>NW_028145528.1:3900000-4482500 GCF_977016875.1 Pavona decussata | reverse complement strand
AATGTCCTGAAGTAAGGACATACACTGTACATGCTTTTATTTCATTTGTGTAACAAATATCAGATTTATTCCATGAAATACAAATGAACCTTGGCTTTTCATGATGAAATTAATCTTACAGAGATGTTTATGGATACTGCAATCTGGGGCAAAACTGTTAAGAAACTTTTTGTCCATCTGCAAATTCCTCCGCTGCAATGATACAACAACAACACAGCCCCCCCCCCCTCCCCCTCATTTTTTTTTACATCTTTATTATTTTGTTTTCTCTCAATAAGGATAATTGCAATATTAAATTACAATTATACTAACATAACATTATTAACAGTAATATTGCTTAATATAACTCATAGTATTACAATAATTTTTTTATTGTTTACAACACAAAACTGCAAAATTTAAAAATATTACAAAAATTAAGATACATGAAATTTACAGAAAACAATCTTATACAATCAACAAAGGTGTGCAAAATTCTACCATTTAGCAATGAAAAGTTTCTGTTGGCCCGAGGTGACCGCTCTGTATTTTTCTAGTTCTTTTTTATCTTGCACTAATGTTCTGAAGTTAGTAAGAGATGATTTTTCAGTATTTAGCGCATTAACGTAGGGGAAATACTTTCCAAGTATTATGAGGTGATTGAGGGCTAAACATGGTGGGTTCAATTGGTGAATATATCAATGTTGGTCCACCGCTAAAAAAAAGGCTGGGTAATTGTCTGTACTTCAAAGCAATATTGAGTGAGGTGGCGGGGGGAGTGAAGGTTCACTGCTCTCCAGGTAGTGTTTTCCTTAAGGGAGATTGAAATATATGCACAAAATTTACATTTTTCTCAACTAGTTTTGTCCAAGATGGTGGGTTGCATTTTGCAGTGGACAACATTGTGCTATTGGCAACCTGTAAGTTGTCTTTTATGACTCCAAGCAATGACTCGTAGTAACTTGGTGCATGAGACAGGCTCACCTGACAAACCTTTTCAAAACAGATGCTTACTTCACACACCCCAATGTCCTTACTGTATTATTGAGATGTCTGTTTTAAAGGGGTAGAGATTAAACTGCTCAAGATTATCACCAAAGGTTATCTTCAACAACTAGCACCTCAGAAGTTTGTGCAATGAAAGCGCTTATTTGAAGGAAAATTACCAAGTGAACTAGCGAGTCCAGAGCAAGTCTAAAAGTTTTTTTTAATTCTACACTTAGTTGATTTTAACCTGTTTGTGAATTCCATGCTTTGCTGGTTAAACTTCCTTTCTGTGTTTCAAAAAGGCCATCACCTCTTTTGTGATCCTTTTGTCAAAATCAGCCAACTTCAGAGTTCAATATCTCTGAAATTAAGCTTTCCCGCTAACAAATGAAGACATATCAAGGTTTATCATGGAAAAAATTAGCCCCCATGCGAACATGCGCCAATTTTTTAGCACTTTTTTTTTTCACATGTAGCAAAATCATCACTTGTGCCTTTTTTGCAGTGAGCGGTTCAATTTACCTGCATATGATAGTTAGAAAGTAGTTAATGGTTGTTTACACATTGTATACTTTTGGAACATTACATTACATTGTACATTGTAGTTTAAGGATTCCTAATACATGCAAGTCATGGATAATCAAGTGCTGATTGTATTTACTTGGGTTCTCTTACCCAGTTCCCCTATTCTGAATGGACCTTTCTCTAGAAATACACTGTACAGTCAACTCCCTTTATTGCGGACACCCTCGGGACCGCGAGTTAGTGTCCTTAATAGCGAGAGTCCGTAATAACGGGAATTAATTTCGGTCAAACGTCTGTAATTTATTTTTCCGAGGATTTAGTTGCTGTCCGTATTATCAGGGTGTAGGTAATAGCGAGGTGTCCGCAAGGCGAGAGTTGACTGTAGGTGTACATGTAAATATTGAAATTTCTTTTTTTAAGGAGAGGGTCTCCAGCTGGTTTGACCTCGAGCTCAACAGAGCCTGTGAATGGTGCTCGTCACCTGACTTTATGAGAGGGGAGATTGAACGCTATGTGGAAAAGCCATTAGACGAGTGGCAAGAGCTGCTACTCGATCTTTGCTACTGCTATGACTGTGTTCAGGAATATCACAGGCTTGCTGAGGAACTGATAGAAAGGGAACCACGCTATAAAAAGGTAAGAAAACTTTGTGATTACACTGTATAAAAATTATCTCAAGTTTAGTTAGTTCATTGTGGATGGCAGTCACTTTTTTTAACTTTAAAATATAGTCACAAATTTTTGTTTGCTTACACAAGAAAGAAAGTTGAGATCTTTCATGTGGAACTACTTTTCTTGCATTCAGGGATCCTTCAATTAATGTAATTTAAAAATATTTTAAATTAAGCTTATGAGTTAGGAACTGTTCAAACCGTCATGTTGGAGTTTTTACTTCCTTGCACTGCTTGAACATAAACAAGTTTTATGGGACTAGAAGGCAACAAGCGGGAAATTCTATATAATAAAAACCTTATTGAACCAGCTTGTTCTGTCCTTATCGAGAAATTATCGGTCTCATCCTCAACCTCTCGTCCTC
The DNA here is from genome assembly GCF_977016875.1 of Pavona decussata. Classification (NCBI taxonomy): domain Eukaryota; kingdom Metazoa; phylum Cnidaria; class Anthozoa; order Scleractinia; family Agariciidae; genus Pavona; species Pavona decussata. Next base: position 4,479,973 of record NW_028145528.1, on the reverse strand, counting down.
GCCTTCAAGCTAGTTCAATAACAAACTGTATATGTATTATTCACTTTGACAAGAAACTGTACAACACATTGTCTCTGTATTGGCATCAGTAAAACTGAACATTGGGGGTAACATTGTGATGGACTAGTCTCCTAGCTAGGACTAGTTACTTCATGTAACTGAAACTGAATTAAACTTTGCATCACAGTAACAGTCAAAATGTTGCTGGCACTAGATGTGCTGTTTGTGACATGTTTTCATATGTTGAGTTGCGACCCTGTATTACCTGAGAAGGTTGGTTCTACACTACTACAATATAATTATAACCAACTATATGTATATGCAAGTTCTCACCTATTTCATAAGTGTTACTACCGTCTCTCATACAATGGTAAGAGTTTCAGTGATGGGTGAATTAAGCCTCCCCTCCCCCATATTGTACAGGTCCATGGTGTAGCAAATTATGGGTAATTCTTGGTAACATTAGAGGAGTGGAACAGGGTTCAGGATACAAAAAGAAACCATCTTTCACACATGTATGCATGTGGGTCTTTGGAAGGTTTTGTGAAATGGTCTCCCTCCTTGTCTCTCCTTGTGCTTTATGATACAGGTTTGTTAAAACATTGTGGTGTATTTAACAATTATTCTACAAGCGCACAGTGGAATGGGATGATAGATAGCTGACAAGACGCTGCATGCCTTGTTGGTTTTTATCATCCCTGATCCACCACCAACAAACTTGAGTGGGATAATTGTTTTATTTAAAACAACCAAGAAATACTGCTAGATCTTGCTGGAATGACTAGACGAATATTTACATGTTCCTGTAATGGCTGCTCTTTCTCAGGCATGATATAATTAACAAAAATTATTATTCACCAAAGTGGAGGTGAATACGCTTTGCGGCTTGGTAAATATCCGTCACTTTCACCGACACTGAGATGAATAATTGTTTTAGTATATACCACACAAGCTGAATAAGAAGTGGGCCAAAAATTACTTTATTTTTGACAATATACCGACAGATGATGGGCAATTTTAAAATCTTGTGCACTGCGCAGTAAGCGAATTCTTATTTTAGAAAGTTCCGCCTTGCTTTCTTGTGGACAAACAAAACTTCTGGGGGCACTTGTTTAGTTGCTACGTGTCTTTTCTTCAATTGTTGTGTGAAATTTGTCCTGTTGTTGAAACCATACTGCAAAACATTAGATGTTTCATTGTTTACATTGTAATTATAGTGCTTGACAGTTTTTGTAAACAAGGCATTGTATTATATTTTTTGCCTTAGCATAATTATGAGGTTTGAAAGATTATATAACTTATCATGTAATGCCGTCAAACCAAACTTTGTTGCCACTTTTGTATTTTTTGTAATAGCCGTCTCTGTTATCAAAATGTTTTCCTCTTAAATGACCGTGGCAAAGCGGAAAGCTATCTCGTTTCTCTTCGGCTGCTTGGAGGTGAATAGTACTTGCCTAACCAATCAGCGCACACGAAAAGCACTATTCTCTTGTGTGGTATACTAATTAACAATTATTCCACGAGCGCGCGTTGGATATGAGATGATAGATAGCCAATGAGGAGCGAAGCGCCGAGTTGGCTATAATGATCTCATATCCAACAAACGCGAGTGGAATAATTGTTTTATTAAAAACAATCAAGAAATATTGTAAGTTATGGCTTGTTTCGCTTAGCAAGAACAACCAGAAGACCATTTTAATGATCCCTATCGTCGGGCATGGTATAATAGCTCATATACCATGGCCGCTAAGCCAATCAAATCCCTGGAATTGCATTATACAATGATCCATTTTTTAATAATGACTGATATCCCATGGCAAAACTCTGGCATTACATTACCCAATGATTCAGTTTCTAGTAACAGTATTTACATGTATTTAACGCTGGCATTTTGTTTCTCAGAAATTTCAGGCTTTAGACATTGACAGGCTGACCCAGGCAATATCGAAAGCCTTAGAGAGCCTTGTTGAGAGGAAGGTGTTTGATCCACCATTACAGGTTTGTTTCTTTGAAACAGAGATGCATTTTTTATGACCCATTCTCGCTGTTCACTGAACATGTGCTGAACTAAACAAAATTCAAGCTAAGGTTACATGTAACTTTCATGTACTGTCAGTAACAACCTTTATAAGGCTTTGCAAGTAGGTTTTTGCCTACAATATTTAGAGATTTAATAACAGTGATGGTGATGATGATGATGATGATGATGATGACAGCATCATCCTCAGAGGCCAAGTCGGCAGTTAGGGCATCCAAATGGCCTGGCCAATGCTGGCTCTTGATTGGATTTTCCTGCCAAATAGGTGAGCAGCAAGTCTCAAGTCAATTCCCTTTATAAAATGCAGACTGCAGATTGCAGACTGCAGACTGGGTATAAAATGCAGACTAAGACCAAAACCGCCTCTTTGTCAAATACAGGATACATTTTGAATTTTTCAACTTAACTTATGCTACAATCGTCTTTCGAGATATCCTTTTCGAAAAGCGTCAACCTTGAAATAAACAACCTCAAAGCATGACATAAGCAATAACGTGGAACCCATGACCTCTACTTCACACGTGGTTGATCTTTTCGCCGCTTTGCGTCAACATGACATCAGAGACATTGGTAAGTGGCAGTCAGGGTGGTAATAAAATCATGTTTTTCTTAATAAAATATGTGTTCATGTATTGCTAGAATACTGAAGGTATACAATTTGTCTTTGACAAACTTCGGTAATATTCAAAGAAACTAGTGAAAATCTGTCGATGTCAAATTGCTTGCCCCCGTGGAAATCAAGTCTGTTCCCTCATTATAATATTAATCATTAAAAACTGAATCATTGTATAATGCAATTCGAGGGATTTGATTGGCTGAGCGGCCATGGTACAGTACCGCTCGAAACTATGGGACCATTTGCCGCGAATTTGCCTCGGTCGATTCGCGGTTTTGATCTGCGGTTTCACCTAGGCAAAACCTCGTCTAACCGCAATAAAAACCTCGGTTTCACCTAGGTTTTTTTCGGTTGACTTAAGCCGCGGTGAAAGGCAGGACGCGGTAGGGTTTGAATAGGCTATTGTTCGCTTTGTTTTCATGTTCTTCAAGGACAATAAGCGAATTGCCGGGTTTTAGGTGTGATAAATTTCACGGAAGCGCACTCGCTCTCAAGGGAAATAATCAAAGCGCTCTGTGAGCGAACTCGTGAATTGAACTGGTAAATGTAATAATATTTCGGATTATGCCAAAAATTATTTGCTTAACGTGCAAAACAGTTCATTAAACTTCACTCGCACAATTCCTTTCGATACGCGAAGCAACGCAAACTGCAAAGGTGCAGTGAAAGCTCGAATGCTAGTCGACGAAAGAAGAGAGTGCTTCCAGGTCTTTTTGAAGGAATTACAATGGAACTAGTTGGGCATAAGTGAAAAGGCACTACTACTCCCGTTGTGGCTGAATAACAAACTGCAAGAGTCCAGGTTTCCTACCAAGAATCGCCGTAAATTTCCGCGTTGTGTTGTTGCGGAATGAAACTTGATACACGTGAAGGACTTTGGTTGCCTAGCACGTGACTGAAATCTTCCCGGTGTTTTCATCATGGCACGTTCCTTTCTACGTCCAAACGACGGCTTCTCTCAACGTTTTAAAACATCGGAAGGGGCTTTTCACTTTTGCTAAAGTTGCTGTTTTCGTTTTATCCAAAGTAAATATTATTAGAAATACGTTAAGCGTTGCGGTAATTTTCCGCGTTTGTGTTTGCTCCAAGTGAATCGATCTTATCGCTCACACTCGATACCGAATCAAACCTATTACGAAGTTTTAGTTTTTCGAATCCGGATTACATTGGCAATACATTTGGAGGGATTTTCACTTTGCTTTTCTCCGCGTCCGTACTGAAATCCGATTGCATATTTTGAATTCAGCGTCGCTATTTCGATTGAACTTTGTTGCGCACTTTACATCAGTAGGAAAGGTTATCAGGAGGTTTATCAAACGAATAGAATATCTTTCTTGACTGTGTGGCATAAACAGCAAGAATTAAACTGAAACTATGTCTTTTGCTCTGTGATTATTGCCTGTAGCGTGACAAAAACTGAACATGTCCCAAATGCAGAAAAGAAACTTTCGTCAGTGACTGCCAAACGAATTTGTTATCGGTCGTTCGGTTTCCGACTCGGTGAGTCTTTACAAATTCTTTTGTTTGAGGGCTTCTTTAGGATGAAAGGTGAGACAATGTTTGACAATACCCTGACAATAGTAATAAGTCATTATTGTATTTTTACCGAGGCATTGCCGCGTCTAATTTCCCGCGGCTTTCGGTTGCTTTCGTCTTTGCCGCGGTTGCGGTTTTCGTCCCACCGCGGTGAATTCGCGGCAATCACGTTCGGCAAAGACGAGGTTTTACCGCGTGCAAATGGTCCCATAGTTTCGAGCGGTACTGTATATGAGCCATTATACCATGGCCAAGAAATGGCGGCCATTAAATTGTCTGCTGGTTCTTCTCTCACAGCAAAATCAGATTCAATCTAGCAATATTTCTTGATTGTTTTTAATAAAACAATTATTCCACTTGCGCTTGTTGGATATGAGATGATTATAGCCAACTCGGTGCTATGCGCCTTGTTGGCTATCTATCATCTCATATCCAACGCGCGCTTGTGGAATAATTGTTAATTATGAAAACCGTCATGGGCGTAATAGGCCTTATCACGGTTTTCGACGCCATTTTGACGAGTAGGCAAACAGGCTCGAAATAACAGTGTTTGTATGGAAATCCGATGCCAAATAATTTTCATGAAACATCGCTTCTGAAAAATTCATGAAGTGGAAACTTTTGGCAATAGGAAAAGGATTTTGAGAAAAAAATTGAAGGGACGTAGCTGTGCCAGAAAGCGTTCAGTTATGTTTTGAACTTTCCATACATTTGTCTGTTAGCGAACCAGCCGTGGACTGCTCTAAAAATAGCTCGCGGGAAACAAAATACAGGGAAATGTATGGAAAGTTCATAACATGACTGGACACTTTCTAGCACAACTACATCCCTCCAAATTTTTTCTTTAAATCCTTTTCCTAGTGCCAAAAGTTTCCAATTCATGAATTTTTCAGAAGCGATGTTTTATGAAAATTATTTGACATTGGATTTCCATACAAACACTGTTATTTCGAGCCTGTTTGCCTACTCTTCAAAATGGTGTCGAAAACTGTGATAAGGTCTATTTTTTATGAACCAATGCAAAGCGATTAAGCTCGAGTCTTCTTTAAGGGCCTCAGGAAATGAAAGCTACCAAATTGAGATAAAGAAAACAAACTGTTGAGAAATGGGTCAAGAATAAGGTCAATTTCGTGGGAGATGATCTTGGAAATGTGATTGCGTGACACTAGGGTAAGTTGAAAATTGAAAATGTATCCTGTATTTGACGAAGAGACGGTTTTGATATCAGTCTGCATTTTATACCCAATCTGCAGTCTGCATTTTATACTGACCGATTCCATGTCTTCTTACACAGGCTACCACATGAAGGATTTTGTGTCTTCTATATTGGAGTTCGCTTGTTTGAGTATCATTCACCAAAGACACTCAGGCTGTTCCCATGGGAAGTCTAAAATATAAAACTGACAAAAGTGGCAAAGAAATGCAGGGGTACATACATCTGTGTGTCAAATGAAGACAAACAACTACTTCTCATATATAGATTTTCCATGGAAACAGCCAGAAAAAATTAATGTAGAAAAAATTATGGGGGCAAACTCTAGTATGGTAGATAATAGTCCTATGTGTAAAGTTCTCTGAAATTAAACAAACAAAGTTGACTTGAGATTTTTGGTTCACCTACACTGTATTGGCAGGAAAAGAAATGGATTTTTTTAACCAGTCAAGAGCCAGTGTTGGCAAGGCTGTTTGGGACTGGTTCAGGTCTGTCCCCAGGGGGATGTATTTTCTGCTTGTTTTCTTTTTGCCGACTGACTTTCCCTTGTGCTAACTTTCTGTCATAAAGTCTCCAAGTATGTAATAACAGTGACAACAACAATCACAATAACGCATTTTGACAGGCCTCAACAAGTTTAAAAAAATGCAATAACGATTACTAGAATACAAAAATGCATTTGATTACAACAACTGATGGCCTGGTGCAAACCAAAGTAAGTGATGATTTCACCTTGGCATCCAAATTTTTCTGAATTTTGCTAAAATTTGGCATGCACACAGACTTGTGTCACAGGGTTCGTGCTACTCCTTGAAGTCCTTGAAAAACTCTGGAATTTAATTTTAGATTTCAAGGGCGCTTGAAAAGCCCTTGAAAAGAAGAATTCTTGCTGAAAGTGCTTGAAAATAATGAAAACTCCTTGAATTTTTGTTTGGATGGGCAATAATGTGGTAACAAAGTAATTCAGGGATTGAGCGCAGATTTGAAAATTGGGGACAGATTAGATCCGGAGAAGCTTTTTTAAGTTGATATTCATGACCAATGAAGACATTTTGAAACAGTACAAGACAAAGTAACTTTGCTTTGAGTACTCCTTGAAAAGTCAGTTTTTAGTGCTTGAATACTCCTTGAATTTTATGTCCAAAAACCAGCACAGACTATGTGTCAGAACATAGTTCCACATCTAGCTTGACATTAAGGGCTTGAATTCGTCCAGCAAGCTTGTAACTTTAGCCTAGAAACTGACCCAACTGTTAAGTGATGTTTAAAATGATTTCTTTAAAGGCAAAGCTTAACAAGAGTTCTAACATGATAACAACTCTCTTAGCCAAAGTACAGCCCACAGACTTGTTATCACACTAGAACTTTTTTTCAGCTTTAAAGAGTGAGGAAAAGAAGTCATTTTAACTAATGGAAGTCTTGTCTAATAGACACCACTCATAAGCGGACATTTGGTCATGTTCTGAGCAACATACAAACACTACATTTTTAACCTCCCGTAAGTGGACACCTCTCATAAGCGGACACTTGGTCATGTTCTGAGCTACATACAAACACTACATTTTAACCTCCCATAAGTGGTCACCTCACTTTTTCTGGTTGTGAGAGCATCCGTTTACTGGAGGTTTGACTGCATTTCTCCTAACAAGTAACATATGAAATACACAAAACCGGGTGGAGAGTGTGCATGCTGACATCAGAGCTTAAAGGTTTAACACATTGTCTGTTTCTTGAAGGATGTTCCCTTAAATCTGCAAGTTCCTCTCATGGAGATAATACGTTACCCTTATTTTCTACATCATGAGCAACTGGCAGCGCTGTTTGTACAGGGATTGATTGGTGCTAACAAGTGTGGCCACCCTCTCAAGTTAGAAGAGAAAGTCCCCGGTGCATACTTGTTGCTTGTTCATCCAGATGCTGAGGTATTGTTTACATTTGTAGGCACTGTTTTTGCAAAATAATCACTGCTCCTGAAATTTATAATCACTCCCTTCCCCCACATCTCTGTTGTGTGTGACCCAGACTGCTGCAGTTATAATTTGTTGTTTTTGAAGGCTTGTTTGCCATATATCAGATATTGAATCTGGGTTTTTGATTCGTTTTCAGTAGTTGCACTTTAGGACTTAACGAGTCTTGAAAGGGTTTTAGCCATGTGCACAAGCATAACCCGTCCACACCATAGCCAAGGTGCATGTGTCAGCTGAGTGAATCAAAATTTCTTTCAAAAGTCGCGTGCACAGGATACCAGAAGTGGAAATGTACAGCTGTAGCGTAAAATCGTGCGAACTGGAAATAAAAGCTGCAGGAAACATATGTTTTTATCTAGAAATTTTGCACAGTGACCTATCTTGATTTTTAGCATCCATGCAGCATTCATATATCTTATTCGATGGTTTTACATATAATTCACGCGGATATTTTGCGAGTTGTGTAGTATGAGCAAAATATCCGTGAGTATTATCTGTAAAACTATTGAATAAAAGACTTATTATTCCACTACAAAAATATTTTGCTATTTTCACTTCAATTTAATGGTAAGAGTGTTGAAATATACCCAGTATTATCTGTCCGTATTGGCTCTGTTGTAAACCAGTCAAACTGGGACACTACAGTGTATTACAGTCTCATATTTTGCACGTTCTCTCGACCTTATGTGGTGAAATGACGTAAAGGTGGAATAATGAATTACGGTAAACTGCTGCTTATATGCCTCCCCTGGTTATAGGCTCATCTACCTGTAAACCAAAAAAAACATCCGATTAAGCCCACCCAGATATAAGTCCAACTCTAGCTTTCCTTGTTTTGAGTGATGTTAAGCACTTTCGCAGAACTCTGTACTACTTCAAACAGAAAATTGGAAACATTGTCAGTTTATAATAACAAAGCAGGAAGCCTCACTGCTGTGAATTAGACATTAAGGTTGCATTTCATTGACCCCATTCTGGAATAGGAATGATACAATGATGACAAGAAGTCCCTCATAAGAGGTGTTTGGAGTTTGCGGAGTACAAAGTGGTTCTTAAATTATCGTGTATCAGCAAAATTTTGCAGAAATGCCTTCCTAAATTTAATTAAAAAGATAAATCTATTCCACTTATTCTTAATCCTGGAATACAGTTAATCGAATGCAACCTAAAATTTTAACAATCGCATAGCAAAGATGAACTTCAAGGGAAACATCTGAGCTTCCGTTTTGTTACATTCCAGTTTCGTTCATGTTGTTAGTTTTAATTTTGTTCCAAATATTGAAATGAATTCGATTTATTATGACGTTTTAAAGCTTAATTAAAAACCGGTAAATGAAAACCATATTTCGATCAACACTGCTATAGCTTGTTTCAAAACGGTTTTTTTTTATTCTGGTTATAAGCCCCTCTGTTTATAAGCCCATCTAAAACCCTTTACGAAGTTGTATAAGCCCAGGGCTTATAAGCAGCAGTTAACGGTATGCCACTTCTAATTGGGAGAAAGTTATCCAGTAGAATTTTCTGTAGATGAATAAATGCCTTTTTTGATATAACAGAAGATCTACTGGATGACGTTTTGTCTTATTTCCAGAGGATTTAAAGAATTTAGGGTGCTTTCCACAAAACAATAAAAGCGATAGGTCACTGACTTAGTTTTTGGGACAATTTCCAAAAATTGAAATTTAGAGGTCCTTTTTGGGAGCTGACCTGTCTCCATGGTAACTGCTATGATGTCAGCTCTAGCCTAAAAGTATTGTCCAATAATAGAGTTACAAAGATGTTTATAATTTGCCCACATGATCAGATACAACTTTTCGTGACCTTTCATCATTTCACAAACACTGTGACAATAAAAAAAACCCCTTATGACCCTCATTAATTTTATAATGAATGTCTGGCTAGTTTTTTCAGTACTGGTAAATGCGTATTGTGTCAACCTGACCTCACGGGAAACACACTTTTTTTGAATGTTCATAAATATTCAATGATCCGATGTTTTATTCAAAAGTGACACTTAGCTGATCGAATGTATTTCAGTTGAAAAACGTTTGAGAAACAGTTGTAAAACTAAGATTATGTACCTAGTCAACATGCCTAGCACTCGAAGTTTTTCTTACGATCTCAACTTCAAGTTGAAAATTGTCGTGGAGGCCGAAGCCATTAATAACAATCAGGAAATTGCGCATGAATACAGCATCTGAATCCATGGTCAGGAAATGGCGTAAACAGCAGGATGTTTTGTTCTCCGGCGAGCTGAAGATGTCAGCAAAGCGAGCGTTGATGGAATGCTACCGCCCAAAGGATCCCAAGCTGGATCAAGTTTTAGCAGGCTGGTTCAGCGGACAACAAAGCCAAGGTCAGCATTCATGTTTTCAGTTCACTGTTATTCGTTTTATTTCACAACTACAGAGAATCTAATGTACTATTTATACACCCTAACCTGTCACAACAACTTCAACATTTTATTTGATTGATCATTGTTTACTTGTTATCTCTTATCATGTAACTCACTTCTTGTACTGGTAATTTCTTTTCAGGTCTGTCAGTTAACAGAATGATGCAGACAGTAAAAGCAAGAGAACTGAGCAATGATCCCAACTTCAAAGCGTCCCTGGGATGGTACAGCAACTTGAAGCGTCAACATGCCATCTCAATGGCATCTAGAATTGATTATAAGGACGCAACGAATCATGTGCTGCAAAAAATTTGCTGAGGCGCAACAAAGTAGTTGGAAAATCATTCTTTTGCATTATTTAAAGCAAGTTGGCGGAAAATTGGTTTTGGCTTGACCTTAAAAAACTTCCTGTTAAACTACCTCATTTTTACGAAGAATGTTTACAATCTTGGCTCAGCATTCTGCAGCAACGGGAGAGTGCAGTCAAATTTTGAACAATAACACAAGAGCGAATACAATAATATGGAATGATAAGGATATTTTAATTAATGGAACATCGATTTTTCATTATAGCCTATTTAATAAAGGAATAGTCACACTCGAAGATCTTGTAAGTGACAAGAATGATGTAATTATCAAACAGAATCTAAATGAATCAATTTTCTCACCCATGGAAGTGTTTTACTTGATGCAGATTCTTGATGCCCTTCCGATGGTGTGGCGAAACTCCTTGTTGTCTTGTGGGCCAAAAAGTGGGAAATCTTTTGTTTTAAGTGACCATATCCAACTACGTTTAAAGAGCATGTGCGTTGGAATCGATAAAGCTGTTTCGAAAAATGTTTATAAGGAAATACGAGCAAGGTGTGAAAGCACTCCAACTGCGCAAAAGAAATTTACGGATCTGTACTCAGGTAAATGTTTAGATTGGCGCGAAATAAACAAATTGCCATTTAAAGTCCTCGTGGATACAAAATCGCGGGAATTCCAAAATAAAATTTTAAATCGATACTTAGTAACGAATTCATTCCTCTGTAAAATAGGTCTAATAACTTCGCCATTATGCACATTCTGTGAACGTGAGAACGAATCCCTCGAACATTTATTTATTATGTGTTCCTATACTACGAGTTTCTGGCTGGACTTTATTTGTTAGTGCAAAAAAATAAATATAGACTTAGAGGAACTTTCTAATATTGATATTCTTTTGGGAATCTGGCAGAGAAAGGAAGATTTTCTTTTATTTAATCATCTTGTAATTTTGGCTAAGCAGTATATCTATGATTGTAGCCAAAAAAGTACTCATCCTTCTTTTAGAATATTCACCAATAAGATCAACTACGTTTATCGATTAGAATGGCAAATAACGAAGTCAAATAAGAACGAGTCCAGTCACAAACTTAAATGGAAAAAATATAGACTGTACGCTTTAGATACTTTATAACTGTACAGTGCTCTCGTTTTTTCTCCCTTAGCGACAAACTGTAGAAAACTAGGTTAATAAATAAAAATTATATGTATTATAAAAATAGCTAGCATAACTAACATAAGTGTTGTATTTATAGTTAGTATTGTAAGTAATGTTACTATATTGTAAATAGTGTTACGCATTGTTAGAAATTTAGTGTTGTAAGTAATGTTAGTATTGTAAGCAGTGTTAGTGTTGTAAGTAATGTGTGGTACTTAAATGAAAGAGCTGTAGTGCCTTTCCACTTCTGCCCAACTTGATGATAGTGCAAAACCTTTCATGGAAAGGGGAAATCGAAGTGGAGGGTAATCCAGCCCAGCAGGAAGTCTGGATTGCTGATATTGAGTGGGAAGGTTTCTTGGGTATGGATTTTGTGCGCTAATATGGTTGTCAAATTACTTCTACACTTCTTCGTTGTATAATTGTGAGCGCTTTAGGGTGGCCATTGAGGACAAGGGTGATTTCAGCCAACAGTCAAATGATAGCTGCAGCAAAGGTGCTTGATTGGTGTAATGAAGTAGGACTGGCAATCGTAGAGCCAATGATGGAATTCACTTAGCGAAGCAAACTCCTTGAGGACAGTGTACATGTAAAGATGGGAGACAACGTCCCCATTTGGCTTCTTAACTCCAAGGTGTTTCCAAGACTACAGGAACTCTAATTCTATCGTCTGTGAACCATTTGAGCAAGTTGATAGAGTGCAAGAAGCAGTAGAGACAAAAGTACAATTTCCCCTGGCGTTCCAACCACAGGAATTAGAAGATAGAGCTACAAATAGTTTTTCCCAGAGGTGGAAGAATTGTTGAGTAGGACTGAATAGTGACTTGTCCACTGGACAAAGTTATCCGCTCTTTGAACAACTGGGTACAGGATGTCTTTTCCACTTCTAAAAGTCCATCGGCCATACATTTATAGAGTAACATCAGATCAATAATGGAGAGTCACGTCCTTTCACACAAACACCTAGACAGCTCCCCATACACCTTAAAGGAAAAGGCAGAGAAATAAATTGAAGTTGCTGCAAAAGGGCATCATTGAACCTTCATCAAGCCCTTGGTCATCTCCTGTAGCGCTGGTGTTAAAAAAAGATGTCACGATAGGCTTTTCCGTCGACTACTGCAAGTTAAACAGTGTCACCGCCAAGGATTCCTATTCACTTTCAAGGATTGAGGATTGCTTGGATGCTCTGTCAGGGTCTCAGTGGTTCTGCACACTAGATTTGGCCAGTGGATATTGGCAGGTCAAGAGGAAGTCGAAGGACAAGGAGAAGACTGCATTTTCAACAGAGTCTGGCCTTAACCAGTTGCAGGTGATGCCTTTTGGCTTTTATAATGCTCCAGCAACATTTGGGAGGTTCATAGAGAAGGTGCTCGTTGGTTTGCCTGGTATCTTCCTTGATGAAATCATTGTCCATGCGAAGAGGACAAAGGAGAGGCACTGACGGGGTTACAACTGGTTTCTCAAAGGCTAAGGTCTGCCAGCTTAAAGCTCAGTCCAAAGAAATGCATCTTCTTTCAATGGAAAGAAATATTTTTGAGCCATGTCTCGGTGGTGATGAAATAACTACGGATTAGTAATTCTGGACACTTATGGTTATGAAGTCGTGTACCGTCCAGGAAAGCAACATGGAAATGCAGATGCATTGTCATGATGACCATGCACTTCTGACGGGTGTGCATTTTATGATGCCACAACACTCAGGAAGATGCGATGACAAGAACTACACACCAGAAGCTTGAACCTGGGATGGAATCACCGCCTCAAGAAATCTACAGGAGATGCAAGCACAGTGTACATTTTGGAGCTCCATGATCGTATTAAAGATATGTGGCAGTTTTTGTTGTCAAGTGGTCCGCTTTGTTCTGTTACAGTATTTTAATATTTTCTTGTACAAAAAATCAGTATCTTGCTGACTATGCTTTTGCTGTTGATACTTTACTTGAGCTTAGTATCATAGTTCATTAGCTGACACATTCTCCACTCATCTATACCCGGACTACCACACATACATGTACCTTGAACAGTGACTTTACATTAACGTTGGTTAATGATTAATGATTGTTGCTATATCAATATATTGGTTAAATATCTTGTTTGTATGGCACGGACTTGAAAACCCATAAGAATGTATTTGAATTATGAATAACCTTGTAGCTCCAGCTCAAGTTTATAAACCTATCCACTCATTTGTGCATGTTATCTTTTTGGCCTCCAGGTACGTGGTTGGGCAGTTAGAAGTACGCGAGATCTGGGTCTCATCAATCCAGATGATTATGACCTGTTGATGGAGGTGATCAAGTGGATGCTTGGGGTTGTTAAACTCGATCTGTTTGAAAACTTTCATTCAATTGCACCAGAAAGTACAGAAGTCCTGCCATTTGAACTTATGCCATTGCATCTCTTCAGTTCACTATCCTTGAAAAAGTACTGGTTTGGCCTGTTTGTCTTGGTGAGGCAGATGGATGTCTCAACAGTTCAGTTATGCTTCATGGCTTCTGACGATAATGGGCACAGAGACTTCCTGGAGAAGATTGTGTTGTCTATGAAAAACCAAATGGAAGGTATTTTGGTTGTCTTAGTTTGATTTACGTAATCAGACTCCTGTGGTCATTTCGACTAAACAACAAACTTTCCCCACTCTTTGTTATTGCACATTGATATTTGCCATCTTGGGACTTTTAGAACATGATCAGTAAAGAAGATTCAATAATTTAAATTGCTCTTGTCATTTCAGGATACCGTTTAAATTCGATCGAACAACTAAACATACAGTATCTGTGTTATACCGTTTAAATGCCATATCCACACGTATGCTCACTGTGTGTTTTGAAATGTGCAAAAAGAACAACTGATTACCTAACCTCCAATTGAACAAAGCATTAAGTTAAAGTTAGTATAAAGTTTTGTTTGTGCTTTGCTGGCTTTTTGTAAGTGTTATTGTTTTTGGTCACAAATCAAACTGTGATGGCAGTGTTTTAGAATGTTAGTGTCATTGCAAAATAATAAAAGAATTCTTCAAAAATGAGACTTAATTGACGTCTTCCTTAGTTTTGAAGTGTTTTATGGCTAACACAACTGGCATCAAAAAAGAGCCTCCTCTGTCTGCCAGAAACAGTGCAATCCATTGCAGTTGGTTTCAACATTTTACTTCTTACTGGCAAACAAAATTCAAATTTGATGAACTGTCTGTTTTTGTAAGTGGTAATTTAGAACCATGTATAATTTATAATTTTCAACAACTACTAGTGGGTCATGGTCAATAAACTTAACCTTGTCCCAGAGTGGGTAGTGTGAGTATAAGAAAGCCGATAAGCTTCATCATGTTCCTTAATCCATTCATGGATTGATTTTCTTTATAGAGAGAGCTTTTTAGGACCCTAAAAATACGTAATTAGGTACGGGGAATAACTGCAGCTGTTTAGATGGAATTGTTTATCGCTCGAAATCTTTGAGATCATAGCTTTTCGGGGGAAACGTATGCAGCTTTGTCCACACAGCAAAACGAAAACAGTACCATGCCTCAAAAAGTCACTTATGATGTTGGCACCCGAAAGCCCTTCAACTGACACTTTCTTTGCTGTGACACATTTGGTGGCGAAAGTTTGCTTTGAGTTTGTTGTGATTGGAGAGTGTTTGCTGCTTGGTTTATTAAAAACTCTTTTCAATCATTAATCCAGAGTGTTCTTCATCCACAGCGGACGATTCTTTTTGGCATATCTTACAGTGCTTTCTGGTCTTGCTTGAGAGGCTTGGAGAGAGAATATGGCAAATGCCATCGTTTAATTACAAGCCTTTAGACATATTCCACACGATAACAACAAATCCCATCTACAGTAATTCGATTCAACAGTGGCAGGATGAAAGTGAAGCTAGCTTCAGCCAAGATGACTTCAGAGGTTCAGAAAGAACTAGGAGACTGTCATTTTCTGGTGGCCGATTTTATAAAACTGCAGTGGCTTTGTTTCACCCCTTTGTGCAGTCGCTTCTTGTTTTTGACTCAAGTGGAGAGTGTGTGTCAGAAGTTGTCAGATATCTTCACACTGTAGCAGGTCAGTGACCTTTACTCTTGTTTTTCCTCAACTCCTGGTAAACTCAAAATGTATCCCTAACTCAAAAAAAAAAAAAAAACCACCTACATTTATCCCCTCTCTACAGTTCTGTGGATGGAATTAAAACCGATAAACTTATTACTCAATTTTGCTCTTTTGCTATAATTTGTCTCCCAATGACTTATTTGCTTCCCTCCACCAGTTTTGTATTGCTTCTGACAGTTTGGGTCAGTGGGATTGACCTCTCCATTCTGCTACTTGTATTAGCCGTTCATGGGACTTCACAGCCTTCTAGTAGCTTTGAAAGGATCACATTATGAGTTTCCAGAAACGAAAATTGCGTTAGACCTGGTTTTCACTAGCGATGCAAGCACAGGCGCAAGCACAAGCCCAAGCATAAGAGTTTTATGTCAAGTGAAAACGAAGGTGATGCAAGCACAAGCACAAGAAAACGAAACATTTTGATCCTTGTGCTTGTGCTTGCACTTTTACTTTTGCTTGCGTCGAGGTCGTTGTATGGTGAAATAAGCATTCTTATGCTTGCCTCGTTAGTGAAAACCTGGCTTTAGTGTGGGTGGATGGCAAATACTTGTCAAAAGACATGTAACCTAAAGTGCGCACCAAAATGCGTTGTATTTTCTTGTACAATTAGATCTATGACTTGGCTTCTACCCAGGGCAGATGCGTTTAATTTTGCTCACAAACACTGAAGTCACTGAAGTAAATGAAAACAAACCAAAAACTAAGCCGAGAGCTCACCATGTTCTTACAAGATCCGTTGGTGTCATACATTAATGTGATATAGTGTGTCACATGTATGAAAGGAATGTGATGTTATGTTTTACTAGTTGCAGCAGCTGTGTTTGATTTAGACGTTTTCCTATTCCATCGTAGATCGCTGTTTACTCCATCCATTTACTTCACATCCGTTCAAATGTGAAGTTCTCTGTTCATTATTAAGAATTGTCCATGACCTGTTCAAACAACGGTTGTTTCCGCTCCTGGTGCCAACTGTTCGTCTTTGGGCCATAGATATTGTAGCCGTAGCAACCTGTGGACCAGTGGACGAGAAGGTAACACAAACCACATGAATTTGCAGCTTATAGATCGCTTGCATTGTGATGTCACATACCTTAAGTTTTCTGGTAGCATTAGCAGTTTCTGGAGCAGTCACAGTCGCAGTAGCAGTCCTAGTAGTGGTAGTGATAGTAGTAGTAATAGCAATAGCAGTAGCAGCGGTAGTAGTAGTAGCAGCAGCAGCAGCAGCAGCAGCAGTAGCATTAGCAGTAGCAGTTGCATTGGCAGTAGAATTAGCAATAACACCAGTAGCATCACCAGCAGTAGCAGTTGCCTTGGCAGTAGCAGCAGCAGTGGTCAATCAAGTTCATCTTTTCTACTGGGAAAAGTGGCACAAGAGATTTTCCCTACCAGCAAGCTCTGTTTTCTGTTTTTTGGTGGGAAAAATATCACACTTGACCATCCCTGCCAGCAAACGTTATTCTCACCAGGCTTTTTTTATTTGCTGGAACCGCTGTTAAAAGGAGCTCTTTGATTGTAGCCGAACCAGGTAGGATACACTGGAAAGGAAGATCTTTTGTTTGACAGAATTGCCTCGGTCACAAAATTTTAGGGGTTCATACTAAAGCACGTGGATCTCCATAAATTGATCATCTTGGAGCTTTGTCAGTCACGGAAAACGTTTTTTTGAAAATAACATCGTACTTGCCATATTTGGTTTGAGTTTTTGTAATTCTGAACTTTTAAGAGCGGCTTCCCACAAATATCGACCGAAATCAACTTTTGGTGGCACAAGTCAAAAAATCGATTTCGCTCATATTTTGCTCATAGGTAGGCCCTAGTAAGAAACAAAACGGGCTGTAGTTAGTTTTTTCAAATACGGCTTCCTTACGTGTAAATATGCGAAAAACGATTTTCAACTTAGTTGAGCCAAAATCCACTTCCCGCCGGACGGAATTTTCCTTAACTTAGGCCGGCCGCGTATCAATCCATAGTCTGTTACGGATCTTGAAATAACATCTATTGTTTTTCTAGGTCTTCTTCTTCTGTTCCACAGAAAAACATTCAAAACTTACGTTACTTTTATGCCCGAAACGGATCTAGAACAACGTGCTATAAATGCAAATTTTTAAGAACCAAATTTTCGAACTTAAATACCGGCAATTTTACCCATGGGCGATAACTTAGATTATCATAAAATGACTCTCTATGGCTTCACTGTGTACTTATCAATCATAATGTCAAAACAAAGGTTTGGGTAAATTATTTTAAGTGACTCGCAAGGCTTCGAATTTATCACCTACCCTGTCGAAAATCTGACATTCGCATTGTAAACAATGGCGTGACATAGCCAGTGACCGCGAACTACGAAAGCCAAAAGAGATTCAAAAACGTGCATTATTTTGAGACATAAAGGTAGGGAAATTAAGCTGATACCTTAATTAACAATCCAACATAAGATTTGGGCATCTTCTTCATCTATTCGTGCTCGATACAAGCATAATATTAGTGTGTCGACGACGAGTTCATTTTTAGTATTTCATGATCATTTCATGCACGTTTTAACAAGAATTTAGCATCAAATTCTTCATTAACCTGCACTGGGGTTATTTCTGTACTCTTACCCTCTGAATCATGAGGACTTTGATAAAACAATCCAGTTTACGAATCAATAAACATTTCTATATTTTTCTAATAAACAACTCGCAAGCTACACTGTTGCGTGACAACCATGAACCGGAAGTGTCACCATAAATATTTTTTCCTTTTAGAAAAAAAAAATAAGCGACATTTAAAAGGAAGCATTTTTCATTCGCATTCGAAAAATCTTTGGATCGAAAGTTCGGTAGCGTTACGGACAAATAGATATTTCGGCTGCGTTTCATAACTGGAAATTTCAGAGTATCCGTTCGCTCTGATGCGGAGTTCAGTTCGTTTGGGTGTACTATTATTGTGTTAAAACAACTAATTGGAAAATTTATTTTCCTCTTTCTTTATCACTGCCATGAATAAATTAAACTGAAAATAGGTAAAACTCAGCAGATTTGAACTACATTAACCTGATTAAAAGTTCGACTGTTATGTTAAACTGCATCGTTTGCGTAAAATATACGTTCGAAGTAAGGTTTGTTTCATTCGTCCGTTGATCATAAGCGAGTTTTTTAGATCTCTGTAAATAAAGAAAGGGAAGAGAAATAGCATCCATCTCCGTTTTTAAAAACATTGTCTATAGAGTTTTCCAATCTTCATACGTCTAAAAATGAGAGCTCGAGCTAGTGAATTATAGATGCAAAAACTGCGTGATTTAGTTTATTAATTAAATTTGCAAAAGAAAGCACACGCACACTCAACGACAACAACAACAACAACAACAAAACAAGACAGAAATCTGAACGTTTCTAAGGGAAAAAGTAATAACAATAAAGGCCGTAACTAATTTAATGAAACCAAGATAGTGGTCAATACTCGTGTTATTAGTAATGTTATTTTGCTGCGCTTTTTGATCCTGAAATATTCTTTATGTGAAGATGAACGTACATAGATTTTTGAACGTCCTCATTGCTTTTTTGGACGTATGAATAAATTGAATTATTATTACACCAGAGAAACAGTAAGGAACTGTAAACAAAACGGCGAGCATGGAAGTTTGCTGTTCGTTTACGTTGATAGTTGGCGGGCCATGTTCGTTTGATCGCAGACAGAACCAGGTCCAGAGAGATAGTACCTCTGCTGTCCTGTACAAAGAATATTGACCAGCACAAGACATGTTATGGTTTTCAAGATGTAGGGAACGAGGTTCAGCTTATTCTTGCCCATTCGGCCACGTTTTCAACGCCATGAAACATCAAGACGATGACGATTTGGGCTTATCTGTTGAGAAACATTTATCACAGAAGACACTCATCGGGCCCGGTAAGTTACTGGGACTTTCGAGAAACGGGACCCAGGCAGGGCTTATAAGAGGCAGTTTACGGTATTCCTGGATAAATAGGAGAGAAGGTAGACACAGCGGGCGTTTTCCATTTACCAAAAGATTCCGGAAAATTCCGAGAATTTCGGTGGGAAATGTTTATCGTTGAAGAACGTGTTCCATTTAACACATGTTCCATCCATTTCCTTCTCCGTCCGATGTATTCCGCACAAAAAAAAATACAAAATGGCGGCACAATTGTTGTGGTTAAACGAAATTGTAGAGTCGGTCTTTGGAAGAAGAGAGTGTCGTGAATTCAAAAAATTATGATGACATTCCTATCCTGGCGACGATTGCAACCTATATGAGACGCGATCTTCACCAAAATCAAGGTTTTTATGAAAATATTTTGCCGCGATATAGATAAGCTTATACGATTGATGAATTTAAAAGCCACTCCAGGATGATTTGAGGGACCATTGAAGCTCTGTGCAGAGAAGTACAAGCCACAGGAAGAGCTCCTCAACGACACGCACCTGAAACAGCTGCTGTGAAAGGCTGAATGACAAAAGACCTTGTTTTTAAAATTACAGATGCAAAATTTTAGGCTTCAAGGCGGGAAAAAATTGGAACATTTAAAGAACCCGAGGGTGAGATGTAATGTTTTCTTCCATAAATACTACTTAATTACCATTGACAAACATGGCACAGTTGTGATTAATTAACGTTTGAAAATCTGGAGCCAGGCCATGACACACCGAGCATTCGTATAAAGTACTACTCGAGGATAGGAAAGTCACCGAGGGAATAGAAGAAGCCGCCATATATCCTTACCGAAAATATGGTCGTGAACAGCCTGGAAGTGGTCAAACCTTGTGAAACTCATAAATGGAACACGCAGTTCCATCGGAAAAGTTTCCAACGGCAAAACGGGACTACCTTTTCACAAGTTCCATTCTTTCCGGAAATTTTTCAGTGGAGCGAACCAAAAAAAGCATGTTCCATTTACAACCCAACCGGAATTTCTGAAGTATCTTGGTAAACGGAAAACGCCCAGAAATACTAAATGTATAGGAGCCATAAAATGTCCTTATTGCTACTTCGTGACATTGACACAATGTTCTGTTCTAGTTATTTTTCGTTTCTCTCCAGAAAGAAGTCGTTTCATCTTTATCAGGTGTGGATGAGTTAAGGGGGGCAATTAACATACCGACCAAATTTGACGGCATTTAAAATGCTTTGTTGGACTTCGAATATAATGTGCTCGTTTCTGAGTATTTATTTTGCGTGCGTAAGTATGGAAGCAAACGGATATTAGTTACGAAAACTAGTCGCTTTAAATCGTTTTTATCCCCAATTTCAAATCATCATGGCAGAAGAAGACTGATCGAAACATAGAAATCTTTGTA
Organism: Pavona decussata; assembly: GCF_977016875.1. NCBI lineage: Eukaryota > Metazoa > Cnidaria > Anthozoa > Scleractinia > Agariciidae > Pavona > Pavona decussata. The sequence goes on along the minus strand of NW_028145528.1, from coordinate 4,459,357 downwards.
CCCGTGACAGTGTGTCACGCCATCTTTTTTACGCTTCGATCGCCAAATCTCAAGAAAATGATGATAAATCTGAAAGTTAAGGAAAATTCCATCCCGCCGAAAGCGGACTTTGAGCTCAACTGAGACAAAATCGTTTTTCGCATAATTACGTGAAAGGAAGCGGTATTTGTAAAAACTAACTACAGCCCAGTTTGTTTCTCACTAGGGACTACCTATGAGCAAAATATGAACAAAATCGATTTTTTGACTTGTGCCACCACTTGGTCGATATTTGTGGAAAGTCGCTCTTAAACAGTCTTGTTTTGAGAAGATTTTTTTCTTGAGCATGGAGAAAATTAGAAAGTCCTTGTGTCAAATTGACCACGGACAGTTTTGTTCAATACATTAATGATTACCCCCTAGATCAGGAATTCATACCTTGTTTTGTCTGCGGAAAAAGAAAACGATTGTCCTCGGAATACGAATTTTTCACTGGGTTGCTTCTTCCTCAGTCATCATTTGAGTGTGTGGCTTTTCTCTAATATAATTATTACGTGGCAACATTTAATTCTCACAGCAATCTCAGTGTCGTACCTTATTTTACTTCACGTTTTGCTCTTTTGGTGTACATGTTTTAATTTCAATTTAAACTCGAAGTATTTCTTAAACTGCCCCACAAGCCTTAGGCTTTTACTTCTTACAATGTATCGTTCATAAATTGATTGATGGACTGATTGACTGACTGATGGATCAGTCGATTGATTGGCTGCTTGAGTTATTAAGGCATGTGCTGTCTACCTCTTGGAAATTTTCTGAGATTATCAAAATGTCTTATGACAACATCTTACATGGCGTGCCTGATTTATGTGCTCTATGATAGACAGCCCGTGGATATAAAGCAAATGACAATAACAATATACACTTATATAGCACCAAATCAATACTTGCTCATGTTGCTTTACAATGAATAATGCTAAAAAGAAGGAATATTAAGTTAAAAACTATGTGCTTAATCAAGAGAGATTTGGCGAAGTAAAGAACTGTAAATATTAAGTATAAAATCTCGATTTCGTCATGACACCATTATCCAGAGAAAGATAACTATTGAAATATTACGAGAAGACCTCAAAGATTTTAAAAACTAAATTATCTATCAAAAAAGGGGGGATTTACATACAAAAATCACAAAAAGCTATAAGGAAAGCAAGTTCCTAAAGCTTTATTTATTCACTCTGTTATGTTAACAAATTGCTTGTCTACATTTAAGACGTCATCCTTAAACACACGTTTGTAAGTTTTGCTCTGTGATGTCTTAACCATTCAGAGCATGTATACTTTCCAGTCTTTATTATACAGCATATTGTTGTGGAAATGAAAATTGGTAATTAATTTTGGCAGGTTATGCGAGGTAATCAGGGTCTTTTAAAAACATTGTGGACATATAAACGTGCTTTAACGTTTCAACTCTTTCTTTCTTTCTTTGCACATATTTTTAAAACTTTTTTTTATTTTTTCTAAGCACATATTTTTGATATTTTTAATATTTTGTCATTTTTTTTATTTTTTATTTTTTTATGCAGTGCCCTATTGAAAACCACATTATGTGACATAGGCCATCTGCAAAAAGAACTTTTCTTATTCTTTCTTATTCCTTCTTTTCTCTTTCTTGCAGCTTAAGGATCTGAGAGAAATTTCACGAAGGCTACTTCAACATCTTCTAAAAGCCTGTCACCGGCTGGGGTTCATAATTGCGTTAAAGTACTTTAATTTGATTAATAGGCATGGTCTGTCTGCAATGTCTGAAGATGATAAACAAGAAATCGTGTCTCTTCTGATTCAAAGTTTCGAGGTAACGTTCTTTTTTACATATACATTAGCTATATTTTTTTTATGAATGAAGCTAAGCTGTTATGTGGGTTGAGTTGAAATGGTATCGTATAAGTGCTTTTCGTTGCACCTAGTTAGTCTCTCTGAAGTTTATGAATCTCCAAGCTCCAGTCAGGTCATTTAAAACAAGTAATCGTTTTATTGCTCAAGTAAGTTTTTTTTACTAGCTTAACTTGCCTGAGTGATAGGGAAACCTCCTGAAAGCCAAATAGCTATTATCAGAGGTGTACTTGGAGTTGGCGATGAAGTGCTCCAGTTCATTTACACTGACTGTGTATTAGGGCAAACTTAAGGTGGCAATTGCAGCCCTATACTTAGATTCGTTCCACGATATGTGATTGCTGACTATCCATTTTGTTTTGATTTCTCTTAGACTCAAGAACTGCAGTTTCCTGTTCAACCTGCTTTCCAAGCTCATTCAAGGTCCTCTAGTAAAGTGACGAAGAAAGACAACGAAGAACCTATCAAAGAGGTACTTCAAGGAAACCTCTGGACAAAGCCTACCTCATCTTTGAAGGAAACTCAAGGCCAAAATGAGCAAACGCAACTCTCATCTACCATACCGCTTTGGAGAACAGGTCCAGTGAAATCTGACGTGAAAGAAACACAAAACGAGCAAGGAAAAGAGGACACCTTCGCTACCAACGATAACCAAAGGTTTGAAAACGTGAACCTCGATGGAGCCACACCTTTAACAAAAGGAGAACTAGACAGGAAGCAAAGAAAAAGAAAGATCGACCCAACTGTGCGATCCTGGGGAAAGGCTGGCCCCAGCACACGTTTGTCAAGTTCTGAGGATGAGACTGATGAGCAGGAATACTGGGCAAAGGTTACACGGCCAAAGAAACGAAAACGCCTTATGGGTCATCTAGGAATGTAAGGGTGGCTCTAAAACTGTAGTTTTTACATGCTTGGTTAGCACAGAGAACATCTCTATAAACTGTCTTTTTCCAATGCTCTGTCTAGGCCCTTCTGGAAGAACAAGAAATGTCGAAAGTGTTTGCCTACATTTGCATACAAAATTTGTAGAAATTTGTGTAAACGTTTCAATATGTTCATAAGAGTAAAAGTGGGTACACTGTAGTTCATGTCAAAATGAGTACTACAACCTTATGATTGTGCTTTGTATTTAAGGACGGTACCTGTTAATGCAAAGGTTCTTTTAAGCAGTCTATGGCTATGCAGAAACAGCAGATATAAGCAAGCGCTACTGGAATCCAAGAAGAAAATTGGTGGTAACCCCACATTTTTCAGAGATAATTCAGGAACTATAATTCTGAAAAGCCTTGAAATGATTAACAATGTATGGTATTTTTTCCAAATGGAAGCCTTATTATCTCTGAAAATTGCGTAGCTAGCCCCAGTTTTCGTTCGGATTTCAAAAGCCCCTGCTAAGATCTGCTCTTCCCGCATGGTGGCAAATCACTCAAAAATATGTTTGATTTAGTAGGTGCCGTCCTCCGAGTTTCTTGGATCATGCCGAGGGAGGAGAACGTACACGCAGTAGCACAAGGGGGCACCCTCCTTAATATCAAATGGCAGTATCTCCCTTTATAGCTCCTGTAGAAAGAGAGAGAAAGAGGGGGGGGGGGGGGGGGGGACTTAATTGTTTCATCTACATGACCAAGGTATCGCTTTTGTCTTTCTCGCCACACCACATTTCTAGTTGTATGCCGCACATAACTTTGTGAATGTTCTACCTGGCCTCAAGTCTCCCTGTCGTTCAATGCTGTAAAGAGCATCTGACTAGTGTTCAGATGACTCACAAGTTTGTTCCAGTGGAAATAAGTGTCAAAGCGAATGAGGGTAATACAACTTTTCACCTTGAGCGACCACTCTGGCTCTTGTGAATGCTTTTTTGAAATTTTCCTTGTTCGTGTAAATTCTTTCTTTTTAAGGTCCAAAAAGTCCTTGGAAATGAACAGGAGCCCACAATTACGCGTCCTATTACATGACTATAGAAAAGGGAAAAAGGACAAGGAGTTGTTGTCAACAAAACAAGATGCAGCCACTGCACCAGTTACCAGTGAAGCCAAAGTTGGTGCGAAAGTCCATAACAAAGTTTTGAAAACGGAAGGCAAGCCAAAGCGGAGATTCAGAGCTAGAAAGTCAGCTGGCCAAATAAGGAAACATGTTCCCAGACAACAGAAGCATGGTAAGTTGTTCAAACTGAAGAGACAAGGCTGTGCATCTGGTAATTAAAGCCTCCAAATGTTTCACTGTTGCACGAATATGAATTCACAGCATTCATGGTATCCTTTGAGAGAACAGGAAATTTAATTCCCTTCGTGACCGATTATAAACTCACAGCTTCACTTTGTTAGGAAATGTGTGGTGTGGGTAGTTTGGCTTGAAATTAAATGAAAGAGCAAACATTTTTCAGGGAACGGACTGCTGATGAGAACAGTAAGTCGCATTTGTTCGAAACACTTGATTAAAGGGGGCACACGCAGCTCTTAGAATGGTTCCTAGTGGTGTACAATATTTATTGATGAAGTCAGAGAAATTTTGTCAGGAAATAGCAGTAAGGAAAGAGATTCATGATCTTAGGGATGTAAGTTAAATAACAGTTTTTGACAACGACCGATAACAAGGTGAATCGTATGGTTAGTTGTTACAGGCCTAGACCTTAGAATTAGAAACTATGATATTTACTGGATGGATAATGTGCATTGAGATGTTTATTGAGTGACACTATGTAAAGGCTACCGTTGCAAATGAACTGCGAGTCACTTTTAAGTTATTTGCAATATGACAAATCGATCAATTTACTGCGCCTTTCAATAACATGCGGACTCTGAAGTTCAAAATTCAACCAACCATTTCGCTTTTCACAACCGTCAATCGCTAGGGTGTACCCCTTAGAAAACAACGACGTTTGGCTCAACGGGGTCAAAAGGTCATGTTCGTGCGCTGTGATTGGCAGATTTCGATTCACTTTGTCGGTTTCTCTATTTTTAGTGGTCAGTCGGTTGTCTCCGTAATTATGGTTGACGGCAGTAAAATACACAAATCGTTAGCTGTTTGAAGTTCAGAGTCCGTATGTTATTGAAAGGCGCAGTAACGTAAAGCATGGTGAAATTCATATCAAACCTGTAATGTTTTGTGAAGTGGAGTACAAAAATTTCCAAGAAAGTGTACAGCTTGTGTGATGATTTGCAGATCTTGCTTGCCATGAAGTGTGATCACACGTTTCACTGACACAATCACGAACAGGAATTTCTTCACCACGAACTCACTGATTTCCTCTGTTTAAGCAGCTTAGAAGTTGTTCTTTTGATTTACAGCTTTGAAAATCTGTGTTTTCCTTCCAAGAACCGATAACTGCCAAAAAAAAAATCTTGCATGAGAGACGCGGCAACCATTTTGAATTGCTAGATAGGACCTTCCATGCGAATAAAGCTGACTGACATCTCGTCAACCTGTCGTGGTGAACTCTACCAAACTTCTTGTAAATTCTACTATTCCAAAAGTTTCCGATTTACGGACTTACTCACAACAAGATAGTACATGTAAAGTGGCTATGCCTTCCCAGAAGGCAGAAGCCACAAAAAGGTATTGGACCAATGATTATTTGAACGTGTGAGTACATTGTAGAGTTTTGTTACAGAAAAAAGATGGACATCTAATGACCAAATTTTCTGCAAATAAACAACACTTAGTGCTTGTCTAGCAGAAGTCATGTTGCTATGGAAATGGACTCTTGCTCAGTTTATCTAGCAACATAGCAATGCCATGAGTTTGAACTTACTCTGCCAATTTTCAACACTCAGACATGTACGGTTTGAAAGTAATTGCAAAGAGATGTCTTGACTTGACTTATTCCTTTCACCCCAAGGAGGTGGGGGGTGGGATGGGCCGGCGCAAAGAGACATAGGTATTTCTAAACTGTGTTCAGCCACCTTAAGTTTCTGTCCCACACAATTACGTTGTGTGTGATGAATAACCATTCTCTGTGGGCTTTTTTTAATAGGCGCCACTTCAGAGGATCCTATTGTGCTGTCTGATGATGGAGATACTTCTAGTGCAACTAAAATAGCTGAACGAAAAGGGCCTCCCTCCAATGAAGTCATAGATACTGGAATTGCAGATGATTATTTTTCTGATCACTCCAAAGATGATGTAGCTCTCATTGAATTGATGGATAAATATGATGTGTCGGGTACTGACTCTGAGATTCAAAAACCAACTCTTTTGAGCTTCTTGAGAAAAGCAGATGTCTCCGGTGAGACTGATAATTCAGATGCGGAGCTTCTTTCCTCTGTATTTGAATATGAAGCTACAAGCTTGTCATCTGTAATTGACAATTTGGGTCCTAAGGTGAAAACTGAAACGTTTGAATCAAACACAGATCCATCAAGTGAAAGACCAGTCAACTCATCAACACAGACGTCGATACAGAAGAGGTTTGTGCCGAACATAAAGACTGAAAAGGTTGACAGTCATTTAGCCACCGAGAGGTTTGAATCGAACGCTACTTCATTTAGTGAAAGTCCAGTCCGGTCACCAGCTGTGAAGACATCAATACTTGACAGCTGTGCCTTAGAAGTAAAGGTGGAAGATGTTACTCAGTCAGACACTGTTTTGTTCCCTGAAATGATGGACAGCGAGCCAACAGACCACGATGGTAATGAGAGTTCTGTTAACAAGGAAGAGAATGAAGGTGATGATGTACTGCCAAACGAACAAGTCATTCCTGAATCCACTCATAGGAAAGAAGATAAAACACTTGCTTCGATTAGTAAACAGCTTGAACACGACGCCTTTGTTAATAATGGTATGAACTTTTGGGATGATTACTGTGGCTATAGCGAACTTTTTTTGAATTCTCATGATAATGCTCTCGCAAGCATTGACGATGACCTGGAAGAATTGTATGGCACCCAGAAACCCACTGGGGAAGATGATAGGGCCATTTCCTCATTTAGAGATGATACAGAAGAGGCTAATGATGAATCACTCGGTCAGTCATTTAATAACCACCTCAATGAAGCTCATCCAAGTGAACAGGCTGAGGCCATAAGTTCAAAAGCCGCCAAACGTGTGACCTTCCGTGATGATACGATGTTCCGTGATGATACAAGGCCCTATCGTACTGAAGCAAGTTCCCTTAGGCCACCTGTTTCGACAGCAAGCAAGCCTGCTGTTGAGATTCCTAAAAAAACACTGACAGAGGATGAGTTTTTCCATGAGATTCTTGGCTGGAATGTAGAGCACCTTGGCGAAATGTCTGAACTGAAATTGACCGCAGTTCCTGTTCCTGAAAAAATTGGGTTTGATTCTATGGACCAGTATTATGACACGTTCAAGCCCTTATTGTTCATGGAAATCTGGGCACAGGTACGGCACTTTCTCATTGGGCTCTGATATGATAGGTTCTCCGTTTAACCCCACAAGTATGGTTATATCTAGATTGTTTAATTGTATGTTTCCCTTGGAATTCATTTAAACTGTTCAAGTTTTCACCAGGTTTGAGATAGTTGATAAGAAATTAAGGTAATTGGGCGATCATTGGGTATCTTTGTGATCACTTTGCAACTGTAGTGTCTTTTTGAAGTACTTTTAAAAGCTTATTGAAGCTAATGGTAAACAAAAGTCCAAGTCAAACGGTAAAGTCACATGGTATATTGCCTCGCAACAGCTTTTGACCGGCTGTTAGATAATCGCGTTATCAATCGCTGTGAAATTTACACCTGTTGTTGGTTTTAGATTGAAGTTTGTCAAGATAGATATTTTGAAGTTACCATTAGGACTATAAACCAAAAACTTCGAAATCAGTACGATGTTAATTCTGTGCATTCCAGATTTCAATTGAAAAAACCAATTTCAACTATGGTATATGGCAAACAAAATAAACAAAACTGCACGAATTCAGTTTGTTGATTTAAAAAAAAACATTTTAAACTTTAAGGTTTGTATGATGAAAATAAATAGAACGAAAATTATACAGTTGTTTAAGAAAATGACTCGAAAATATTTGCCAAGATGTGCCACAAAGTCATTGTTTGACGCCACAAATGTCTCGCTGATTTTCCCTGTAGTGAGCTTGAGAAAGTGGCTTTTCTCTGACACTATTCGCCTACGAATATCGTCGTAATCTTAGCATTGCATTTTTACAAAAAACTCAGGAACTACGCATTGTTGTTGATGTAAACAATTTTATATCAAGGTTTTATTGATATTGATTTTCCGGATAATACTTTTAAATTTAACGATGAAGAGGAAGTATAAACTGACGGAGAATTCTGCATTGCAAATTCAACGTTGACGTGGTATGCTAATACAATACATTAATGCGCATGACATTTCGTGATTTTTACATTTCAGATACCCAATAAAAGAATGGCAGGGTATTATGTAATAAATATATCAGTATATAAAAAAAATATATAAAATATATATCCCCGTGGGATATCATAAACTGATTTGAATATATCAGAATAACTTTTTAGGGGTGAGTTTATAACGCAAGCATTTCGGTTGGTTTATGCATCCTCTTTATCATTATACATGACGGTGTCAATTTCAATGAGACCGAGATAAAGTTCACCGTACCATGAAACGTGTAGTGAAGACCTCACAAGAATCGATCTAGCCATTACTGAGATTTCTAAAAGAGGTTAAATTATATGTTAAAGTTAATGCGGAGACCTCAGAGAAAGAACTCGTTCTCAGGTTCCCACCAGAGAAAATCAATAAAACTTTTGTGGTTTTAAACGATGACTTCAAGGCACATTGGCAATGTTTTGTAGTAACTTAATCAAACCAGTGTTTATTTTACCGTTCATTCACTATTACCACACAAATACTATGATTTTAAACGTTTAAGCGATTTATTTGAAATCAAAAATTATTCTTGTCAATTTTTGTATACTCCATAGTTGAAGAATTTGTCAGTGGCTTAACTGCTTCAAATCTGATCACAGGGGGCCCACACAAACTATGTGACCGTTTGTATTTTGAATTTATAGAGGCAATGTATGGGAATATCGAAAATCCTCGTATTATCGTACTAGATTGCGATAGATATTCTCATTAAACATCAAAATAAACGTAGTTTTACCTTAAATGTTGTGTGTTGTCGTTCTTGAGGTTGAAGACGGCGATTTTAACCATTTGAAGGGTTCGGCGTTGAACGTTCACTCGAGCGTAATAGAAGAGTGAGAAGGGAGGAAAACTTGTTTTGAAAGGGTTCCAGCGCCGGAGCGATTTTTCCCCAAAAAAACGCATCGCTCCGATTTCAAACTTCACAGCATAAAGGTCAAAAGATTTTCGATTCTTCTCGTACCTTCCAATCGAAAATCCATCCAAACGGCCCGCAGCTAGTCCTCGAAGAAAATCAAAATCCTACAGTATTCGAGCGAGTGGAATGCGTAGCAAAATGCATACGTGCCAGCTACAAACCGTCCCGCTAATTGTCCCTTTCTGATTGGACGACGTTAGACAATGGCACGTAAGCATTTTGCTACGCATTCCACTCGCTCGAATACTGTGGGATTTTGATTTTCTTCGAGGACTAGCTCCGGGCCGTTTGGATGGATTTTCGATTGGAAGGTACGAGAAGAATCGAAAATCTTTTGACCTTAATGCTGTGAAGTTTGAAATCGGAGCGATGCGTTTTTTGGGGGAAAAATCGCTCCGGCGCTGGAACCCTTTCAAAACAAGTTTTCCTCCCTTCTCACTCCTCTATTACGCTCGAGTGAACGTTCAACGCCGAACCCTTCAAAATGGCTAAAATCGCCGTCTTCAGCCTCAGGAATGACAACACACAACATTTAAGGTAAAACTACGTTTATTTTGATGTTAAATGAGAATATCTATCGCAATCTAGTACGATAATACGAGGATTTTCGATATTCCCATACATTGCCTCTATAAATTCAAAATACAAACGGTCACATAGTTTGTGTGGGCCCCCTGTGATCTGATTGTTGTTTTAAATGTTTTTTGTTTATGGTCGTCATAGTAATATCGATTTTTGTCAACATATTGATCGTTGCAAACCTTAGTCCAAAGCCAACAACTGTTGTAAATTTCACATCTATCAGTGTCTAAAATGAATACTTAACTGCAGGTTGAAAAAGCGAGGTATCGTCCCTAAACAAACTGTATCGAAACAACGGTCGTTGAACAACTGGGCCTGGTTGTTAAAAACCTGACAGAACTAGGAAGACTAGAACACCCTTCAACTGATACTCACATTGACGCTACTGTACGTGACGGCAAGCTTGGAAAAGTCACACAAAGCTACTCGAACTCAAAGTTGTAAATGTTCTCTCTAGGGTGCTAAAGAATGGGGGGACAAAGATGTGGATAAGAAGCTTGTGTTCATGGACGTTGTGGACGGAAGTGCTCCCAATAACATGTCCATAATTCCATGCAGTGGAATAATTAGCCAAGAACAGAAAAACAGGGCGGCTTTTCCGTTAGAAAGTGACTTGGTTGTTGTGAGACTAATTGTCGGTGATGTTAGAGGTAAGGTTTATGTTTTATTTTGGGCTAATGAACAGTATTCCCTTGTATTGTGATAACACATTTTGCGTTATCCAATTGTGAAATACGTCGTTAGGAAGATGAGTACTGGTTTTACACAGTATATTGCCAGGAATGAAATAGTAGTAGTAGTAGTTAGTAGTGGTAGTGGTAGTGGTGGTGGCGGTAGAGGCGGCTGTGACAGCAGCAGCAGCAGCAGCAGCAGCAGCAGCAGCAGCAGGAGCACGGTAGCAGCCGTAAAATAATAGTAACAGGCCAATGATATTTATTGTTGTTTTGGGTGGTGTGATGGTGATAGTAGGTTAATAATGCTGGAGCAACGATATGCTGATGACTTACACAGGATTCTTGTGCCCTTGGTAACGAAAGGTGCACGTACACCAAAACTAAACCAAATAACAAAGCAAAACTACACAAAAGTGTTTTTGCCAACGGTAGCCCTCCATCCCACGAGAGAGCAAAGATACATCTTTCCTCCTCTTGTTAATATCCTGTTATCCCCACACTTTCAGTGCTTGAAGAGAAATAAGTCCAGAATTTGTCGTAACGTTAGCTGGTGTTGAAAGGTGCAGAAAACGGTTATTTGATTGATTGATTGATTGATTGATTGATTGATTGATTGATTGATTGATTGATTGATTGATTGATTGATTGATTGATCGATCTACAGTCTCGGGCAAAACTACTAAAGAAAAATGCGAACTTTGTGCATAGATCTCCCTCGCCCTTGAACAAAACAGCGACGTGATAGTACTAAATCTTCAGTCCTCCTTTCTCCTCACTCAGTGTTGCTTCGAAAGTCATGCGATTACCCATCCTTTGTTTGAGTGGTGGAACAACACTTACAATGGGGAGGAGGACCGAACTTTTGTTGGATAAATGTAGCATTGAAATTTGTAGGTCCACAAAATGTTTCTCAACAGGTCTGTCCCAGATTGTAGGTCCACCCGAACATACATTTTTCAGTTTGTATCCTGAACCACATTGCCTAACATTGTAGACTCTTTGACAGGACTTGTTTGTCTCTTTTTCAAACACCATTGGCAGAAGATTCGTAGGTGTGTTTAAAAATTCTTCCAATTTAGGTTATGTTCTTGGTGGAAACGTACCAAGTGGGGTTTTAAGGGCACCTGCTACAATGCGAATGCAAACCTGTAAGCTAAATTTTGATTACCTGTAAAACCTCTTGTGACGATCGATACATTTTATGTTTTCTTTACCAATGCAAGTTGATTCCAAGACACAAATGGTTAAGGCACCTTCTTTTGATGATGTCTGTATTGATTGCATGTTCAAATTATATTTGAACCTCATTATGACCTGCGATCATGATGTTGTAGCTATTCCAGACGGTGAGCAGATGGTACATGGCCGAGATGTCTTTGGTTTCGTGGAGAAAGCAGAGGTGAAACCCGTTCCATCGCCACAAAGAGTAAGCGTAGGCAGCAGCGGAGAAGATGGTATACAGTGGATTTTTGTTTACAAATAATACAGTCAAACCCCTATTAAGTGGTCATCCTCGAGGGAAATGGCAAGAGGCTGCTAAATAGGGTTTTGTAAGAAGTTAGCAAAAGAAATCCTAGAAACGTCAATTTATTTGAATACCAACACACTTGGAGGCTTGGGACAACTGCTTCACATAGAGCTCTTCCTCACAAATGTCAAGTTGCACTATAAATTGTCGTGAAAACTTTGTATCCTTTAAAGTCGCACTATTCCTCTCGAGAAAGTCCTGTAATGGAGTCTCAACTACAGTGAGAACCATAAAAATAAGTCAATACAGCTGTTTCGACAAAGCTCAGAATCCATATTTCCCACTAACTCAAGTCTTCATTGCACGGTCGAGGCATAATGGATTCTGAGCTTTTATTGAAATTTGTTGGCTATTTCCCAGACTACCTTTTGGCATTGTCGCGTACGCTTTTACCCTTCTTTTGGACTGCCTTTGCCGTAACAGCTGTATATGAAATATAAAAAGGCCATCAGCTTAAAGGAAAATGTCCATAATTGAAGAAGGGAGCATCACTTTAAAAAATCCTGCAAACGTGTCTATCAAGTAAATGGAGTAAATTGGATCATTTCAGTCATTTTATTGTATGCTGATTATGGTTAACAACAGGGCTTATTGCCAGAAAACCAAAAGATTATAACTTAGCAAAGTGAGACCGGAATTGAAGTGGGTAATAAACATGTGTTTGAATGTTTTTATCAGTTCTCACCTATTTCAGACTCTTTTCTGCCATCGGCCTTTCAAAACAAGGCCAGACTTCCAGCCTTAAATTCTTGGTGGTCGGTTAATAGGGGTAAAAACCATAGCAGGACGGCCAAAAGGTGGGGGCAGCTTCTTAGTAGTGGCCATTTAATGGGTTTTATTTAGAGCATTATACTAACAATGGTTTGGGCAGTTTGATAACAGGCTGCTTATAAGGGGGTGGCCACTAAATAAGGATTTGACTGTATTTATGTACTAGTCATTATAAAAACTCATAGACTAGCTTGGGTAGTGCATACTATGGAATTTAGGCCTTGGTCATGGTCTGCAGCTCATTTAAACACTCAAAAGTAAATGTCCATAATCGTTGACAACTCGATAATCCACTTGGTAATTCACATTAGTGTACAGGATTTTATTTGAAGAGAAATCTTCCCTTGTATAATTTAGAGTTTTGGGGATCATGTTTTAATCTGTTGTTTTACTGGGCAGTCAAATGGTCCTGGTACATCCTGCTGAGACTTTTAATTTTGTTTCTTTAGGTTAAATATAATGTTTCCCTTTGGCCTGTAGGCGAAGCAAAATAAAAAAAAATGAAAATAAATTCTTCAGAAAATAAGCTATTGGCGAATAGTTTACTGAGTTGTCTTTTTAAGCTGAATGTTTAGTATTTTAGGATTACGAAATTTATTTCTTAAACTATTAGCACTATTTTATGTTCCCTTTTCGAGGTATTAACGACTTAGGTGTTTTGTGGTGTGGTATTTTCAGCTTTTTTCATGATCTTCACTTTTTTAAACCGTATATTTGTGTTGTTGTTGTAGATGCAGTTGACACACCAAAATATCAGCTGATATTAAACATTAAAACCACCTCAAAGTTCAGACCCCCACGAGGGAGTTGCCTTCAAGTAATGTATGTCATGTCACTGTTAACGGCATTGCGGCAGTGGGCTGGCCTCATGAACATACCAAAGAGCTTGTTGGCCAAGCATATCCTGAAACCACTCAAAGCAGATTATTTTTGCATCAATGATTATCAGCAGTCATCACTTGTCTTGAAGGTACTGCAAGCACTATCCGACCCTATTTTCTGAAGCTGTTGATGGGAGGTAGTGGCCGGTTCTTCCTCGTCTAAACAGCCGCCACCTTGGATCCGTCAACTTCAATTTCTTGAGTTTACCAAAACCTTGGATAACTGTTAGAATTTACACTAGAATTACTGAAACCAAAACAAAAACACTTAAATGATATTTAAATGTAATTTTAAACATGTTTCCAACTACCAAACACAAAGGCCTGGTTTCTACAAGCTGCAATCCATTTCCATCGTGGTTGTCCAAAACGAAAGACATTTATATTTAGCTTCAGAAAACAGGGGGCTTGTATTAAGCAAACACTGACCATTATTGTCGGGTTCCCTTTGATGCCAACACGCCTTATAGCTCAGAGCCTGGTTGTTCGAAAGCCGATTAATGCTACTCCCCTGGTTAAAGGTTGGTATCTTGCTCGTTAAAAATGTTTTTAAAGGCTGATTTTTTGGCTAAAGGCAAAGAAAATTTTAAAGTCAAAACAAAAGGGAAAAATCTTTTGGAACAAAAGCTTACTGATTAGTAATTAAACTCGAATCAAACTTCACGTTGACCCAGGATTAGCTTAATTGGGCTTTGAACAACTAGGCCCTGTATAGCAAGACTGTGCTCAAGATAGGTGACATGGCTCCTTACGTTGTTAGTCTTTCTAAGTCGTTCGATTTTTGTTTCTGTTGTTTTTATGCCTTTATTATTTGCGTTACTTCTTCTGTCAGAACACAATTATCAGATTAGGTAGCGCACGACATTGCAGAAATGTTTTCATTGTGAGTGAAATGCACCACACGTTAGACTATGAATCACCTCGTCAAGCATAGTCTCAGAAATGAGTAGTGGACAGCAGTGTTTAGTTTGAAAGCTCAGGCATGAAACGTCAGATGAAATCAAACTTTGTACGAAATGTAATCAAGAGGAGAATGCAGTAAATCACTTTCCAGGAAACGTTGATTTGTATCATATACCTAAACATTTTGTGATCACACTTGGATTATTCACCGATCTCAAAAATTACTCTGAAGACAGCTATTGGAGTATCCAAATAAGAACCAAAATTGCATTTGCCTTGATGTTATGAGAATCCAAATAGTTCAGTAAGAGGAAGAATTTGTCTGATCTTCATCCAGGTAATCCACTGTTCTGCTTAACGTGCTTAAGGCCCAGCATCTAAAATCCTCCTAGTTGTTTATCTTTGTGATGAACAATGTCTGTTCTTATTTGTTCATAAGACATGCCAAATGCATGTCCGTCTTTGTCTCTTCTCATCTTCACTCTTACGTTCTTTCCGTTCGTCAAACCGTCTCTTCATTCAAAATAGCATTGGTCACTAGTTGTGAATTACTCTACTCTTGGAGTGGAAATGAAAGACTTTGAACTTTTGGCATCCCAGTCATTCCATTTCCACACTGTGAAGGCATAGCTGTCACCGAATTGATATGTGAATTTCACGGGTGTTTACCATTTAACCAAAAAACCCGACAATTCTGGTTGGAAAGCAAACGGTAAAGTAATTTTCCAGAACATCCGTCCCAAAATTGTGGACTAGGCTTTGAGGTAGTCCTTTTATTCCAGTTGAAACGAAAGAACGAAAATTTAGTATGCGTGGGACAAATGTCCAACAACGCCTGACTTCCTCTGCGAAGCGCTCTGTTGATACTGCTCAGTGTTACATTGAAACGGTCAGCTACACGCCTTTTTACTCTTGATTCGCCATACATCACAAAGACAAAAGTATTTGCTGCCTCTCTGGAGGAAAAGGCTGTCTTCCTCTCGCATTTTGCAGAGAAATTTTTCCTTTGTTCACAATTTCTCGTCATATTATCTCCGTCCTCGTAGTCATTCGAAAGTGACTTGAGCTCTCACTTGGTAAGTGTCGTGGAACTGTTTCCTCATAAAATCCCTCAATAGTCAATTTAAATTTCTTTGTATAAATGTAGAAACACAGGGAAATGCTGATATCTTCCTCACCATCGTCAAAGCAGACGTTTTCTCAAAATCTCAAAATCTTCACTTAACTCCACTAATAGGGCAATCAATGAGTTCGCCTCTGCCATATTGCTGAACAGAACCGGAAATGGTAAATGTCTACTCTTTCCACTCTTTCCGGTGGTTTGGAAATCCGCTTACCATTATGCATCGCACTACCCAACCAGATTTTTTGGTCAAATGGTAAACATCCCAGATCTTGTGCTACGCTATCACTAATGCATTTTTTCCATCTTTCCATCTTTCAATTTACAGGAATACAATGAATCTCAAGAAAAGGTCATCTCTACTGCAGCAAAAGCTGTTCAGAAGCCATACCCAATACCTCGTATTTGCTTAGTGCAGGGTCCTCCTGGGACGGGTAAATCTTACACAACTGTTGGCCTTGTCAAGGAGATTTTGAATGTAAGTCCAAATCTGTGGTTTTGTAACTCCCGTTTTGTGGTCATGTTATCGAAGTGTGTGGTTGTATGATGAAGATAACAATTTCCTGTATTACTTTTTAACTCACATAAGTTTTATTTTATTAAAGTTAACATGATTTACCAGGTTTATTTTATCGGAAAAAGTAAGGTTCGTTTCTTGGAGTGGAATTTATGATGTTCAATTTCCTGGCATTCGATTCGTTGATCTTTCATGTTTTACGGCGGTGGATTGACACTACTTTCACAAGTGAATTAATTTGATTAAGATTAGTTGGAAGGTATCTGTGAATTCCAATTTGAAAAAAGAAATATACCTCTTAAAGAATGTTTTGGTTTCTGGTACCTTTTGGACACATTAATTCACCTGTGTTCTTTCGGCTCTCTTCCAACCTTGCTCCCTACCCCCTTTCCCCTTAACTCTAATGCTTAGGTCTGTGGATTAAGTGTGGCTGGTCAACAGTTCTAAAGCATTTCATATTAGGACACCACACATAAAATATCTGATTACACGTGGATAAATTATATGTGTGGTGTTAGTGGTGATCTTGCGATTACCGTATAAAACGTCCGGTCCAAAGGTTAATCATTCAATTTCTGCTGTCTGTTGAATTGTTGCCTCATGAGACAAATTTTGTGGTAAGTTTGATTAAAGTGCACCTAACCCCCCAATTTTTTTCTCTTAAATAAATCTTTGCACCTGTTCGAAACATGTTGCACTATTCGGCGCCTTTTTCAACCAAGTCTTGACTTTTTATAGGCTGTAAAAGTTACGAAGTCTAGCCTTCATCTGTCCCATGACCGAGCTAGTTAGGGGCATGGGTCTATTCCTTACTTGACGTCACAAACTGATTTGGATTGTATTAAGTCTTTGTGAAAATGCATGCAAAGCAGTTTGTGACGTCATGTAAGGAATAGACCCATACCTTTTACTAGCTCGGTCATGGGACAGATGATGGCTAGATTTCGTAACTTTTACAGACTATAAAAAGTCAAGATTTGGTTGAAAAAGGCGCAAAAGGCTCAATGCGTTTCGAACAGGTGCAAAGATTCATTGAAGCGAAAACAAATTTGGGGGCTAGGTGCACTTTAGGCGTAATGAAATGTTAGCGAAAAGCTGTGATGGATGAGCATCCCATCCAGCAAAATATAGTTGTGCTCTTAGCCGTTTTATGTTAATGAAGCGGGAGGTAAGATTCATTTGTACTTTTTGCCAATTGTTGCTTAATATGTGATAATGTATTTGTTATTTTTAATGGGGCTTTTAGCGACCTCAGGAGCTTCCTACACAGACAGCAGCTGGCCCGCAAACTCTTCCCAACAAGTGCCGTATTTTGTTATGTGCCCCTTCAAACGCAGCAATCGATGAGTTAATTGGTCAGATAGTGCGTGCAAGGATACAGCTTGATAAAAGACAGGATAACAAGGAAGGCATGAGATGTCACCACCAAAGCACTGTCAAGAAAGGTTACTTAATGATATTCATATTATATAGTTATGTTTCTTGTACAAGAGCAGTTTGTACGTCAAGTAGTGCCATTGTGTTCTATTAATTTGCATGTGGATCTTGCATCTTGTCAATAGAAAAGCAACAGTAATTAATACACCTTCACATTGTTGTATAATGCATCCCGTTCTTTATCTCACGCTACTGAATGGCACTTGTACGAGTACTTATACCCCATCCAAGCCGTTGAGACAATGACTAACAATGTATCTTAATGTGAAAACTGCTGAGCTTTGCTTTCCAGCCCAAAATTTCGCTTGAGCCTCTTCCTATGTACTCCTTCAATTTGAAAGGTATAGTTTTTCCAAATCCAATTCCTGCCACAAGCAGTTGCCCCACCCTCCCCTCTTACCCTTAGGCCCTGTTCAGACTAGATGCCAGTGCCAGGGCACTGTGCCTGGGTACTAAAAAGGACGTTCTCCTTCGTCAATTTAGCGCCCGCCATTTTGTTTGCTGTATCGTAAAGAGGCATGAGGCAAAAATGTGGGAACTGATAAAATCCTGTTCACACCAGTGCCCGAGTATTACCCGCAACATTGCTCTAACCTAAGTTACTGATTCGTATCAGCAACCTTTCCATTTTTATTTCGCCAATAATAAATTACATCGAAACAAAAGAAAACAAGTACACATGAAATTAAAAAATATATTTACTTAAAGTAGTTGCATGTTTACTAATTTACAACACTTGATGAATATTACATTTTAACTATATTAAAACGATATTATATTAAAACTATATCAACTGGGTAGACACGAATGAAATTACAAACATAACATAATTATACGTATTTACGAAGGAAAACACACGATGAAGTGTTTGTGGAGTAAATATAAATATAAATAGTGGCGAGGAGATCTCGAAGAAGCGTAAGAGCTTGTAGGTCTCCTGCCAGGCATTACAGTGATTTGCGTAAAATGTGGCGGCAACATGTTCTAAGACGGCCTCCGAAACTGAACGAGGATATCAAGACGACAATGAGACTTGAGTGTCTTTTAATTTTGTTAAGGAGTTGCTTATCGAGGTCTTATTAAGACCTTAGCTACAAAACCAAGCAAAAGCGTTCTAAAAATAATAGAAGAAATATCGCGGGAATTTGGTGTTATATAAAAAAAATCTCCAAAACATTTTTTTGTAAATTATCATCCCAATGTCCTAAGACTATCGTTGAAAAATTTGAAAAAAGTTAGGCTATCTGTTTTCAGGTTTGTGTATTTTCATTTCCAAAATGCACAAGAGCAGGTCATGTAACATCCTTTTAAGAGTTCAGTTGATTTCTTTTTCTTGATGTTCTAGAATTATTTTGTAACTAAGTGAAGATGTCGCACCATTTTCACAATGAAAAGTCAAAATCCCATGATACTTCCCCTTTAGCGATCGCAGTGGCACATGAATGCGGGATGTTGCTTTTCAAGTAATGTTTAAAAACGGGGCAGGAGTGTTTTACCGGGTTTAAAACCATGAGGCGCAGCCAAGTGGTTTTAGACGCGATAAAATACGTGCTGCGAGTGTTTTGAATGGCTTCAAAAACATTCCTGAAAAAGCGTGTCAATACAGTTCATAACAATTTTGTGAACGCTGGAAGTTAGCATACGAGAAAAACACTGCATACTAATGAGGAGTGTTTTATCAGCTGATAAAACACCGCATGCTAATAAGGAGGATATTTATGGATATATAAGTCACTGCACGTGATATATTTCGACCATTTGATAGGTCAATGGCCTTATGAATTATTAATGAGTTTTTGAAGATTGTGGCAATAGTACACCATTAACATGTAGGTATTTTACTTCTTTATTTCCTCAGCCGTCTTAAAGAACTGTGGCGACTTGTGTCTAGTCCGTGTAGGACGCAAGTCCAGCATACACCCCTCAGTAGCGAAGTATTCCTTGGAGTACCTAGCGAAAGTGGTTCAAGGCAACAATTCTGCTTCTTTAGTAAAAGAAAACCTCGTCACAGTAAAAGATGGCATCAAAGACTGTGATGTCAAGGAAAAGGAGCTAGATCAGAGGATTTATCGGGTGAAGAATTCTCACCCTGATAATCCAGTCAAGGTATCTTTTGTTGGTATTTTGCTAGTATTGAACCTGAGCACAGTGTTAATTAATTAACACTGTGCTCAGGTTCAATGCATGAATCTTTTTAATACTTCCGTGTATATATTCAGTTTAAACCAAAAATAAATTCATTTAATTTAATCTTTGATAATTTAATGAGCTTACCTGCATTTAATTTTAATGCAAATTTTCATTCAATTCGTCCCCTTTACAGGGCTACTGTTTTCAAGATTAGCTATGTTCTCAAATCCAGAAACCTGGTTTTTATGGTCTGTTTATAGAGTCAGCCAGTAAGCGTTTGAGGCTTAAAAGCCAATTAACTGTCTGTCCGTTTGTCTTTCTCGACTTTAGTGAAGGTCTAAACATTTGGAGTCAGTGGGGGCTAGTTCATGTAACCTGGGACAGGGAGGGGATTACTGCATATCCAGATTGCCTAACTGAACAGTGAATTATCTTCAATAGCTCCAAGAACTTGACAAGGAGAAGGCTGACCTTAAAAAGCGCAAGGATACTTTGCAGACAAAATACCGACAAGAGAAGGAAAAGCAAAGTAACTTAAGTCGACAGGAAGCAAGGAATAAAAGGGAAATACTGGATTGTGCTGACATTGTCTGTACCACCCTTAGTGGAGCAGGAAGTACAAGCTTGAAGAATGGCTTGCTAGCTGGACGGTTAGAACCATGTTTTAATGTTGCTTTTTATTTCACATTTGTGTTTTGTACTAATACTATTTGTTCACTTTTTGTAGGCGTAGCTGCCCTTTTACCTGCGTTGTTGTTGATGAGGTACCACCATCTGAATTTTAGACGATAATTTTAATATGTCACTAGTTTTGTATCTTTCTTGGGTTTCTTGAAAAAATCGCTCTGTTTGCAGGCTTGTCAGTCCACTGAACTGGATTTGCTCATACCTCTGCAATTTAAGGCATCCAAGTTGGTCCTAGTCGGTGATCCTGAACAACTTCCACCCACAGTTCTGTCAGTGGTATGTGAAATTGTGAAATCTTTTTTCCGTTATTTAAGCAAGCCACATCTGTGTCGTTATACCAAGCTGCCATGAAATAATTGACTTTTCAACACTTTCACTTATCTATAACTTCTTTTAGAAAGCAGTGGGCAAGTTATATAAACGGTCAATGTTTCAAAGACTCCACAGATTCTTCAGACACAAAGGTTAGTTATGCTTTCTTGTTGATTCATATAAAAGAAATTGCAATGTTGTTTTCTTGTATGTTTTTCTTGTGGTCTTTTTGTTGCGATTGTTTTCTCCTCAGAACACTTCTTTCTTGAGAGTGATTCATGGAGATGCATTGACTACTTAGGTAGTCACACGATTGGTCACCTCCAAACAGTGAACATGATCTAGCTGTGCAAAAGGAATGAATTCATGACATTGTCAGTGCGTTTTGTTCGACGGTTAACTACAGGCCTCTTCACTCAGGATTGTAAAAATGTTGCTGACAATTTTCATTCTTGACCATTCAAGACATTGGGTGTATCAGTTAGCATCTCTGTCTAATTGGATTGCAATACTCGGAGATGCTGAATGGCACAGAGGCCAGAAGTATATCTGTTGTTGGGTTGCTGGTAGAACAGAAAGGAAATAGAAATGAAGTTTTGAATAACTGAGGCTTACGTGGCTCCGAGTTAGGATGTGTAACCTCTTTTTAAGTCTCAGGAAGGAAAGATGTGTAAATAAGGAAAGGGTGGTATTTGGTGATTGGAAGGGGTGGGTTGTTGCGAAGTCATCGTAAATGAAAAGTTTGGAACACAGGACGGAATAGTCAGATACATCGAGCACGAAAAACATGTATGGAGAGGGAAGGAGCTACAATACTTAGTCCTCTTCGTCCCCTGTGGGACATAAGGCAACAGAGGGAAGGAGGACTGATAGTAATTGGGAATTAACTGTCTTGTTAGCTTTTGGGGAATTGTGAGCCAAAATCTTGGTACAATGCCTTTGGTTAGCACACTGCAGTGTGCTCCTCTTGGGAAAGGAGGTTTTTAGATCATGCTTGCTATTGGTGGATGTACAGATTTTCAAGAGATTTTATAAGGAGGTTAAAAATTTTATTTCGAGAATGCTGCAATCATTGGAGATGTCCGACTGACTGCAACGTTTTGAGGAGAGAAATGTCAGATAATGGACTTCAAGATGTGTCGATGGACATGGATTTCCTACACATGATACAGTGTTGGCAATTGGTGACATTATTGGTAACCAGTTAACGTGAACATGGGAAACAATTGCACACAGTTTTCGATAACTTGATTCCAATCATTTTGTGTATGTTAACGTCTTTTACGGGAATCGCCGGTGATCAAAAACAAAACGCAACAGATGGAGAAATTTCTATCTTTATGGCTTGTTGGCAATGCAACCTTGTGGAAAGAATGATATGGAAATACGTTCGCAAAATCCTTGCGATCTACTGCTACAATATTTGAACAAGTTCTGGCGAATCAGGAATAAGCCATCTTTGATTTTCTTGAATCATTCAAGACCTGACAAGATCAGGTTGCGAAAGGATCACGCATATGGAAAACTGCTCTGCAAACACAAATCTAAGGGGCTAGAAAGTTTGCAATTGAGCCATCGTGAGCCTTTTGCAACTTTTGCGCCGTAGTTTACGTGTATATGGAAACCAGGTGTTCAGGCATTTATGCTGTTCACAAAGACAATGACAGGAAGTGTGCAAGTCTCTTTAAAGAGATTTTGAAATGAAACTCGATCATGTCTAGTGCTAAAGGAAGCTGAAAAGGTGGTTTCTCTGCCACCTGCTTTGGAATGCTAATGACCCAAAAATTCACATTTTTCAATCCCGAAGAATAGAGAAGGCAATGTTGACCAAACCACATAAATGTGGAGAGGATGTCTGGCTATAACAATGACATTACAAACAGGAACAACATGTATCGTTGGAGATTACATAAACCTGGAGAGACCCAACAACAATGAGTGATTCAGCAATAGGGTTGGGAGCTGCCAGTAAGATCTGGTACAGGTAGGGTGTCATGTTCGGAAGGAATGGCATGAAGATCAAGGAGGCTTTAACGGTTGTGGATGGCTGGTGATGATGATGATGATGATGATGATGATGATGATGATGATGATGCTGATGATGATAGTCATGTGGGTGATGGTGTTGATTATGTTCATGAGATAAACAGATATGGCAATATGGGTTGACAACCTGTTTAGGAGGATAGTGTTATTTTAAAGTATGTAGTAATTTACAGTTTTGTTGTTGGTAGTAGGGGCGTACGTTGTGCCAAAGCACTTGCTAATGGTTAAACGCCATGGGTTAAGCTAATGATGATGGTGGCTGTGGCACTAAGGGTTACTTAGCTGGGTATTGTTGGAATAGTAAGGATGAAGGGGGGGGGGGGGGGGGGAGAGAGAGAGCCTCTATGTTGTCACTGTTACATTGTAGAGCTCTCGTTGCTCTCTTAACGCTTGTCTTAACAACAGTTAAACGCCATGGGTAAATCTAATGATGATGGCGGATGGTGGTCGTAGCAATTAGTGTAACTTAATTGGGTATTGTTTGAATAGTAAGGATGAGGGGGGGGGAGGAACCTCTAAGTTATCACTTTTTCATTGCAGTGCTCTCTTTGCTGTCTTAACGTTGGACTTCTCTTTCTCATAACTTACCTTTCACACTTGCACAAATTACATCAATGATAGGTTGAGATATTTGGAGTTTAAGATAGCGGGTTGTGAAAGTCGGGTGTAAAGGGGTATTTGTTAGTTAAGTCTGCTGGTAATGAAGATAAATATGTTGCCTTTCGGGAGCTTGATATGAAGGTTTCCAGAAAGATATTCCCATGGTACCATGTTTAAAGGGCCTTGAATGGGAGGTGGGACTAGGCTTATCGCCTCATCCATCATCTATCTCTATCGCATCTTTCTCGAATGGGAAGGACTGTGCTTCTTTCTATGGGGCATGCATATAAATCAAACTGTATCCCTTGACCCCAAGCTCAGTTCAAGACAGCATGTTTGCCTCGACTACTCTCTATCCATCTGTGACGTCCACACAGCAATTTGTTTTTTTTCCAGCATTGTCGCTAAAGTTGTCTCTACCACCTTTTCATTTTGGCGAATGGGTCTGCGCTTTACACCTAAATATTCACAAACAAAACACGTCAGTCAACATAAAATTAAATACTTTCATTGTTACAGTGACTACTGCTACTTGTTTTCATGTGCATCGGCGTCTCACCACAAAGAAGCTGTCGCGTTTAAAATTTGTTGACGTTTGTATTGTTCTTTGGCGTTTGCCTAAAAATTGTATTGCTCAAGCATTTTAAGATTGGTAGGCTTTGATAAAATATGGTACAAACTAAAATTTAAAAAGGCAACAACCGCTGGTTTTCAACCTCAAAATTATATACGCCACTTAGCTTTATTTCTCTACACTTGGAAATTATGAGATATAGAAACATGTCACGTTTTTATCGTTAGTTTTCTTGTAAAATCAATAAAAAATACGGCCGTAAAAACTTCACAAGATGTTGGAAAAGAGTGTTTTTGGTGTTTAATTTCAGCTTGATACTCTCTTGTATAAAAGCTGATCTATGGACGATCTACGTCAGTCTTGTGGCTCTAATGGCTACCTAACCTCCTTTAATAACAACACGGCCAGCAGGAAACGGCCATTCCACCATGCCCAAACAACTTTTTTGTTTCTGTTACTGGGAACAATTCTAAATTTCTTTGTCTTTTCTGTCTACTCCCACTAAAGAGACCCAAATTGTCTGGGTCTACATTTGCGCTTTCTTTCGTCTCTATTCAATCACTATATCTTGTGTAAGGTCAGCTTCCTCTTTTTCGTACCATTTGTTATCTACAAAGCACTGATCCGAAGGATACTTAATATTCCAAAATCGAATGGCCTGTATTTATTATGATGAATTTCACTCCTTTGAAGCTCCCAACGTCACCTTTCATAAAAGTGCGTCACTAGAAACTTTAAAGGAGCGTTTTCTTGAATAGACTTTATAAATTCGTAATACTTTTTTCAACATTGCCTCAGTGAATTTCCCAGGTGGGCTGCCTCGCAAGGCTGGAACCCCATACTTACCGAATTTGTAGCAAAACCTTATCCTCGTGGATTGTCTGTATCCGTTCAGGTCCATTTTAGTGAATTGTCTCCGTTTTGATATTCAATATTCAAATGGACGCTTCTCGTCTCGCCCTAGATCGAATTCATGTAAGTGTCATGAAGTGTCTCCACCATTGAAAAATATGCCGCCCTTCATCTTGATATGACCACCGATGGGCACGTGCTCACCAGCCACCCTTTTCTCACCAAGGCATAGATCGATACGTCGTAAAAGTGTCACTTCCACACTAGTAACTCTCAACTAGCTTACTCCCACAAACCAGTGTGTCAAACTATGACCATATGGCTTAAAATGTTCGACAGTTATTTACCTTTCCCAAGTGAAGACTTCATGTGGGCGTCATGAGATGTCTCCACCAGTGAATAGACTTCGCCATACCTTGTAGGATGCCATTCTCTCAGCCGCTACCTACCCCAACCCTTGACCCAGGTCAAACCTTCATGTGAGAGTTGAATTGACATCACTGGTGTTGTTCCAATAGACACTACCCACTCACTTGTAATGTAAACCTGAAAGCATGTGACTTTATCGTGACTGATAATTGCTCGTAGTGAAAGACCTGTACCTTATGATGAACCTTGTCTGCTTTCGTTTTTCCTTTGCAGCCTTTCGTACATCTACCAGGTACAAAGTTGTAGGCACAGGATTGATTTTGTAATATCCATGCCTGTCTGTCTAAATTTGAGCTCTTCATGCTACTGATAAAGCGTAGAGCTTCCACTCAGATTTCCTAACTCTCTCTGCTGCTTAGTCCTTGTCTACAGAGAGTTCTATGGATCATTAACTACTGTTCCTCACACGATTATTTCTTCTTTCTCTAGCGATTTTACAAAGGGTCATGACGTTGGTTTTATCCTTTTCCTTCTTAGGGTGCCTTCTCGACCCAGCCTCTTTAGCATTATGGTCATCCTGACTTTCGGCAATAACTCTTGCCAAGCAAATAGTACTGGCCTCGACGACCTGATACTTGTTGATGTCAAGGCAAAAAATATGCATAGTTAAGTTCAGTGAATTTGGTCTTTAACGCCTTCAATAAACAGAAGGCATTTGTTCATTTCTTTGACCTCTTTTTATGTAATTACCTGCTACGATCAGTTGCGGTGTTGGAGAAAGCTGAGATGTGCAATATAATAATGACCTTCAAAATAGCCCTTGTGTTTAAGGCAAAATATACAAGAACTTCAGCCGTCTTTAATCATAGTTAGCGTGGTCTTCTTTTGAGTTTCTTAGTCAGATGGGGGGGGGGGGGGGAGGGGGGTGGTGTTAACACACCCATTCCCCCCATAACTTGAACAGCGTCAAAGCTATGGCATGGGAAGCTGAAGGGTAAATAGTATGTCCAAAGTTGTTTATTTCGTAGTCCGCAAAATGGATTGTTGACGTTATATGATGTGAAAATTACGTCATTGATTCTTCGTAGCCGCCATCTTGGATTTCTCCAAAACCTCACAAAACTGTTCAAATAGACCAAAAGATATCCAAACCCAACAACAACGCTAAAACGAAATCAAAAAGTAAAAATTTTGAAAACCGTGGCTGTCAAACTCGTGTTGACATGGAAAGAGCATGTCACGTGGACAGTTTAATGCCACACCAAATTTTTAGATAAATGTTAGGAAGAGTGAAATAGTTTGGAGGTATGTGCCTTAATGCTAAAAACCCTATGAATACTCAAATTCAGCGAGTGCACTTTATGCCCCACCAGACTGAAAAGGGTTAAAAGACTAATTCAACCGTCATTTTCCTGTCATTTCCTGGGCCTCTTGTGGATGTTTGCTTCTTGCTAGAAATTGACAGCCAGACACACCCACGAGACATGACCAGATACTACTGGGGCTATTGTTTATTGACATAAACCCATTCACCCACTAGGTGTTAATTAAAAAGACTAGATTCCGAATTTTAAGATACGGTAGATTTACCAAGGCCTTATGCAGTGAAAACTTGTGAACATTGGTAAAATTGTGTTTAAAGTTGCCCAGTACTGCACTGAAAGTAAATATTGCAGTCTCTTGCTAACGATTGCCAAAATATTATTGGTTGCATTTTCGAAAATTTTGTCCACTTTGTCAATGTTTTGTTGCTGTGTGATGCAGAATTCTGTAAAATTCTGTTGTATATTTTGTTGTACTCTCCTGGCACAAATGCAAGAACGAGAACAATCTGACAAGCTTTATTTCTCGTGGAATAGTTTTATCAAAAGATGAGCACTATACCCATTGAAGTAGTCTTCTCAACTGTTTCTTTTTTTGTACCTTTTATTGTGCTTGGTGACGTTATTACACTGCTTACACTAGTAACATCTATTTTTGTAGAGATGGGGAAACCAGTATTGATGTTGGAGGAACAGTACCGCATGCATCCTGAGATCGCAGCTTTCCCGTCTCGTCATGTTTATAGTGAACGCCTTAAGACCCACAGGTTAGATGACATAAATTAACTATGTGTGACTTAAACTGAAACTAGCTCAACCCAGAGCGATCTAGATCTTGTGTTACAACTGTCAAAAAGCGTATCTTTTTCCTACCACTACACATAAGGATGGAAACATTCGTTTACGAGTTTGGTGTTGTGAATCGTGACCTGTTGTCGGAGGTTGACTCCTTTCTTTATGTCCTGATTTGCCCCACAAACCTAACACCCATCCCCCTTAGTCAAATTGGTACTGCCGCAATCAAATGGTGGTCCTCATATTCATGTAAGTGTAATGAAATCACATATTTTCAAGAAGAGATCATCTCTTGGATTCGTCTCTTAAACACTGATTAAAGGAGAAGCTCACTCCAGAAATCGTGTATTTTTTTCAGCCACGAATATAAAGAACGCACTGAGTTGAGTTACTTACCTTTGTCTCAGCTTTTGAAGTGCATCCGATTCACTGGAAATTCCTCTCCAAATTGAGCGCCGCCATTTTGCTTAGCAATCAGTAGCCTGGCCTCCTTTTCGTGACGTCATTCCGTCCAAGAGAACCCGATAAAAAACGTGCTGCGAGTTTTTTGAACGGCTTCAAATTTCTGGAAAAGAGTGTGCTAAGAGCTTTCATAACAATGCTACTTTTGTGAACGTTGAATATTAGCATACGAGAAAAAACATCAATCACCGCATACCAATAAGGAGGAGATTTTATCGGGTTTTAAAACCACTGCACGTGATGTTTTATCGACCATTTGATAGGTCAATGGGCTTATGAATTATTAATGAGTTTTCGAAGTAATATATCAAACACGAGACGCAGTGTTTCATCACATGTCAAACACCGAAAAGAGAGTTGAAAATACGACACGCAGCGGAGTATTTTTGACGAACTTCGAGGTTTTTGATATTGTGATGAAACACTCTGACGAGTGTTTGATATAGCTTCTCAAACAAACTGATTTTGAAGGAGAAATTAAGGATGCAAAAACGAGGAGTTTTTCATCAGATATCCAAACACGTCACGGTGCATGATTTCCTTTGTCTTTGGCTTTTGAATTATTAATGAGTTTAAGAATGATATTTCAAGGTAGTCTTCAAGTCTTTTAAGGCAATGTTCGCTGCACGCAAACACATTTTGAAGTTTCTTAAGCAGCCTGCAAAGCTCCTCGAGCCACTTATTTGCTAAGCTCTCGTCTTTTTCAAGCAAATTATGAAATGTTACATCCCTTTCTTTGTCTTTTTCGGATGCTATTACAGTCTGAAACGAGCACGACGGCATTTTCAGGCAATAGCCGAAGAATAAAATTTACCGTGGTGAAAGAAATACATCGGTGTGACTAACTACGTTTGGGACTCGCGCCAATTTCGTAGAACGGAATGACTGTGACGAAAGCAGCCAGGCTACTAAGTGCCATTCAAAATGGCGGCGCTCAATTGGGAGGAATTCTGTGTGGATCGGTTGCAATTCAGAATCGGAAACAATGGTAAGTAACTTAACTCAATGCATATATTTTTATTGGGGTTTTTAAATAATACACGATTTCTGGAGTGACTTTCTCCTTTAAGCTGTGCCCGGCCATAATTACTACACTAACGAGAGTTGTTCGTTTTCATTTGCATTTAAACTACCATTTGTCTAAAAAGGTGAAAGACCTAATCTTTACCCTAATGTTACAGTTCACTGGAAAATAGGCCATTCCCACTGACGAAGCGCTATGCAATTTTTGATGTTCCTCATGGCCAGGAAATAGCGCAGGAAAGAGGGTATGTTTGAGGATTTTTTCACGTGCTTCTATGTATATGACCATTATTTGTGCCTGCCCCCTCCACAAATAGCTGTTTTGCGATCGGGTTTGCAAGAGTTTATTGAAATATAGAGAATAAAGATGTGCTGCTTGTTTGTAATTTTTTATTTCTTTCCTTCCTTGACCCTACTCAGGACCCTACTCATGAGAGGTTTTTGGAATTACTGGAGTACAAAACCTCTCTTAAATTGTCGTGTATCACGGAAAATTTGTAAATGCGTCTTCCCAAATTTAAATAAAAAGAGAAATGTAACAGCTATTGTGCTTATTTCGTATTCTGGTATACGGTCAAGCGAACACAACCTTAGTATAAAAGAATAGTTATGACGGGTGAATGTTTTGTCCTTGACCGTATTTTTGCTAACGTAGCAACGGAAACGCCTTTGCTGGCCATACGCTGTGAAAGCTGTCAAGAGAATTTCTAACATCAATTGCAACACTTTCTCCTGTTTTTTGAAGGAACTATATTTTTTGGAGGTATTCGAATCGGCTAAATAGAGTGACGTGTCTCCTTAACGTACCATCGTATTCATTCCTTCCTTCCTTCCTTCCTTCCTTCCTTCCTTCCTTCCTTCCTTCCTTCCTTCCTTCCTTCCTTCCTTCCTTCCTTCCTTCCTTCCTTCCTTCCTTCATTCATTCATTCATTCATTCATTCATTCATTCATTCATTCATTCATTCATTCATTCATTCATTTAGTTAGTCTTTTGTTTGTTTGTTTATTTAGTTAGTTAGCATGAGAAGATGTGAGATTTATCCTGACTTAATCCTCCGTAGGGCAATATACAATCGAACAGAAGTAGATCTGATTGTTGACTTATGTAGTGATCTGACAAAGATACTACGTCCGGAGAGTGTTGGTATTATCACACCGTACAGGAAGCAGAAAAGTGAGATACAGAGGAGTCTCCAGAACAGGTGAAGCAGAGATTATTTAGACTTCTATTTACATACTTTAAAATTGAGCTGCACACTGTGGGGCCTCATAGGAATTTGGTTTTTGTTCCTCTTTACTCATCAAGCAAATGATTTATGCGTGGTCAGCCAGTGTAAGTTCTGGTAAGAGAAAGACTGCAAAAGCCCCAACAATGGTTGCCGCTTCCTATTCAAAATGGTGGTATCGGTAGCAGACCTCCTATTCAAAATACCGGGGTGGTCTACTCTAGCGGCGAATCAACCAAGAATTCGCCAGGAAATTTCGAGGCGTTTGAACATTGGTGGTGATTCCTGTTGAGAGGCATCCTTCTTTAAAGGGACAGCCATTTATTTTTTTAATATTGATATATGGACACTTTCGTCTTTTTCGTTGATTTTTGAAAGTTTGTGTGTAGGATTTTTCTTCAAAGTGGAACCGCTGGTAAACGTTTGACAAACCAACCACAAAACGACATTAAAAACACGAGCAACTCTTTAGAACGTTTCGTGATGAAATGTAACACTCGACGCTGGGTGGACTTTACAGATACGTAAAAGGCGGAAACTCAAAGAAGTATGGATTAACGTTTTGTTGATAGCAAGAGATTCTTCCTAGACAAATCGGAAAGAGGAAGGGACCTCTGCTAACCGCCTCGACTTCCTTTGATTTACCGCTCATCCACAGAAACGGATGAGTCAGTCCAGTTTGAAACCGGCCACACCAGTTTTACTCCATAACGTATGCACGGTCGTAGAAAAGTGCTGACTTATTTAAAAGCGCCCGCGCTCTATTGTTTACGCATAACCAGTGTTTCCGAGAATGAAATGAACATTCGAATTCTTCTTTGTAATGCCCGACATGGAAATTGAACATTTCTCTGGAAATCTTTCGGAAAAGGACCCATTAACTGAAAAAGAGATTCAAAATACTTGGGAAACAACTGTTATTCTTAAAATACTTAATGCAGCAATGTAAAGAAAAATTCATAGCTTTATACGGTCAATAAACTTCGGAAATTTCTATGGGAACTGTTCAACTCTGAAATCTGGTTGGCGATGTTCAAAAACTGACATGTAAATTTCAAGACTCCGTTCAAATTTCAAAAATACCGGTCACGCATGACGTGGATTGACTGTAATACAATTTAAAAGCGAACCTGAGGCTCGGTTACATTTGAATCTAACGCATGATCAACAAAGTAAGTCGAAGCGGTTAACAGAGGTCCCTTCCTCTTCCCGATTTTTCTAGGAAGATCGAAGGGACCTCTGCTTGTAGGGTACTGTAGAGTCTACTGAAAACTAGGAAAGCTACCAACGCATTGGAAATTAGTAATACCCACCCAATGGAAAAGAAAATGGTTTATAAGTGCCCTCCACAGAGTTAAGCGCATCTCTTTCAATTTTGACAGCGACATCAAAACACTGGAAACAACCTTTCGAAACGCGGAATATCCCGAGCGTTTTATTTTTCACACAGTGAACAGTTTCCTGAAAGATCCACCCGAAGACGACAATCTTATCCCGAGTTTTCTTTTTGAAGAACGTGAGAAGATTTTCATCAAAGGAAATCAAAAACTTAGTAAAACTTTTATCTCTAAGATGAAGAATTTCACGGGATTGAAATACATTCGCAAACAACACAAATCAAAAGTCTTTTCAACCTTAAAGACAAAAACATTCACAGATCACATGTGGTCTATAAAGGGGAGTGTTCTTGCAGTGAAACCATGAGAAATGTGGAGGTACGAATCGATGAACATTCAAGCCCCCGTAATGACTCTGAACCTGCCTGTCACCAAAGCGAGAATTCATCCGATTTTTGTAGTTGGGGAGTACTTTCTACGGCCCAATCTTTTCACAAGCGCAGAATTATTGAAGGTCTAATATAATCCAACAATGGAGCCCCTGCCTGTACAGACAAGTTTATTCTTATGTAGAGAAACTGTTCCCATCGGGAATCACCTAAAGCATATAAAAATATGCATACAGCGGACGGTCTTTTACCCTGAGGATGACTTAATTAGTCGAAAACGTTCGAGTTTTTTTTTCTCTCAACTTTTTTAACCTTGTAAAATAGTATTTTCAAAGAGAAAAACTGTGACCAAAATTATTACAGCGTGTATGTTCGCGGTTAAGACGGCTGGCACTGGTTTCCATCACCTGACAGCACTTGTACTTTGATAGATTAATGGAAATATTCTTTAACAGTAATTACAACAGTAATAGTATCAAAAACATACCTACACGTTTGTGAACAAGGTATGATCATTTCTCGACATAATAAGTTACCATAGCAACGGCATGACCTGCTAATGGCACCCCTAATATTACCTTTAAGTGTTTATAACTCGAAGGCGAGCTCGGTGACCCCCATGTTTTATTATGGAACTATAATCAGCGTGCTTAGATACATTTTTTGTGCCAAGGTTGAAAAATAATAAAAGAAGGGTTCAGAGCCACCTTAAATTTTCGATTTTTTTGGATCATTGTTGTATCGACTGATAAAGCGTGGTAATGGTAATCTGTCAAAGTAAAAGTCCTGAAAAGTAATGAAAACCGATGCCAGCCGCCTTAAGCTAACTGAACGCACGAAATTTAGATTCATTCATATATAGTCCTAAAGTGTGACGTCACAAAAGAATTTTTGAAATTATGGGAATTTTTTCATATGATTGGAAAGAGCATGATGAAAATGCCTACTTGCCAAAAATCAGCATCCTATTAAGATTTGGGGTCGAGATATTAGCTCTGTTATGCCCCTTTTAATGTTATATATTTTCTGTGAAATCACTGTATTGTGAGATTGTAAAAGTTGAAATCTTTGAAGTAGGACAAGCATTTTTCATAACTTTGAACTCCGAGAAATGAGTGCAAATCGGTGGTGTCAAAGAAGAGCCTGTGTCCTAAACCTTTCCTGCTTGTTTTCTTTTCAGGGCTCTATCCACTACCAGTATTGAAGTTAACACGGTTGATGCATTCCAGGTATATTTTCACTCAGTTTCATGAGATTTAGTGCATTCTTAAATGGAATTTGGAAACGCCTTTGTGAATTTCATTTTGCTTTCCAGGGAAGGGAAAAGGATGTAATAATCTTGAGCTGTGTTCGCGCAAAGAATCCTCGTGGCTCCATCGGGTAAGAGATACATTACCCTCTGAACTCACTCAAATGTCCTTTGTAGTTACTGCTACACGTGTACTGTTCGCTACGTGATCCTTCAGCAAACAAAAGTTGTAAATCCCAAAATGGTCGTGACGTTCATGAAATACGCATAAGCAAGAAAAACAGTTGTAGGAACAAATATAAGATAAGTTCGTGCATAAGAAGAGTTCAACCTTTAGTCTACTATTTGGATCCTTATACCACTGACCTATTGAAAACCTCGTAGCAGATTAGACCAAACTAGTCTTATAGGCCACATAGGTTTAGAAAGCCGCAGTTCTTGCGCTTACTTTCTTCATGTTATTTATTATACCATCAATAGGAACAAGCATAAATAAGGATATAGGATATATAAATAAGATATAGAATTATGAACCATGTATTTAAGATGACCTGACTATTGCCTGATACTAACCCTAAAAACCCACAATAAAGGTTTTGCGTGTGTGTTTTGTGACGGTCACGGCTCCTTTAAGATCTTTTTTTTGTGTGTCTGTTTGCCTTTAAAGGTTTGTTGGTGATAAACAGCGAATGAATGTTGCGCTAACTAGGGCTCGCCATGCCCTATACGTTTTTGGGCACATGGAAGCATTGCAGGTAGTTTTGTTGTTTTTCTTATTTTTGTCGTTTTCGTCACAAATCGTTTTTTAACAGGTTCTTCGTAATGCATAAAATGCACCCCTCTGCGTGACGTTGTTAGATCCAAGCGGTCTCAGATTTGATTCTCTTTGCTTATGTCCTTGTTTCGCTGATAGGCATCAAGCGACTGGAGAGCCTTAATAAAGGACGCAAAGGACAGGGAATGCTTCTATGGTGTTGAATCTCGCGAAGATGTGCGGAAAGAATTATCCATTGGTTTGCAAAATGATTACTGTTCTCCTGCCAAAGACCCTCGGTACAACAGAAACGTGCCTTCTGCAAGTGGCCGTGATGATGCTTGTACCAATAGTAACGACCGTCCTATTCATCAAGAGAAGACTTCAGTTAACGTTCCTTCCATCACTTGTACCTCGGCGGTCGAGTCAGTTGCCAGGAACCAAACACCGACGATGGTTACCACAGAGAAAGACAGTGTATGTGTGCAGATTGGTGGTGATACGTCCAATCGGGAAAAATCCGTTAGGACGAAGTCCACTGATAACGAATTGCAAAATTCGCTCTCTGGTGATGGCCAGGGGAATCGCAAAGCTACAGCTTATGCAAAGACTACAGTGCATCCTGCCCACCTTGATGAACGAGTGAACCGTGGGAAAGACGGAGTATACCAGACAAATCATCATCGAGGAAGAGAATCCGGTATTTCACGTCACAGACATCATCAAAAGAAGACAGAAATGCGTGACAGTACTAATGAACGTTTTCATAGTGGTCGTGGTTTGAATGATCGTCACCATGGTGATCGTCACAGTTCGAAGAGACCACAGGATAGTGCGTCATCGTCGAATAGGCATGGACGAGATACAGATGTTTCTAGGGAACGCCACAGACACCACTCTTCAAACAGGGAACACTACAACTCTGGACAACCCAATAAAGACCGTACTCATGAAAACAGACATCAGGGGAGAGTAGATGTGTCCGAGGAAAGTGCCAAAAGACGAAAGCTTCAACGTAGAGATGTGTCTCATTCAGCAACTATCACTACCCCCACTTTCTTGGGCAGTAATACTGGCAAACGTGAAGTAGAATCTCCTGCTGACCGTAGTCAGTCTCCTGCACCAGCCACATCTTTGTGGAAAAGTGCAGCCCAAGCGAGCGAAGTTTTTAACGGAGAGGAAGTGGATTGTGGTAGTACGCCTTACATGGATACACGGGAATCATCTCCTGCCGAGAGTAATCACTCCTCTCCAACCACCACATCGTTGCACGGTAATTTAGATTCTTATGGAGACCACCTGGATGATGACGACTCACACATGGACACACAGGATCCTGCTTTCGCTGCTGTTCTCGCAAACAATCATTCTTATGCTCCTGGTTATTTTTTACAGCTGCGTGAGCTAACAAAGAAGTCTACTGGGAGTTCACCTAATGATACTTTTGCCTCAACTGGCTCATCAAAGTCGCCAACTGAAACTGTTCCAGACAATACCCTACCTCACAGAAACTCCACAGCAACATCACAGTCCACATCTAGACAACCCTTAGCAATGTCTTGGCCTTCAGGATCACTTGCACCGCATTCAGCATCACCAACGGGTGTAGTCCGCAACACTTCAACTGCTTCTTCTAGTTTTTCTGGTCAAAGTTTGGGGTTCTCAAGTTCCTTCAATACGGCTAGATCCAGTAATCAACAGACATCCTTGGCAGACAATCATTCATTGGTATCACAGGCACCGCATTCAGCATCACCAACGGGTGTAGTCCGCAACACTTCAACTCGTTCTTCTAGTTTTTCTGGTCCCAGTTTGGGGCTCTCAAGTTTCCTCAATACGGCTAGATCCAGTAATCAACAGACATCCTTGGCAGACAGTCATTCATCGGTATCACATGCACCGCATTCAGCATCACCAACGGGTGTAGTCCGCAACACTTCAACTCGTTCTTTTAGTTTTTCTGGTCCCAGTTTGGGGCTCTCAAGTTTCCTCAATACGGCTAGATCCAGTAATCAACATACATCCTTGGCAGACAGTCATTCATCGGTATTACGTGCACCGCATTCAGCATCACCAACGGGTGTAGTTCGCAACACTTCAAGTGGTTCTTCTAGTTCTTCTGGTCAAAGTATGGGGCTCTCAAGTTCCCACAATACGGCTAGATCCAGTAATCAACAGACATCGTTCGCAGACAGTCATTCATTGGCGTCACATGCACCAAATTCCACATCATCAACGGGTGTAGTCCACAACACTTCAACTAATTCCTCTAGTTTTTCTGCTCAAAGTTTGAGGCCCTCAGGTTACCGCAATACGGCAGCATCCAATAATCAACACGCATCCGTGACAGGCAGTCATTCGTCGCTTGGCCACAGACGCAGTACCATCCTTGGTGATATTGTATCTGATGCCCAAGAGGTAGCTAACGTTGTGAGGCAACGGCATCCTCCTGTACAACGACCACAGATTATCGACGCTGGCGCTCTTTTCCGTGGTCGCCAAAGAACAGCTCATGTTGCGAGTAGGGACGTTAGTTCCCTGCGAGAAAGGGCTGTAGGAGAAAGAGTGGAAAGGACAGAAAGAACGGGTCGCTCTCGACCTAGGATCGATAAGAGGAAATTTTCTGAAAACTTTAGGGGTCGGAAGAGTTGGGAATGACGGTTGTAAGTGATAGATTATAAATTAAGTACTTGTCTCAAATACGCTTATGCCTCAGCTTAAATCCAGAACAAAAGCGGCACCAAGAACAATAACAGCGTTATTTCCGTGATCCTACATGAGTTTAGATTCGGCTTGATCGGCCTCCAGAGAAAAGTATTGGGACGGGTATACTTACACGGAATACATTGTGACAACACTTTCTACAGCATAACTAGACCGGTGTCACGGTAACGTGCAGCGCACTAACGTAGATGGTTCAATATGTAGGATTTTGTCCAGAACACTGCGAGAGTCAGAGAAGAGTCAGCTGCTACATCGCAGCGAACTCGAATTAAGTGGGGTTTCAGAATTTAAAAAGATGTAAATTGTGGAGAATTGGTTTGTTTTGTTGGTCCTACCTGAACAAGCAAAGAAGACCCAACTGTCCCTCGTTTGTTTGTTTTGTTGTCGAAATGAAGTTATTTATATGTTAGAGTATTAGTTCGAAGGAAGTTGCATCATTTGAAATTGGGCTGTGAAGCAGATCATATCACCCTGTTTTGTGATGTTTGTAACATTAGGAATTTGAAATCTATTTTTGTAAATACTAGTGGGTTGAAAAACCAGTGCAAGGAATGCCATTCTGAAGGAAACATTTGTTACGTTGGATGAAGATACTGTACATAGCTTTTGGATGAGAGTTTTATTTTTCTATGTTTTCTTCAATAAATGTACGCTATGCGTGTGAACTTTGAAAACCGTTGCATTTTTAGTACTGGTGTTAGCAATTCACTATTCCGTAGCAGGAATATATATCGAAAGTGAAATATAAGAATTCCGCTTGCTAATCACTTCATTGTTATCACTGGTGCGTAATACCATCGATTTGTCCAATTGCTCATCACTGACAAGTCGAGAAAACCGTCAACGCCCGGTTAGCGCAGCGACTAGTAATAATCATGGATTGGTAAAGTGCGTTCGATCTCTAGTGAAATAATATTTTTTATTGTACTGATTGCCTGGAAATATTCAGGCCAGACCGAAGCGAGTCAACCCGCGGGACTTCACTTAGCCAGCGGGATTCATCCCAAGATGAAGCTCAAACCCTGAAATCGCACAGCATCCAGTAAAAAGCGACACAAATAGCGTTCTATTGAATTATTTACGAACACGAAATTAGAACATGCATTTCTTGGGGTATGCAGAAAATTTGCAGCAGAGCTCGATTGTTTGAAATTAAACCTGAATTGGGTATTGAATGAAAGATTTCGATTTTATTTCTACATCTAAGAAACCTGTTCAAATTAGGCAAAATATACAGCTATGTCAGAGGACACAAGAATAAAGATCTGATGATGGAGAAGTTTTCACCGGAATTAAGAACATCCTCATCCTAGGATCCTACAATCTTTTGGTCCGCGATTGAATCGTAGGTCCTGGGAACAGCCGTAAGCGGATGTAGTGAAATCCGCGACATTTGGTGACGCATGCTCAGTACGATAAATTACTACTGCGCGTTCTCAGTTTTAGGAAATCGGAGACGCTTTGAATTCCCGGAAACTTTTTTCGAAGGATTTTCAACAGAACGATGGAAGATTGAAAAGGCTGTTCTCGTGATCCATCTAAAAAGATATAAACCGCCCTACCTGCCGCTCCCCTCGAGAAAAACTGTCTGTGTGTCCGGCTAACGGCTGTTGGGCGTTCCTCAAAAATATTTCAACACCATTTTCGTTGTGGATACACTCATGGATGTCCATTTACACCGATCTTGATCTGTTAAGCCTTATTACGCGAATTTGTTCGGGAAAAGGGCAACCAGATTTCCGAGAGATTGAGGGAAAAAATACTCGGATGTGGAACTCGTAAGCCGAATAAGTTTTTCTCATCTGTCAGTTAAATTATTGGAAAGACAAAACTTAACACAGAATTGCTGAAACGTGGTAAAAATTTTGTATTACTGTTTCGTAAGTACATATTCCAAGAACACCTCTAAAGTTGTTGTCGGACTTGTGCCTAATGTTTAAATGCCTGCTATATCTAAGACAGGTTGTTGATGTCGAAAAATCTACTAGCAATTCACCAGACTCATTTTCTGTGTGTTGTTCATTTATTTGTTTCAATTCATGGCAAGAATACATTTAAAAGAAGGGGGGAATGCCACAAGGATGACCTGTAAAAGAGTCGCTGACCCTATTCTTTCAA
Organism: Pavona decussata; assembly: GCF_977016875.1. Lineage (NCBI taxonomy): Eukaryota > Metazoa > Cnidaria > Anthozoa > Scleractinia > Agariciidae > Pavona > Pavona decussata. The sequence continues at coordinate 4,420,863 of NW_028145528.1, read as the reverse complement.
TATAAAAAGGGAGAAAAATATTTACACGAAAGGAAGAAAAATTGACATCACAATGCTGCTATAGTTCAAAGACAGTAAATCACATTAAATGGCTCGCGGGTATCTTAATTTGTCTCGCATCTCCAAGTTCTGAGACCTATCGTATTAGATCAGAAGCTTAAAATCTTTGTAACATCTGTAAAATATGGGTAAAAAATCTTCAGTTGCAATACCTAATTTGGTCAAACAGACAGCAGTAGTTTGCAATTCCCAGTCATTTTTATTTTGTGTTAGGAACCACAGGGGTAAAGATGGGGGGGGGGCGGGGGATGAGAGAGAGAGAATCCTACTCAGTGATGAGGGTGATTGTAAAAAACCTTAAATGACTACCACTGAATAATACCAGTATCTTTTCTGGGCTTAAACCGCCCGAAAGACGCCCCGCAATTATTGTACTGGAGCTATCCATAGAACTATTAGAAATCTGTATTTAATGCCCTTACCATTGTCAGGGAAATGCTGAGTAGGAAGGAGCAAGGAGAAGTAACAAAAGAATGAAACTGAATATCGCCGATCACACAGTAAATTACCTGTAAAACAGAAGATTTAGCGACACTAGCGACGACTGAAACCGCTTTCCGAAAGACGCTATTATTTATCTTCCTTCTCTTTCCCCATCGATTGTGAGAGGCCAGTGTAAATAATGACAATAAAAAAATCATTTATGGAAGCAATAAAAGGCACATAAGCCAAAAAAGTGGTTCAACATAACATAATTAAATGGTTTGATTTCCCTTCACCGGCACAGACGTTTAATTAAAACTCTTTGTAGTCAGTTTTAAGCTATTAATATCGCTCTGGGCCTGGTTGCATTAACCATCTTGGGATAACTGAGAGTTCCCTGCATTTCGAAGGATTTTTTCGTGCTCTCGTTAAATTATAAACAAATAACAAACTGCCTTGGGCCGAGTAATTCAACATCGCACTCGAGATAATCGTTCGGCAGGGCAGGCAGGGAACGACTCCATAAACTGACTCCCACTTATCTTAACATGCTTTATGCGTCCAGGACCTGGTGCCTATCTCTGAAGTGAAGGCACACTTTTTTTTCGAGGTTATGAGTTCAGATTTCTATCGCACGACAGTTATAAGGGCGCTCAAATCAACAGACGCGCATAAGGGTTGACAGCTAATGAATAACGTAATTGTTTTAGAATAAACCTTGATTAATATTCCACTGATATCAAACTGTGGGAGTCGTGTAACTCAATGCATTTAAAGTTTGTGTTATGAGGTCTGCATGGTTTCGCTAACGTTGTAGTTTCAGTTAAGTTGTAGCTTCGTTTCCACCAAGTAACTGTTTCTTGATTAAAATGTCTCATATTCTCCCGTCTGACTTTGTACGGTCAGGCTAGTTCTAGGGTTTTAAGTACAATTTGTGCCCTACACTTCCTGTTGTTACTAAGCTTTTAGTGCGTAGGAATTGGGCGGTTGGGGAGGGGGGGGGGAGGGGACGGAGAGTGGGGAGAGGGGGTGTTGTAAACCACCTGTCTACCATGAAGTTCATAGCCGAGCATTCTAGAAGCAACAAAGGATATAGTATGGTTCTCTTTATAGACATCCCTTATATCTTACGAATATCATAATATTCATCATATCATCATAATAAAGGTTCGACTCCTGATTGGAGCACTCGGATTTTTTTTCCGAGTATGCCTGTCATTTACTGATTAAAATACATCATTCTCATCATAATATTTAGTTTTGAAATTAAAAATGTAAATTTCATCTTCATTTTATTGAAGTCGTAAGGCCCAGCCCCATAGATAAACCGTGTAACCATTTTACTCTATTTTAATGTTCTTTATAGTAATATCGCAATTCACTTCTTAGCGCGATGATTTTACGAATAAACGCTTCTTCTAATTAAAAAGGTTTTCAGTAATTTGCGCTTTTCTGTAACCTGGCAGTATGTAAAAAGGATTTCATTTCTATAATCATCAGACAAAAGAGTAAAATTGCATATACTACACTACGTATTATCAGTACGACGATCTTCAGCACTCGGCAAACAACGTGCAGTGTGACAGGCCTTGCGTCTCGTAGTTTTTGTGCATAAAATTAATGTAATAATATAAGGCACGTCTCAAGCGTCGTTGCTACTGTGGTGCTGATCTCGGAACTGATTTCATTTTAAATTCGACTTCGATTGGCACGACTTTTTAACCCGTGCCGAACATAACCCATAAATTGCAAATACGTTTTGAAATGTTTGCTGTAATCGCTGCCAAGTGTATTAAATTCAAGGTCTGAAACAGACGAGAGTGCTTGGCAATGCAGTAACAGCATGACGTTGAACAGGCCTCAGTTGGCCTTTCGAGAAGAGTCACTCAGCTGGTGGTTCATCGTGATGTATTATTGCCCGTCTTTTACGAATTACGAGACTCATAACCCAACCAAGACACACTACGGATGTGTCTTCGATACACTGACGACCTAGCTTTGAAAGCAGTTCCGATTGACAGCACGAGTAATTGACTTCTGAACGTCGTCGTTCACTTTGTTTTAAGCGTTGCTAGTTGCTAATGTGGTGTTACCATACAATCCCAAATGCTGCACAGAAGCTACATGTTGAAGACGTGAACATAGTTAAATTTGCCGTAAAGTATAAACTCGTTAACTGTCTAGTTAATCTATAACCAGGATCCTTACCACATAGAAACGCTTGTGAATCCAATCTCCGTAATGTTCATGTTTGTAAAATCCGGGATCATTGTAAATCCGAAGGATTCACAAAGACCTAAAAGCTTTCAGGACTGGACGGTTCTGTGTCAATTTCGCTGCTTAATGATGTTCTTTCTTTTGTGAATGCATGTTGCAAGACTACAACATTTGTGATAAATAGTCCATTAAATTTTGGTAAATGTAAACGAAAGAGCCTAGAGTAAGCAATTAGTCTTAACTGTTTGGCTATTCCGTTCATTACTTTCGAAGTTCCGCAGTTTGCCAAATAGCAGTTTTAAGCGTTTTCCATTTCTAACAGTTGAATAGACCTTTATCACGGAAATTTTAAATTTTTATGCAGTCCTGGTAACACAAAACAATCGACCCTACTGGGAAGAGCAGCTTAAAATTAGTAAAAAGGCAAAGTTTGAGAGTCTTGTCAGGTAAAATAGTGAAGATATAGTTCCGTGAATTCAGGAACTTTTCCAAACATTTGTATGAAGACGGGCAAACTTTGCCCGTTTCCATACAAATGTCATAAAATTTTCAGACTTACGGAGCTATACCTTCGCTTTTTTAAAAGAGCAGACTCTCAAACTTTGCCTTTTTACTAATTCTAAGGCGCTGTTTCCAATAGTATCAATTGTTTTGCGTTATCGGGCCAACATTAAAGTTTTAATTACAGTGATGAGGGAGAATTCTTCCTCAATTTAGACGCTACTGCTCGACAGCCTGTAAACAATTAGTTTTCAAAGTATCTTAAACCAGTGCGGCAAAGATTGTATTCTGACTAAGCCCTGAGCCATTTAGACCTCTACAAGGCAGTTCGTTATCTTGGAATATTCAAATTATATCCGTCATATATCTTGGCAATGAGAAAGTTGTTTTCCTTGAATGAAACACTCTAAACCAAAACATCTTGAAATTTTAAAACCTTGTTTTACCATGTTCTGTTATTATTTGCACGAATATTCTTAGTCAAAAACATTTTCTTTTTTCAAGCATTTTTATTTTTTTATTCTGTGACTCTTTAAAAATTGTATTCTTCTTATTTCCCTTCTTAACTCAAAGCATGTGTTGTGTTTTTCCGGCAATTTGAGTCTAATTAGAAACCCATCTATTCGACCCCTATTGTTAAATTTGTGTTTTCTGTATTTAGCATAGATCTTATCATAAACCCTACCAAAATTTGATCCTCGCCTCGCAAGTCATATTAATTTTACAACTATTCCACCAGAATGACTCGTACATGAGTAGGTTCATGTTCCACTGGACATTTTATTATTCAGACAACGCTTGTTTATATGTGAGAAACACCGCTAATTTACTCAAAGAAATTTTGTTTTGAAAAAAGGATTTTGTTACCACTTACCTCGCACCACTCCCTTACAAACAGCTTATAAGCTCACTAATGATAAGCCAAACGGAGCGTTGGCTTATCCATATTTATGGCCTTACCATACGATAAAGCCAAATGTCACTTTTCAGTCAGTTTTGTTGCTTATTGAATTTTTCCCTCCGTTCTTCAGTCATAATTTGATCAGTTTATCGCAAATGTTTCCTTCGCCACTTGTATCGCACTCCCACCACTGAACATCTCTTTCAATTTTCAATCCTTTTCCTAATCATCCTACTTTGAATAATAAAATGCTTTCGGCCGGATGTTTTTCGGGCTTGATGATAGGTTGATGAAAAGCGCCGCACTAGTTTCATTAACTACACAACTCAAAGCCTAGCCATTTGAATATGGTCGCTGTTACTTACACGGCATTTGCTGTCATATCAGCGCTGATATTTTCAGCCAGTGTCACCTTAAATAGTCTTATTTGCTTGGTGTTTTATAAGAACAAACAGTTCCGAAATCCACGAAACGTTTTCATTATTAGTGTTGCGGCCAGCGATTTGTTTTGCTCAGCGACCACTGTACCACTATATGTCACCGCAAACGCCTACGGAAGATGGATTTTTGGAGATATTTTCTGCACACTGGCAGCATTTATCACTTGTTTCACGGGCTTGGCTTCTTTGATGCAATTAACAGCTGCGTCGTACGAAAGGTACGTTGCCCTAGTGCATCCACTTACAAGCCTTAGAACATTCACGATTCAGCACGCGAGGCGCGTTTCGTTGGCCATGTGGCTGTACGCTTTGTTCTGGAGTGTGATGCCATTGTGTGGCTGGTCAGGTTTTGAGCTGGAAGGAATCGGTACGAGTTGTTCAGTGAGATGGAAGTCACGCGACAAGAATGATTTATCGTATAATATTTGTTTGATGCTGGCTTGTTTTGTACTACCAGTGAGCGTCATGTGTTTCTCTTATTTTAAATGTTGTAAGGAAATAATAAGCGGAGGAAGAAGTGCGAAGGAGCTTTGGGGAAAGTCGTCAAAATTTACCAGAAAAACATTTGAATCAGAGCGCAGGATTGTGCTGTTGTTTGGAGTAATGACCGTGGCATTTCTTGGGGCCTGGACCCCATATGCTGTCGTGTCTCTAATATCCATGATCGCCGGGCCTGGCGTCGTCAGTAACGTCACCGCTTCAATCCCAGCATACCTTGCTAAATCTTCAACTTGTTTAAACCCTATTATCTATGTGTTTCTGTACAGGAAACTGCGGCTGCAGATTTATTCCATGCTACGAAGGAAATCAAGCAGCTCTTTCAGAAGATCAAATGAATCGAGAGGGCTATCAAGCCAGCTCTCATTTAAACGAAGCGAAACTCAGTCACCAAAGAAAGAAAAACAATCAGAGCCTGTGACAAGCCGACTACGAGCTGAGTCGAATCCTTGTTAGTGCTTTGTTTTCGGGCCTTTCTTTGTATTCTTCAGCATCTTGTTCCTATTCACTTTAGACAACATGCGCCCATATTTAAAACGAGTGAACACATTTGAAATTTCAAGTTGAATAACTTAAAAGTTAGAATCCAAGGTGTCAAACGACCAGGGCCCACTGAGTTGCTCGAAGCATGGTTAGCGCTAACCCGGGTTAAATACCATGACAACCTATAGGTTTTAATACCTCTTAACCAATGGTTAGCGCTAACCATGCTTCGAGCAACTCAGCCCACAAGGGAAAACTTTCATCAAAGTTTGTTTAACAGCTACTGATACATTTCCAAGCATCTCAAAAGCCAGGAAACGAAGTTTGAAAAGAGCAAAAATTCAACTTCCGATTGGTCACTCTTAATCCCCACAGAATCAAAGAACACTTTTAACTCGAGTAACTTATTCTTGTTTTCTAAGTTGCTCACTACATAAACACATACAACACACAACGCTTTCATTCGCTCTGACTAAGGGCTAACTCTAGAAACGTCAGCACTCGAATCTCTTTTCTGTGGCCAATTTACCTTAAATTATCAAATACGTTGATGAAACCAAACATTCTTATTCTGTTAACACCGTTTCTAATTCTAATAAAATTCAAAGCCACAGTGGTAGAGGAAGATGAGATTTTATAATTGCAAATGTCTTAGTGTGCCTTTTCCTCAGGAGCAACGAACGTCTTTCACAGTTATTATCTCTCAGAAAATTATTTCTACTTAATATCAATATGCATATTTTCCTGAAATGTCCTTCATACATTTCGTATGGTACTAGTTTGGGAAATGTTTGGTCGGATAACTTCTTTTATTTGTACGATCTGCTCTTTTAAGCAAGTAGTAATATTCTAAGAAGAAAGTAACTGGTAACTAATTTGAAGGTTTATTATTCAACTGAGGAGGTGAGATAGGAATAATGCCATCCTACAGGTGTTTATACTGAACTGGGAATGCGTGACATAAGAACGTGACGCGCTTAGTTGACAGGCTGGTTGATTGGTCAAAAAGCCAGAGACTCACATTGAGACCTTGTAAGGATTAAACCTAAGCAAGCAAACAATGGGCATTTCGGTCTCTAATTTAAACTTTCATTAAGCAGTAAGCTAAAAGGTAGGCGTTTCGAATCCGTAAAGTCAAGGATTTTCATAAACAACAACTTCTGGACAATTGTCAACAGAACAATTAGTCTTCGTTTGGCATAGACCAAAATACTTTTTCATTTTTGATGAGTTGAAGAAGGAGGAATAGCTCTTGGTAGATTGGTTAGTAGTGTCTGTACGTGTTGCGCAGGAAGAGGCAATACAATGGCCGATTACCACGATGACCTTGTTTCTGTTTACGATGGACTGGTAGTTGCTTTGTCCTGATACAAACCAGCTGATGTTATGTGAACTGACACTGATTCAAGTGAAAAGCTGTTAATTGGGGGTTTTCACTGTCACGCCATCAAAATAAAAATCGAAAACCATTGAATGAATGAAGTCAAGAAATTGACACGCTATAGGACTCTGTCCAAGCCTCAGGTCTGTGAGGTATTCCGTACTCGAATTATTTGACATAATGTTCCACACAATTATGGAGACGCCATATTGGTGCCCTTCTGAGGGGCACAAACATGGCGACTGGAAATAGGAAAAGAACACCTGGAGTTCACTTTTGCCAGAAGAGAGGTTTGTTTTCTCTTGTGAACTTTCAAAAATATAGACAAATATATCTCCTTATACTTAAATTGTTTAGAATGTTGAAAATCGCCGGAAGGGTCATTTTGAAGATACGGAACAGCTCTGTCACAGCCGTCCCCCTGATAGATAGATAGTTTATTGATAAAACACTTGGCAGCCCGAAAGCTAAACTGCGTATTTACATAAATACAAACTAGATATGCAAGTATCAGAATAGATAAGAGTCTAAAATACGAAATGTATGATTAATTAAAATGTACAATAGATCGAAAAATACTAAAAATCTACAAATATGATTTATCGATATCATGCACGATGAAAATTCGAAAATTCAAACTGTTTTATTGTCAAAAGAATGCACGATATCGAGCTAAGGGATTGTGAAGAGATATATTTTTAGGTAATCTTTCCTTAAATGAAGGTAAAAATTCTGTAGGCCTCACGGTGTTGAGTTTTAGAATTTGGTGATGTCACGTGAAAACCCCCTACATTATCCGGCGAGCAAAATAACTTCTTTGGAAGGAATTAATAACATTGCATTTTCCTAACTTGTCGACAGTGTTAATCTGAGGAAGTTAGTGTTTTCAGGGCAAAATGTTTTTACTATAGTAGCCTTAGTAAATAATTGGCTCCAAACACCAATAAGTTCCTAAAGAGAAATACTTTTCAATATATAGAAAGTCTGCTTGACGGACTGGCTCCATCGTTTTCACACATTCGAGTCAGTTTTCTTAATTGCAATTAGGTTCTGTTTTCTGTGACAAAAGTCGTCATCGCTTGAGTTTATAGCTCCTAAGAACACGATCAGTTAAAGAGTCCAAAACAGATGTTTCTATTTTAGAATTAGATTTTACATTTTTAAAATTTAAAATAGTTATTCAGAAAGCTAGATGTTAGAATTGTATTTAAGCTTTGTTATATTTCTATTGTTATCATAGGCAACAGTTGCAATGGCATATACCGTGTAATTCAGTTTCTAACGACAAAGCTGTATGTTTTTATCACTAAGCGTTCCAATTCCATTTAATAGGATTTTCAGGCTACAGTATCATACTGAGCGTGCGCATAACATGTAATTCCAGTCAGCCAACAAAATGCACGATTAAGGGGCACTGTCACGGAGATTTTCAGTTGCTGTTTGATGGTCACGACTAACAAGAACCTCTTCTCTAACATGAAATTGCCCTAAGAGCACCGGCTGGAAAATATTAAGTAATTTCTCCGAGAAAAAATAATGTTTCAGTCCAAAACACGCAGGAGAAGCTTGAAAATGATCGCCAATTTTGTTTTTGATTAACGTTTACATTCATACGAATATGTTTTCAAGCTATTCAAAGTGACACTAACAATAGGTGACAATGCCTCTTTAAACGCATAGTGAAATGAAATACAGCCATTACTGTCTTAAAATAGTAAACAACTAATAGTAGGTTTTCACGGCGGCCACATTGGAGGTACAAGCCAATGAAATGATTTCCTTTGGGGTATAAGTTTTATTTTTATGCAGATATTTTTTGTTGTTCTTCACCACCAACGTGGCCACCGTGAGAACCCACAACATGTTGCGCTGTGCTAATACTTAAGTGGTGGAGCTAGAAGAGGAGCCCTGGGGCTTCCTACCTACCCAACCTTCCCTCCTTAATTTACTGACTAAAACCGAGGCTCGTTCGTTTTACGAAGAAAAGCAAGTCGAGCTTTCAAGAGCACCCCCCTCCCCCCTCCCCCCTCCCCCACTCACCTGAAGGTATGGATCCACCACCGCACATTTGTGGTTATCAGTGTAATGCGTACTCATAATTAAACTTGTCAAAACCATATTCAAACAATATGCAACATAACAAGCTAAAAACTATAAACTTGATCATAAGAAATAATAAAAACAAAAACGTGTAGCTGTAGTGAAATAGAAATTATTAGTGCTGAAAATTTGAGCAAGAGGCGTCAGATGCAATGGTCCTTTACCGGGCGCTATTAACAAAGAGTATTTCTGTCGATCTGGACTATCGGCTGATAGTTGCCCAGTGGAAATTTGATGTTCTTAAAATATATATTATTCCACGAGGCATAATCAGGGATGGAGAGAAGTAGGCGGCAGACCTATTAAAGTGGGCGGCTGTAACAGTAAGGCCCCTCCCTCTAAGGGGGTCTGGGGCATGCTCTCCCATAAAATTTTGGAATCTGGAAGCCCAGAAATGCCATTTCCTGCATTCTGGCATCAAATTCAGTACTAAAATAAATATTGATTAAGTAAGGACAGCATTAGTGATAACTGTATTTAGTTTTTCAGGTGAAGTTCAATTTTAATAAAAGGATAACGTCAACCATAGAATACTGAATCTTGGGAATTTTTCATTACATACAGTATACAGCAATGTGAAGCATTTCCAGATGCATAGCTGAAGTCCAGAAGTATTAAATCAAATGAAACAGGAAAACAATGTTTAGAAGTACAATGAAAGTTTATCTTGCTTTGTTGTTGTCTTACTATCAGTCTATGGTCATAAGCATAACCATTACTGATATCCACATGTTTCCATGACTTTTAAAAGCTACTAAAAACTGCTTGCTACCTAAAAAAAAAAAAAGGTATTTAAACTACTGCAGCATTGGATAAATAAAGAACTGCTAGCCAGGGACAAGTCAGCCAGGACGAAGCAATGTAACGCTTTGCCCGGCAGACTATTACTACAGAGTATCACGCACATAACGTTAGTCATAATCGTTGTCCGACTCAAAAGAGCTATCTGTCTCCACCATCTGGTAGTTTCATCATTGCAGTAGCAGCATTAAACTTAAGTCTTCTTCCTCCATCTGAACTACTTCGCTGTCATCAATATTCTCAGGCTCTTCGTCTTCAGTTTGAGAAATCTCCACTTGAACTGCAGCAGTACTCGTTGAAACTGTAAAGGTGTTACGATTACCAGTTGCAGCCTTCTTGGCCAGCTTTCTTCTCTGTTGAACTGCTTCCTTCACAACACCGGTCCATTCCCTTGCCTTTGGACTGTTAATAGCAATTTGCATCAGTGCCTCAAGCATATCATCTTGGATTGTGCTTCTCATCCGCCTCTTAATGCGCTTGATTGCTGAGGCCCCCCTGTCAGGCCAAGTGTTGCTTTGTTTTATTAAAATATGCTAAAATACTGCCGCCTCCCGTACGTCTACGGCTGGGTTCCATCGTCGAAACACATGAACCGGAACTGAAGAGCGAATGTAATCGAGGCAAGAATTGACACCAGTTCCTCTCCTCTGTTTAATCAACATGGCTGACTTCGCAACTAAACCATTGCGCGTTGAAATCGTTGATACAACCGTGACCTTTCAGAAATATACTAATGCAGCGACAGAAAAAAATGGACACAACAAAGAAAACGTTTTTTTTTTATTCCATATTTCATATTTAACAGGTGAGAAATTGTGTGACTCAAGAAACTCAAGGGACAACGACTGAATTGGGAGAACATTTTTATTTAATGCCGCATTGATTTTTTTTTAGTTTCAAGCTGTTCTAGGCTAAATTTTAAATGTTTAACAGCCGATCAAAAGTCAAAGTAGCCGGCGAAACTTCGCAGAGTAGCCGGCGAACTTCGCCGGCAGCCGGCTCTCATATACAGCCCGAGACCGTAAGCGTGGAGTCCACGCGTCCCCATGCGTTGTACCAAAAAATCTATTTTTAGAAAAAATTGCGAAACCCTTCACGTTATAAACCCGTTATTATTCCACAGTGTACATGAATGAAAAAAATAGAGAAGGCAACGATAAAGTGGAATGGAGGAAGTCTTACCACCTGTCGTGAGTGTCAATTTCTGCAGGAGCAGGTCTGTGAACTATGTATAGATACTGATCCTCTTCGAGTCTCTAGAGTCAGCTAGTCGTTGGTTGCAGTATTCTCGTTTTTCGCTGCAGAATTTGCATCCGTGATCCCTCTTAATGACCAAACTTCAGGTAAAAAAAGCGACTGAAACCTTTCTGTGATGTTTGGACATCGAATAACCAAATTGTTTGCTAATCCGCACAGACGCGCTTTCACGTAAAATCGCGGCCATGTTTGTTTATCAAAAAATCAGTACTTAGTCTCGTTCGGCCAAATTTATTTAACTGGGGCCACTGGGGTGATCATGTAAACTCGGATCTAGGCCTCGCTGTCGGCCTCCGCGGGGTTTTGGTTTTAAGCGAAACTCGTTGAAAACCGCTTTTATTTCACACAGTTTACATTTCCAACATGAAATGAAGCAGCTCAGTCCCTTAAAAAGGAGCGAGAAAGAAATAAATCGTTCCTTGATAGATCAAAATTAACCGTTTGTCTCACGATTGTACAGCATACGTTTATATCGCGACGTTTCGCCCGTTATACAGCTGGTCTTCATCAGGCGATAGAGTCGACGGGTCGTGTATCAATATAACTAGTACTGTGGTTAGTGGTGATTGGCTCACTTTGAACTTCGCTTTGGGTGTTAGTGACTGGGGAATTTCCATCTTCCTACACGCTTTTCCCTCTGAAGTCCGCTGTTGTACCGATTGGTTGTTGTACTGTTTGATCGTGGGCATCCATGCTTCAGGAATTTCAATTTTTTTGGTCAAAAAATGATGGGTTTTTTTTAATCAGTTACTACTATAGTGGTCGTTCAGATTGATACAAGTTAGCCTTTCGCTCGGCTTAACTAATTACCTGTCAACATATCGGCCACAACCAAACTAAACAGCAGAGGATATTGTGGGGTTTCTTCAGCAAGGAAGATTTTTTTCAATAGCATCACGCAGAACAGAAGATTGAAGGAAAATGATGCGCCCGCGATTAAACTAAACGCGATCTGAAGGCCGATGTGTGAACTTATTGGTCTGCTGATCCTGTCAGGGAAGGGCTGGTACTATTGCCCATTATTAACTGCAAAATAGTAGTAGCTAAAAAAATCAATTATCTGCGCTTAAAAGTAATGAGCTGGCTAAAGACCATCACGCTTGTCTGTTAGTGTCAAGAAAGAATAAAGGTACTTGAGGTACCGAGTAGATTGGCGTGGTGGTGGGTTTGGTGGGGGAGAGGGGAGACGGGGAGTGGGAGCTTCATGAGAAGAGAGCCAAATTAACGCAATCTTTCGCATGTCAAAATATATGTAGTAAGTAGCAACACCATGGTGGGTTTTTTTTTATCAATTACTACTTGTGATCAGAGGGATTAGGTTTGAAGCTACTTGTCAAGATGAATTTCTAAATTTCAATACTTGTAAGCACGATCTCGGTTCATATAACACGTTTTTCTTTGGGTAGTTTTCACCCTGAGTACTGGTTTGGTCTTTCCCTTAATTACAGTATCTTTAAACGCTTATTTCACATATTGCACAAGGGAATGAAAAATGACTATGGATATAATTATTTACATTGTGCTTAGTTGATTGAAAATTGAAGTTCGGGAGGCAATCGTGGCATCAGAGAACTAAGAGCTGTTATTCATGAGCTGTCAATCATGTAAAACCATTGTTATGAGAATAAATACAACATTTTATGTTAACTGAAGTGGCACAATTAACGTTTTGGTATGAGTTACTGTTCTACGCAAAATTATAGGGTATTCTTTACACATGCCACAGCCTGTAACAATGGGCATTGGAATCTTGCAAACAACGAGTGGATTAATACGATTAATGCCTATTGTCCACTGACAAGGAGGGAAAAACATTTCTGGGACCTCAAATGTTTCAGTTTGTTCTCAATGACTTCAGGTTTTCTCAGCAACTTTTACTTGGGTGGTGATTCTCACTTTCAGTCGTATTTCAACGTAACCTTAGCCACATTTATGTGAACATGTGTTATAATTTTAAAAAAAGGATTTGCTTCTAGCATAAAGTCTAACCTCCTGACCTTGGCAGAAATTTGTTTTAACGAAAATTAAAGCCTTTGATATCCTGCCCAAAGGAATAATTGCAAAATGTCCCACATGGAAAAAATGAGTCGATAGAACATTTTACATAAACGAAAAGGGCACAACTTGTTTTTTACTCGTATTTGACCGGCTTTTTGCGCAAGCTCCTTCACTTTTTTTTTTTCATATTTCGTGTAACCTCAAAGTTCAAACGTGGACATAGTGCAACGCTGAGATTACAATTGCAGCTGTTGTGTCGCATACCAAACGCATTTGACAGGATAATAACGCAGATGATTAATTACCATTTGAAGTTTAGGTACTGGCCTCCCATTGAAGATTGACCTTGTCTTGAACACTTAGACTCAATCTTTCTCAGGTGTACTTTGGATTTGGCTTTTTGCAGTTTTCCTCGGTAAGCGAATAGCACTACAGCGTACTGTTTATGGTGTTGTTTATTTGGCGTCCACTGTGGCCTTACCCCTTACTGAAGTCTGTGTATGAAATCCTAAATTTTGACCCATTCAAATAAAAGCTACCGAGCACTTCTCTGCTGACATGCAGTTCAGTTCATACTGTACAGCTACAGGGTGGTTCTAACTGTTTCAGACTGCGGGAGAAACCTTATTAAAACGACAACAATTTAAACGAACGTCACTAAGCACTTATTTCATTTGCTACTGCTGTTTGATTTGATTCAATTGGCTTTCTCGCAGGTTGATATCCTTTAAATTGTAGTTACAAAATAAGCATTCGCTGACTTACCTCAAGGATGAAAGAACACAGGATATCAAGCAGCCAAAGTTTAGATCAGGACAAACCCTTTCATTATAAAAAGATGCCTCGCTGATCGTGATACAGATCAAATGATTAAATCGATCAAGTCACGCGATTACTCAAAATGACGACAACGCTTCAGGGCCGGGTTGTTTGAAAGTCGATTAACGCTAATCCCTGATTAGCTTTTAATCGAGGCTTTCAGCTCGCTCGTTAAAAATGGTTTGAAAAGCTAATTTTGAGCTAAAGGTAAAGAAAGATCTAAGTAAAAATTGAGGGCCAAAAATCTTTTGGAAAAATCTTTATCGATTAACAATTAAACTCTAGTCAAAGTTTGCGTTGATCCAGGATTAGCTAACCGGGCTTTGAACAACTGGGCCCAGGGCATTATATCAACAGTATTAATCCTAAGATTAAGCAAGATTTTCCATGTGCTGGTTCATGGCGAAGTGGAGTGCTTATAGGTTAGGTACAAACGATCCGAATGATATAAACAAAACCCATTTCAATTCGCGTTCTCTTTTGGTTCGACCCACGCTTTTAATTTGACTGCACTACTCACGGCATCAAATTATTTCTGCACATGCTAATTTTTGCATTTTTTTCAACTTGCAAAAACATCGATGCTGAAGACAAGGTTATTTCCCGCAAAAATATTTTCCGCCACTTAAGAAGAAGTTAGCAATTGAATGTGATACTTTGACGAGCAGTAAAGTTCCAAACACAACTCCCCTCCCTTCCCTGCAAGAGGATACTTTGTAATACTTTACCTTCGTATTTAAGGGGTCGCCAAAAGACGGTGATCGAAAGAATAGCAATTAAATCCAAGTATTTTAAAGGGTTTTATAAACTCACTAGAAATTTGTGTTAGGAATTAGAACAGAAGGATTACCTTTCTTGACTGAAAAGAAAACGAGACTTTGGCTTATCTTTGAGGTGCCAAGAAAAGAGTACAATGTTTGGTTAAGTATGCGAAAGGGGCATCATTCCGGTAAATAATCGTATTCGAACCAACCAGGAACCAATAAGATTGCATGATTTATAGAATTTCGCCCGCTCGCGCACTGAGAAAAACATAATGTCCGAATACTTAAGGACGGTGCCTGCTATTGTTACTACGCATACGTTCTGTGCATCTCGTGATACTCGGGTTTCCTATGGGTGGTGGCTACTAATACAAGGATATTTTTGCGCGGTTTAAAACTTTTCGGGGAAAGCAGAATTTAGCAAGTGCTTTGGTATCCCCCCGTCCCCCCCCCCCAAAAAAAAAAAAATAAATAAATAAATAAATAAATAAACTAGGGGTAACCATGCATTTTTCAGAGATAATAAAGCTTCAATTTGGAAAAAAATGCCACACATTGCTTTGTATTTTACTGCTTTTCAGAATAATTGTTGCCTAATTATCTCTAAAAAATGCGTGGCTACCCCCAATTTTCTTTCTGGATTTCCATAGCCCTTGCTAAGATCTGCCTTTCCCGAATAGTCATAAGCCGCGAAAAAATACTTTTGTATTCGTAGGCACCGTCCTTAACAGCTGGCCGAGAAGAAAAGCTTCGAGAACAACTGTGAAAACCTTTCAGCCAAAGACATCACTTGGCATCCGATGTACCAAAAAGCCGGAAAGGCTACCCCTCCTCCCCAAATTAATTACCCTTACACATAGCAGAGGGTACATGAAAGAATTACGAAACTTTTGAATTCAGAGGACCACACGACGCACGAATAAACTGTTCTGAAAACGTTTCGTTGCCGGATCTCTTGTAGTAGAAATGCACTTGCCAGACGTCACTTTACGTGTAAATAAACCAAACTCATGATTGTAGGGCTGACACTACGGAACGTGTCAGCCCTACAATCAGTTTAGTTTATTTACATGAAAGAGGTACCCTTTTCGGGCGGAACTTACCCATATAACCATATCGATTTCTAGCCATATAACATAATAGATTTCGTCATATTAATGGGGCGTTTATTAAGTGAATCTTAAACAAGGAAATACAGTTTTTCCAATAGACGTTTAGGGGTTAGTTAACAGAATTCATGGTCTTAACTTAGTTTTCCGGGAGTTTTTAAATTGCACTGAAGCAAGTAAGAAGCAAACCATCTATATTGCAAAGGTAACAATAAATGACGCCCAGTACCTTGCATACGCGCACAGCCATATCACCCGGGCAATGGCGGCCTTTGGCAGCTGTTTCGACCTTTTAAGATAGCCGAAACATTGAGGGGCGCTTGAAACACGGCTCTCGGATCGTATAGGAGTACTAGCGGCTATGTCATACTGATGAGGCTAAATAGGACAAAACAGCTTTCCCACTACCAGGGACATATGGCTGTGAGCATACGTGAGGCACAGGCCATACCACGGATCTGTGTGGTGTGACCCTTGCAGTGTAAATGGTTTAGGTTAGAATTAGTTTGCAACTTAGTCTCTGAGAGGCAGTCCGCTTAGAGATTTAGCCCTGCAGGAATGCTCAACGACGTACTTCTCTGGGTTTTCGTTCGGCTTGAGGTGTTCAGGTCATAGGAACGTTTTCTACAAAAGGAACTGCCTCCAAACTTACTAACGAACATGTTATCAATTCCTCTTGTTCTGATGGATTTCCTGCGTATGTGCAAAACCAACGCTATCTCTCGCCGCAATCGTTTGTACAGAAAAACGTAAAGAATAGGGTTATAACACGCTGATGATTTGGCAATGTATGCCGGGACTGATGCCGTGACGTCACCGATCGTGTCAGGTCCAGCGATCATGGATATAAGTGACACAATAGCATATGGTGTCCAGGCCACAAGAAAAGCCACGGTCATCACTCCGAATAACACAACCATTTTTCGCTCCATTTCAAGTGCTTTTCTTGTAAAAGGCGATTTTTTCCCCCAGGTCTGTTTTGCTCGCCTTGCACATTTGTTAATTTCGCGGGAAGACCTGTGGTACGAGACAATCATAACACTGACTGGCAGTATATAACAAGCCAATATCAAACAAATGTTGTACGATAAATCCATCTTGTCGCGTGACTTCCATCTCACTGAACAACTCGTACCAATTCCTTCCAGCTCAAAACCTGACCAGCCACACAATGGCATCACACTCCAGAACAAAGCGTACAACCACATGGCCACTGACAAACAAATCGCTCTCTTTCTCGAAAAAGTCCGATTCTTCTTGTAAAGGAAAACCAACGCAACATATCTTTCATACGAGGCAAGAGAGAGATTCATCAAAGAAGTCAGACCACCCCAGGTAGCGATAAACGCTGTTGTTGTACAGCCGCTGTCTCCATAAATCCACCTTCCAAGTGCATTTGTGATGACCAAGAGTGGTAAAGATGTTACTGAGTATAAAAGATCACTGAGCGCCACGCTAACGATAAAAATATTTGGAGCGTTTAACAGCTGTTTATTTTTGTAAAATACCACGCACACCAAACCGTTCAAGAGCACACTTGTTGCACAGATAAAGGCCGTGATGACAGCTAAAACACAATAGATAGTGGCAACCATGCTCTTTTGTATCTTTATGCTAGTGTTGTTTTCTCCTGTTCAGCGATTAAACCCTGTAAAAAATATACAGTCATAGCTCATTAACTGCCGCTATAATAATTAACAATTATTAAAATAAGATCATTGGATAATGCAATTCAACAGTTTTGATCGCTTTAGCTTAGCGGCCATGGGGTGTCAGCCATTACACCATGCCCGAGAAATAGCGGCCATTAAATTGCCTTCGTTGTTTCTTGCAAAACGACATCACCATGATCTAGCAATATATATCTTTCAGCTATTCCACAGGCGTTTGTTGGATATTATAGCTAATTGGGCGCTACATGCCTCGTTGGCTATCTATCATCTCATATCCAAAGTGCGCTCGTGGAATCACGTGGAATGATAACAACAAGTAACAGTATCCAAGCATTGCCGGTCGGAGAAAAAAATGGAAAGTGACTAGAACCCTTTTTAAAGCGCCAATATTAGCATGCATGTTCTCCGTCATTTTCTAAATGCAATGATTCTCAAAAATTGATTCGCTCAAAGTCTACAGAACTTAAGCCACCGGGTGGGTGTACAAAAACTCTCCATACCCATATTCTTAACGACGATCCACAAGAAATGGTATTCGGTAATCAATGAGTAATCAATAAGTAATCAATAGGTAATCGATGAGTAATCAATAGCATCAATGAATAATCAATGACATCGATAAGTAATCGATGTCATCGATGAGTAATCGATAGGCCACAAAATTTTTGATCATCGATTAGTCATCGATTACCCATTGATCATCGCCAATAATCAATGACTAATCGGTTGATTACTCATTGATTACCCATCGATTACTCATTGATGTCATTGATCATCGATTAGATACGTCTGGATAACTCTTGTTGCTAGATTGGAGAAAATGTTTAATCATTAATACATTTTATCTTTAGGTAACTAATTCCTTTTTTCACATGAATTGTGTTCTTCATCAGTTAGAATACTGTTGAGAGAAATTAGTTTCTGGTCACTATTGGGACTTACTGAGGGTTAAAAGAGATTGCGGAGGAGGATATATTTGGAAATAAATACTCTAATTTCATGAATTTGATGTCAACGATGATTGATTGTTAACTTTGTAGTACAGGTTTCCTTAATCAATCTCAAGAGTTTGTTGATTATTTTTGGTGTTACGCCAAATGTCAGTCTAGCTTAGGTTTCAAAGGAAGGAGATAATGTTTAAGAAGAATTAAAGTGTAGAGGGAGGGATCAGCGGATTAAATGAAGCCATATACTTAGCAAACTTCATTTCTCTTGTTTGTTTATCATCTGTTATATTCCTCATTGGTTCTGCTGTGTTAAATTCACACAGTGATAGCTGCTCAACTTTGTATTATCGATCTATAATTTGATTAGGCAGCTTCCTGTCAATTAGCTTATAAAAGGAGTAATAGTTGAGAGTTTAATTTGAAATACAGTTGAGTTGAGAGTTCAATATCGCGACTTCAACATTGTAAGTAGAAGATCCCGAAGTGCTGAAGGTTCCTCTTCGCTAGCGAGTTAGCTCCAGAGCATCCCCGTTCCAGTACACGAGTACTGTAGAAAAAAATCATCTTCATTTTGTTTGACCAGTATAAAGTGAAAGAGCGGTAGGAAATGTGTACAGAATTTGTGTTTTTTTGCGAGTTCATGTGTTTTTGAGGTTGAGAAGGTCAAAGTGATCAATTAGGTTGAAGGGTTCGTCTTATTTGTATCCAGCTTTACATGGGGATTTAACTTTTTATCGTTGCTTGCCGTAGCCGGATTTAGTTTTTAAGGGAATAATTCGCTATATTTACATGTGGCCGTATTCAACCGTAATTTCGTGCTATTTGCTAAATAATAATTCTACAGAAAGGTAACAGTACTTTTTCTCGAGGCGCTTTCCGGAGCGTTGAGTTCAGGGCCCGCCGGGTTGTTTGAAAGCCGATTAACGCTGATTCACGATTAAAAGTTAAAGTGCACCTAACCCCAAATTTTTTTTCGTTAAAATAAATCTTTGCACCTGTTCGAAACGCATTGAGCCTTTTTGCGCCTTTTTTCAACCAAATCTTGACTTTTTATAGGCTGTTAAAGTTACGAAATCTAGCCATCATCTGTCCCATGACCGAGCTAGTAAGGGGCATGGGTCTATTCCTTACATGAAGTCACAAACTGCTTTGCATGCATTTTCACAAAGACTTAATACAATGCAAATCCATTTGTGACGTCAAGTAAGGAATAGACCCATGCCCCTTACTAGCTCGGTCATGGGACAGATGATGGCTAGATTTCGTAACTTTTAAAGTCAAGATTTGGTTGAAAAAAGGCGCAAAAAGGCTCAATGCGTTTCGAACAGGTGCAAAGATTTATTTAAGAGAAAAAGAATTTTAGGGTTAGGTGTCGGTTAACATCTCACTCATTAAAAATGATTTTAAAGGCTCATTTTAAACTAATGGCAAAGAAGAGTCTAAGGCAAAACTAAACGACAAAAAAATCTTTTGGACGAATTCTTACAGATTAAATATACTCCAATCAAACGTTCACCCAAGATTAGCTTAACCGGGCTTTGAATAAATGGGCTCTGCTTGTTATGGTTACTAAAACTACCATTTCTCCAAATAGTATTGTATGTGGGTTAATTTCCCTGCCTTCAACAGCGTTAGTACGTGCTTCAACAGCCACTCGCTGACCGGCTTGCAATTCTATTCATTCGTCGCCAGTACGTCCCCCAAGAACCGTTTGCTGTCTCTGCATCAATTATAGTGTATTGTTTTTTAGGAATTTTTAATTTAGAATACTGTACTTTTAAAAAGAGCCTTATACCAACGACAGCTTCTAATTTCGCTAAGATCAAACAAATTTTGTATATGCACCTTTTGTGTGGCTTCTTTAATTAAAGTGAACAGGTGTACGAATCATATATATATATATAAGCTAGTCAGTTTGTACTGTTTTTCGTTAAGTCCTCCACAAGCTCATATCTGTTACGTGTTTAAAGAATAAACTGCTGTCGGAACCAAACGTCAAGTTGTCTCAGCTAGTTGTCCACGCACTTCGCGGTTAGACCTGAAGAGTGACGGCTCTTTCCCGTGGGCGAGTTGCCCGTTTGAGTTTAATTTCCCCGTTCTGCAGTTGGATTTGTTTCCAAGCGCCAAAGTACTTGTAAAGTACAGTCCGTAGTTGTTCAAAGTGGAAACCTATCCGCCATGATAAGGAAACGGCTAGTCCAAAATGAAAAGCGTTTGAAATCTGTTTTCCTTAAGTGTATCTGTATTTAACGCCGGTCAGTCCGATCTGGGCTTGCGCTAAGTTACTAAAGCCAGAAACTGAATTCAGGAAAGTTTAGTTCCATCTGATTTCCTTGCTGCAGTCAGCTTCTTTTTTGTATTTCTTTTTCCATGGCACTTGCTCTCACATACAAAACACCTCTTTTGGCTTCACTCCCACTCATTTTGCCATTTTTAGACATGCAAGCTTCGGAACACGGTTAATTTAGCACTTGCTTGTCTAAAAAAGATGCGCTCCTGGACCTACATTTTGTGGTGTCCGGTGTACTATCAGCGATTTGAAGTTAAATTTATTAATTGTAGTTCCTTTTTATTTGTCTGTATAAGCCTTCCTCTAGGGCTGTCAGCTCTAGGCAAAGTTTCATTAACTTTGCTAATCCTTTCAGAGTGACTCAAATTGTGGTTTACAAGTGTGGCAACTTTTAACAGCGCCTTCGTTCTGCCTCGGGGCTTGCAAACTCCGTATTTCATTATTATTTGCCAACTTATAATATTTTAATGAAGAGGAAGGTGGCAAAGTTTTCAACGTTTACAGTCAACCCAGGTCACGCGTGAACGATATTTTTGAAATTTGAACGAAGTTTTGAAATTTACATGTCAGTTTTGAAAATCGCCAACGAGATTTCAGAGTTCCCGGTATAAATTTCCCTAGCTTATTGACGGTATAAAGCTATGAAGTTTTCTTTACATTGCAAAATTGAATATTTCAAGAATAACAATTGTTTCTCAAGTATTTTGAATCTTTTTTTCAGTTAATGCGTCTTTTTCGGAACGATTTCCAGAGAGATGTCCAACATTCCATTCACACGTCGGACATTACAAAGAGAAATTCGAATGTTCATTTCATTCTTGGAATTACTGTTCACGCGTGACCTGGATTGACTGTAAATAAATTACACTTTCCAGTTCTTACCGGAGATCTACAAGATGTCAAGTTTTACGTAGTCGACCATAAATTTCTTTCGGCCTAATGAAAAGCACCTTAACTAATAAAGACTACCGAACTGAAAAAGATATCAATGAATACTACCACCTGATTTAACGTACCCTATGATAAAGCATGGAAGATTCACAGTGTGTAGTGTTCCAACATCACACATATTTCATGATCACGTTAACATTTTCATTTTGTTCTCTCAACTCCCGTAGGCAAAGAAAAATTTGATCCATACTTACGGTTTAAGATCAGTTGTGAAAATAGTCAACTTGCGTTTCACGACAACACAGTAGACGAAGGTTAGCTCTCACTGGTACCTTTGTTATCATGAAATTTACATTACTAAGAAGCCCGCGGAGTTTTCAATCATTTTTTATTAACAAAATAATTCCTTGTAGATGCTAAAAGCAATTTACCATAAGGTTTTTATTAAAATTTTCTAAAATAAGGGCAACCGTTGTTGACAAGTTGTCGAACGATCGACTGATTCTTTGCATAAGAGTTGATGAGAGTGAATACAAGAGGACAGGAGTTCACGAGAGCTCCAACTCTTTGAGAGTGGAAGTGAGTCGATGACCGTGCATTTAACTCAACTGGCTAAGCGAGAGATGCCCCGAGGAGAACGTACGCAAGAGGTTTATTTTTTGCTATTTTAATAATGGCGACTGTACAAGTTTCATCTTTCTTTGTTTATCAACCAATCACATCTCAACTTTCATTTGTATCATCTTTTTAAAAATATTGCAACCCTTTATTTGCAATTTTTACTTAGCTTTTGCAGCCCCTGACGAAGGATAGTAGTATTGTCTAACCGAAATATTGGGCAATAAAATTATTTTAGCTGTCCGATCAGCCTTGCATTTAATTTTACGTTTTATTCAACATTGCTGATCCTGATCTACACAAAGATCCGGCTACACTTTGCTGCTGTTTGTATAAGTGGTCCCTGCACTATTCAAGAGTTCTTTTTATACCTATTGAAACCCGCTAGCAAGTGTTGAAGATTCATTCTCTCCTTACTATTCTATATACATATTTCTTATAGTTGAAGTGAGGGGAATTTCTTTGCTGATCATTTCTGATCATGGCATGCGTGTTTGAATGAGCGGTGACACTTAAAGGAGAAATTACATGTTGATCACCGGCTTGGCGCTGAAAGGTTGCATATCGTGTACGTGAGCATGAGAGTCGAAACAAATTTACATGAGTGAGTTTGAGCTTACAAAGATTCTCGTGAAAATTTAAATGATTTCCCCTTAATTGTTAAAGACTGTTTAACGTTCCCTAGTACTACATCTTCTCTCCTTTCACAGTCGAGTAGCCGAACAGCGAGGTATTTAATTATCCAGAGCGGTGAAAAGGGAAAACGTTGTTAATGAGTATTATCAGGATGTGATAACATAACACTCCTGAGATATCACTTCTTGAGCGCTGATCTCTGATTTTTCAGTTCTTGAATGAAGAGACTAGGGATGCAAGATAGGATGGAAACCCGGGATAGCATGCTAGTCCATCGATTATTGAGCTGCTGGAGTTTTTCTCACCTTCTATGTATTTGCCATTTTGTTCGCATTTGTTCAAATGTTATTGCATATGACAGCGTCGTAACAAGGTATGTAAGATAAGATATCAAAGGACATATCTAGAACTGGTTCCAACTGGCCCAAGCCATCGGAATCAACAGCTCATTGAGGAAGTCATACCCGGATCGCACAGCAGTGCCCTTGACACTTAATTGCGCTTTGTTTTCCATTTCTTCCGAGGAGTTTATTAAATCGATTGCGTCGTGTTTTTGAGTACCTCCTGTTTGGCAAACGCTTGTTTTCAGGGAATTCGAAGCACGAACAAAAGATGCGCAAGATAGAGGACATTGATTAGCCCTTGACCTGTGATCAACTCTCTTGAAACTCTCACACGTTCTCCGCGTTTTTTGAATGCACCCAATAATTGTTATGGAGGAATTATCTCCCTTCTTACCCCGGTGTTATTCCGTTGAAAATAGAAATGAAAAGTTTACGGAAGAATTAGCAAAATCGCCTTTCTCTTGCTCTAAACTTTGCAGGCACCACTAGTTGTGTTTTAGGATGGGAGTCGAGGTTTTCTAGTCCTGGTTCAATTTGAAGTTTAAAAGACAGACAGGTTAGTAGAACTCAAGTTCGCGTTATTGTGGATACCAATTGTGGTCCCCTGAAATGGTTGGTTGCAACGGTAGTTAACTTTTTCGCTGGTATTGCCCGGTAGTTGCGGGTAGTTCTAGAAACTGATATTTATATTGCTTTCCCGGCTCGATAACAGTCTTCATCGCTCTGAAAAGACTGTCAACTTTCCACTTTCAAAGGGTACTTACCTTTCAGCAAAGAGAAATATGTTCTTAGTTAGTCTGCAGGCATGCATGCAGGTCCCAACCAAATGAAGCAAGAAATTTGACTTCCTGCAACAGTCACGCAGTTACTGCCAAGGGTCGTAAAAAGATCTAAGTGAGATCTGCCACTTGCCCTTGTTAAAGCTGCATGGCCACCTCTAATGATTTCCAGCTCTGTAATACAAGCATATGAAAATGTTGGTTTGTTAGCTAAAAATAAGTCAAGAAGGCGCCTTGAGTGTACGTCTGAATACCACAAATTACAGGCAGAAAACAAAATCACTTACCATACCAATTTGCTGCATGCACAGTCCTTGAAAATCACTCTTCGCTGGAACAGAAAAAAAAAAACATTTAACAATTGTTAACTGTATCTCGGACAAAATCAGGCCTTATCGGTTTGTGGGCGATGATTGTCTTTCATTAGAGCTTTGTCATCTTTCATCTAGTTCGTTTTTTTCCCAGAATTTTATTAAAAGGGTTTGTGAGTTCGGCGAAGATAAATCGAAGGGGTCGTACCATACATCTTCCTAAAATCGATAATAACCCTCGCCTTTACTCATTGCTGTCGCCTGGCGACAGACACTAAAGTAGCAATCATAGAAGAGCGAGCCTTTATGTGCATTTAACTTTAAAAAACAAAATCCAGGGCGCATAGTTGTAATTCCGGCTATGTCATTTATTTATAGCACTCTAGTCATAAAAAGAATATAGGGGTTAAGAGTGTTACATGGGTATTGTATCTGCAAATCGGATACAGAGATTTACAGGAAATGTTCCTGCTATTACCTCTCTTAAAATGCTTCAGATGTATCGGAGACTTCAACTTCAGCTTTCAACTTCATTTAAAGTCTCAGACTGCGATGGATAGTTATCAGTCGATAAGCACGAACATTCAAAAGTAATCTGCACAATTTGTATCCGATACAACATGGACACTCTCGCTTTTGCTTATACTAGTTATGCATTGCTTTCAATTGGTATACCGTGAAATATTCTACGAGTGACTCGCTCACTATACTCTGTATAGACATGACTAATTGCACTGACAGGTAATCGTTACAACACTTTTCCTTCAGGACCTTGAACCCTACGAGAAATTGATAACACTGATCAGACCTTGGCCGCAAATTGATACGGCAAAGTTGGCATACATTTGGCATTGTTCACTGGTTTTTAAATTATTTCTTGCTATAAGGTCGCCGTATTTAGCTGGGCTTGAGGGTAAATTTAGTTTGAAACAATAAACCGAAAAAACATATGTCTCTTTTAAAACAGGCACTGTAACAGCCAGTTAGTGTGCAGGATCATTCACTATGCAGATCCGCATGTTCTCAACTGTACTTTACAAGAAACAGAACACTGTCTTCATAAAGGCCGATTTCTAATGAAGCACATACAATCACCGCATAACAAAAAAATCCTATAAACGGTTTCCAAACATGTAAAGTTGTTTTCTGGGCTGTATTCTCTTCGTATAGTAATTAGGTGGCATAAAGGGAACATATGAAATTAACGTCTTACTACAATGTCAAATCCATTCATTGTTGTAAAATACTTAAATGGTCACATTTTGCGTATTCACCCTCACCCTCAAACGTTGGAACCACCGGGTTACAGCAGAATAAATAGCACCACAAGAAACTACTGCTTAATAGCTTTCATTTGAATGCGATCACAGTTTATCCATGCACCTAATAAAGTCAATAAAAATAAATGGAAAGCTCTTTAGAAGTAATGTTCAAAGAGAAACTGGAAGGGTCGCACTTTAGGATTTCATCCACAGACTCACAAGTACCATAACGCTATAACGATAACACAAATAAAGTGCTCTTCAGCAATCTGGCCACTGACACTCACCGTTTTTAACCAGAACGGACGCAATTGCTCGCAAAAAGTGCTGGTGGTATTATGACAAAAGAAGATAGATTGCCTGCAGTACTATAATTACTTCGTAAAATTCGTTTCCTTATCAGTCGCATATCATGATCAGTCGCAAATGTACAATTAAACCGTACCTTGATGAGCATATTTTAAAACGTACTTGTTGTAGTTTGATTTTGTAGTATGTGCTAAGTTTGTTGGCGGAGTATACTGCTCTGAGTAGCTTTGATCGTACACTGATGGGACGTTTTGGTTCGGTATTGAACGTTTCCATCTCGCAGATCTCGCTTAACCGTTCTAGTTCATACTTAGCCATTTCAGAACTCGGAATTTTCTGCTGAAACTGCCAAGAGATCGCCCAAGTGACCGAAGACCACGCGATAGATTTGAATCCACCCCCCTCCTCACCTGTTCCCACACACTAAACCATGCTTTGCAGTCTCGAACTTGACACCTTGTAATTTGAATGATGACACTGCAGAATTTCATCAAGACTCGAAAGTTAGAATCACTTGATCCAGTACAATAAACAACACCCCAGGGCCCGGTAATTCGAGAGCCGATCAACGCTAATCCACGATTAAAAATAAACCGAGGTGTTCATCTCGCTCATTAAAAATGGTTTTAAAGCTAATTTTAAGCTAGTGGTAAAAAAAAGTCTAAGTCTAAGTCAAAACAGGTGAACAAAAATCTTTTTGAAGAGTCTTCTTTGATTAGTAATTAAATTGGAATGAAAGTTCGCGTTAACCCGGGATTAGCTTAATCGGGCTTTCAACAGCCTCACGCGG
Organism: Pavona decussata; assembly: GCF_977016875.1. NCBI lineage: Eukaryota > Metazoa > Cnidaria > Anthozoa > Scleractinia > Agariciidae > Pavona > Pavona decussata. Next base: position 4,394,261 of record NW_028145528.1, on the reverse strand, counting down.
CTCTTGATAGATTTGGAATTTGAATTCTACGAACCCTGAAAGACAGCACACTTTAAAACTTACAAAACCATTTTATCTTAGTTCTTGGTTTTCTCAGATGTGAAGATATTGTTCAGCGAATAGTTATTGTTCAGCGTGCGTGAAGGAAAGCGTTACTCAGTTCTGAAATACGAATCTCAGCTAATCTCCTCGAAACTCATATCAGAAATTGAATCGGAGTTGGACTCGGACCTCTGACACATATGCAACGCCAGATGGAATCAACTTACTCTGAACATCAAGAAGTCACAATTTATGTTAATCAGTAATGCGAGGCTAAGTAAAATCGACTTTTTTTGTTATTTCCACCAACGGTAAACATCTTGATGAAGCCCAATCGGCTTTTCCATACTGAGGATTAGTTATTAGTAAGAATCTTACAAGAACACGTTGATTACCGTAAGAGAAACGCGAAACTAGGTCTTCTGTGGCGCATTAAATCATTCCTACAATTAAGCGATACAAGTTCTACATAATAAGGCTGCGCGACTCACTTTAGATCTTCCCCTGTGCGCTTCTACAAGCGACGCACTTGCGATGCTCCACCGGAGGCCTTTACAACGGCGAAGGGCTGGGCAGCCCGCTATTTTTATTTAAAAGTCTGTTCATAAACTGTTTATGCTCTCGTTTCACTGTTCGTTCAATAGCAGTTTTCATAATTATAATACTAGATCTAAGCTTAATATCCGTTAATCTTTTGCTTCTAGAAGATGGGGACATTGGACTACTCTAAACTTCGTTGCTGATTTATGGATTACCCAAGACATTACTCTAAGAGAGACACCCACCATAGCTGCATTTAAGCGTGGCTTGTCCAAAGCCATTTTTTTAATCCATAGTTTTTTCCAGTATATATTTAGCATGAATTTTAGCATGTAATTAATCTATCCTTACTTAATTTATTCTTATCTACTGCTAGTTACTTTCATTTTAGTGTAGGTCTTACCTTGATTTAGTTCAGGTCTTAAATGAGGACCTTTCTGAAAACCAATTTGTGATGTGGGCTTCCTCGTTAAAGATTGATTATTATTAATTCGCCATCGCCTTCAAACGGCTGTGAACATTTTGTATTTTTGTAGTACCTTTACTTTTGGCCAGTTTGTGCTTCGGTGGTTGAAAGCTCTAGCACCGTCATCCGTTTTATTCTAACTAAGCGGAGATCCTAAGACTTAACACTGAATGGGCAGTTCTACGATGTGCTGGATGAGAAACTCGTCAGTGTGGCCAGTAGTTCTTTCTACCTTTTGAAATACGGCATCCACCGGGCACCAATTGATGCACCTTGACAAAGCACTTCAGTATTGGCAAACGCTAGTAAATCTGAGTGCTTCCAGAAGGGAAACAGTGATTTTTTTTACATTTTGGTTGGTGAACAGTGTTTGCCAAGTGGTTCGCAGTATTCTGAAGTGACCACGCACGAATTCGTTGCCCGGGCCCCCTATCAGGCGACAGTTAAGAAATTTGCTACGTAATTTATCTTCCCTCCAAGATATTAAGACATTTGGGTAAACTTAGAGGCCTTGTAAAGCCTGCAAGGCTGAGTAACTAAAAGTTTATTAGATTCGAATATTTTACGTGTTTTAAAAGCCATGCGCAATTTATAAAACGTAGGACCACCAAAAAATTGTCTTCTGCCCAATCGACACCTGCAAAAGTTTTCAAAATCACTAGCTGCTATTTTCAGTTCCCAACTCAGTATAAATGTTAAGGTATAGCGCTTAAAGTGTCAGGCCTTGAAAAAGTAGTAGATGAATCTGAGTCCTTTGCCTCTCCCAGATGACTAGAATTGCCGTCATATGAATTTCGAAGTTGTTTGCAGGGAAGTACGCAATTCTGAAATATCCGATTGCATAAGAATTCACCAAGATGATCGCGCATCAAACATTATCTGCAACAAATTTAAATTCTCTACCCTTCATTATAGCATCAAGACATTACGATTTAACGCTCAAATTTGCTTTTGGTACGGGCAGAAATTAAAACATGTCGTGAATTAGTTGACAACGCCAGCTAGCACTCACAGCTAGCACTTGTAATATCTCGGTAAGACTTCACTGAGTCATCATTGGCCCTCGTTTTCCTGCAGTGTGATTTGCACTCAAATGCTCTTCAATGCTCTTCAAACAAAAGGTTTTTTTGACAGTTCATGTCTTACTGCGTGTCTACATAATGAGTTGGACTGAGATAAACTCAAAAATCACTACCTGTGTAAGGTCGAGGATACTAACAGAAGAAAACAATTCAATGAATTAAACCCAAATAATCTAACTACTCTCGCTCCTATCCAACTTGCAATTCATACAAACAATCTCACTGTTACTGGCAATGCTATTAAAACAGACACTGTATTTGCTTACCAGGCTTTGCTTAAGAATTCATTTGCCATGTGTATATCACTGTTACGTGTTTCACTCAAGCTTCCCTTGAATCCAATTTAAACCAGTAGACGACAAGTGATTTCACTGTGAATACCCCATACAAAGACTGGCGAAACAACATTCTTCAGTTTGCTCGGTTTCGCATAGCAACCAAATTGTTGTTAGGAATGATCAAAGATTAGCCGATGGAGTTATTCTAAATATAATAAAAGCTTCAAACTGCAGCTATTATTTCCAATTTAAAGACGTTCGGCAACTAACGGCGCTCGATATTCTTTATATTTCCAAATGACGGAGTTTAAATTCAATTGTGATGAAACTAGAATGTTCTTTAATTAACGAAAATGTCGCCAATTCTCGCATAAGAAAAAATGGGTGGGAAAATTGGTGATGGAAAGCATTTGGCGTGCCCCCCACATAGTGCACTTACACATTTTAATAATTTATTTTAATTAATAACTGTTCTAAGCTGGCAGGGTTATCCGTTGAAAGGTGATAAATATTCTTTAAAATATAAAAAACATCGCTTTCTTGGTTAATTGTTCCACAAAGATCGCCACATTGCTATAGCAAGACGCTGCAAGTTAATGACTTCAAAGATTGGCATCAGTGAATAAAAAACTCCAAAAACAGATAGTAGTGATAAGTACACCAATAGTTCCAATAATTAGGGATCGATTCTGATAAACAGTTTAAAAGGTTAGACGGCTGAGCCTTCATGATAACTTTGAAATCCTTCGGAAATGTCGAGGTAAGCTTGAGTGTGTAATTTTTGAAATGCTCGTCACTAAAAAGAAAAGACCGACGCTGAACACTTGTTTGATTGTAAATCCCCATGCTTGAATGTAATTTACAGGTAACTTTTCTCACTCCATTTCTGTGCACGTATATGATACCACTTATGTTAATTTTCTCACATTAATTTAACAATGATGACATGAAGTCGTGGGAACGTCGTGTAACGTTGTTATCGTTGACCAACAGTTGTAACGGGATATTCAGCGGAATTGTAAAGAAGCTCGAGTTCCAGTCATAAGCTATGATAGATCGAATTCATTATAAGATTATGTTTTTCCTGAGAATGGTACAAAGAATGCAACTGTATGACAGGAATAAGATGGAGACGAGTTTCCGTAATGCGTACTCTAATTAAGTAACATATCTTTGGGGGTAACATCAAGCCATCTGAAGTTCAAATGAACCTTTAGTGTTGTTTCTAAACAATAAACTTCTGAATTCAGATAATCTGGCTGAGGACACATCTTAACCAAGTATGGTTTCAAGAATCCGGCCCACCGTGGACTTCTTTATGTTTGATTTTATGGCTGAACCAAAGATTCACATGCGCACTCAAGGACATTTGGGGTGGGATTCCTTGATTGCATTGTGCTCAAGAGATCCTTCACAGTGAGAGGACAGAGAGGATATGGAAGAAAATATAAACAATCTATCAACTATGGTTGCTGAAAACAGTTAGTGTTCCGCTCGACAAAAATAGTGCTCGGCCAGCCAAGAGAATACTAACTGACCAGAGCCGTCTTGAGATCACGGCGCTGTAACCAGAGCCAGCAATATCGGTTATGCTCCCGCGTTATGTTGTTTGCTTGGATAACGCGCAAGGCCTCAAACAGCAACACATGACGATGAATGCGCTGTTAACTTCAGCTCCTGAAGGGACTACCCTGAGCTTTATAACTAAATAAAGGTGTCTGTCTGAGTCCACCCCTGTCTCTCAAGTCTTGTACGGGTTGTTGAAGGACACGGAAATGTCATGCCTTGTGCCTACAACTCCTGAGACGCTCCATAATTTACTATTCCTATTCTTTTAATGGAATTGCTTTGAGATCCTTGATTAAGCTCCTTAAAAGTTACAATTCAACTACCTTTTGCACTGGCTTTTCCTAGGCTTATGAAGAGGCGCAGTGGATAGTTGAATCTGGATAGTAGTTGCCAACAGCAATTACCAATTTTCCGTAGAACCAGCAGACAAGAAATAATCTTCAAGAAGGTCACGACTTTTTTAAATTTATATACGTTTCGGACGAAACTCATCCATCTTCAGTACAAGTAACAGAACCCGCTAGTGGGTGTGATATAATGCAAGAATATAGCTAATTACAACTTGACAATAAATGTAGAGCATATGACTATTAAATTACAACGCAAAAAGAAAAGTAAAAAAAGTATATAGCTAATTACGGCGTGACTCAGTATACTATAAACGCTGAGTAAGACGCCTGATTTTATATATAGTACCTTTTCTTGGCCCTTTTTCGAACACTGTTCAACGTAAAATCAGGTGTTTTACCCAGCGGCTTTGCAAAAATTTTGACATGAAGTTGGATTTTCCCCCTACCAATTAAGGAAGTTGTTTAGTGTGAAAAATAGTATATCCAAGTCACTACAATCTCGTGTAGTTTATAAGTTTCCGCTTGCGCAGGCTGTGGTGTGCTACACGAATCCGGGAGCACCTTTCCACTGACATGAATTCCCACATTTTATATCATCTTAAAAGCTCGGAAAACTGACGGCGAGCTTTATGTTCTGAAGATTGTTCTGTTTTCCATCTTGGAGACCCTTTCCACCTCAAAATCAAGGAGGCGCTGCGTTTTCAATGGGGAAAACCCCCCACCCAATAGGCAAATTTCTCACGTTAATCTTTCACTGGCTATTTAGTTTTGTTTGTTTATTCAGTATATATTTTCTTTTCCGTTTCCTTATTATCGTCACGTAATTAGCCATATTTGTTACTTTCTTGTCATGTTGTAATTAGTTATACTCTATCCTGCTTTCATTTATATCACACCTACTAGTGGGTTCTGTTACTTGTACTGAAGTTTCCATCCGAAACATGTGTACATAAAAAAAGTCGTGACTGTCTTGAAACTTACCAATTAGCAAGAAGATATAAATCAATGACTTGGCAGAAGTCAGTCAAAACACGCAAAAGGTTCACGAAAATCAACATCTAAGTGAGTAATGACTCATTAGTGCTTCGATGGGTATTCAAAGTTTGAAATAAACCTAAGTGAATTTCAACCCTTGTTTCTGCATTGTTTAGGGTTTGTTTGTTCTAAAAGTGAACTCAGTCCTAAATCAGACCTGTGTCTATTCACTGTCGTCAGAGCTTTCAGTTAATTTCATCAGTTCCTGCACCAACCGGCCCTTCAGTTGCTTCGTCTGCTACTTCAATAGAAGCCGTTCACGTCTTTTAATTATTGTAGCGACAGCTTTCTCTGTCACTTGACCTTGGTTCACCTGCTACTATTGTCAACCATTGGATTTGCATTGAGTGCGGTTCAGCGAGTTTCCTCATCAACTTCAACAGCAATAGTGACACTTTTATCTGCTGCCGGATATCAGTTGAACGATCCGTTTGATTTTTTTTTCTTCACGTTGTTGCTTTTTTTGATAACAATCTTCCTCGAAATATATGTTATTCTGCTTCAATCTCTATTGCAGTGAAACTCTTCAAATGCCCTCAATAATATTGTCTGTTCCTATCAAAAGGTCGTGAAAGTCCCAAACCTCCATTGTCTTTGGATAAGACTCCAAAGCTGGGAGAACAGAGCGGTTTACTCGCTGAGAGTGGCTGCGCAGTTAAAACAAAGCCTTTCAAGGGGAATTATCCTTTACACGTTGTTTGGATGCTTAAAATAGCAGACAAGCTGCAAAAAATTCTTTAGAAACTGGCCTAAGGCAAATTATTTTCCTCGTTTGTTTTGGATCACGACGTTTCCTGGTTGTTGTTAATACTAAATACAACACACAGTCGTTATAGTTGGTGCTCGGTTGCCATAGAGCGAGGCGATTTGTATTTCTGAATTCAATTAAAACTGAGAAACTGAACGAAAAGTGGGTATACGTTATCTCGATGCCCAAATTGTTTATGGACAAAACAATAACTGCATAGACTCAGGCCCGGTGTACGGTTACTGGCTAGCCTAGCTGCTCCACAGAAAACGAAATTATACTATAGCGTCAATTTTGTTTCGTTACATCGGTGAGTTAATGAATTCTATGATGACAAATTAAAATTTTGACAGGGTTTCTCCAAACCGCAGAAAATAGACGATATAGCAGTTAGAATGTACCGATACCATTTGCCCATCACTCTCTAAAGGCCGATGTAGACGGTACAACTTTTGCTTACGACTGCACTGTCGCATGCGATTTCTAGAGCGGGCGCTGCTCGCGTCATGCAAGAAATCGCACGCAACTCCCGTCATTCAACATTGCCTATACCTACGATTGTCGTAGGATTTTAAAACTACGACATTGTTTTTGTGACGTACATGACAGTCATAAGCGAGTTGTAGGTTTGATTTACACGAAACAATTCGTGTCGTAGGCCTGTCGTAAGCTTGTCGCATGTGACAAAGTCTTACCGTGTAAATCGCCCTTAACATGTAAAGGTACTTACCTTTCAACGAAAAGGAAGTACATCCTTATTTAGTTTCAGTTCTCTGAAGCATGCGGGTCCACCATAATACAAAGCACCTTTTTTAAGGAACTGCACGTATTTATTTAAAGTTAGAGGTGTGTTATATGCTGGCAGGCTTCCTCGTAATCTCCATTTTTGACGATATCCAGTCACTGTGATGGAAGCATACTTAGGGAAATGCGGTAATTCTTTTGTCTCCTCGTTGGCGAAAAATAAATTAAGAGCGTGCCTTTGATTACGAGGCTCAGCACGTTATGTTAACTCCAGTCAAGAAGTAGATCAAAAAACTTCATACCAATTTACAGTAATGTCCTTGAAAATCTCTCCCGATTTCAAAACACATAATATTTAGAATTTAACTTTTAAGTCGTTCGGAGTCTATCTGCTTGTGAGCGATAACTATATCTAATTAGTGGTTTTTTATCTTTCATCTCCTTCTTTTTCGTTGGGCAGAAGTTTATAAGACGGGTGTCTGAGCCGTTCATTAGGATAGAACATATCTGTTACGAAATTTGTGTACAATATACCCTTCTCTTTGCCTGATTTTGGCGCTTTTCAACAGAAATTTAGTAGTAATCACGGAAACAGATTGCACTTTCCACTTTGCCCTTTCCATTTTCAGTTGCATGACATAGTTCTAATTCCGATGACGGCGTGTATTTATAAAACTCAACTTGTATTAACATAAACATAATACAGAGGAAATGAGTGTTTGTTAATCGGATGAGATCTCCTTCTCATTTACAAAACCTTTTCCGTCGATCTACTCACCTAAACCTAAAACGATTTGTACCGCAAAGCGAGCCACTACGGCTTGGAACAAATCAATCTTGATGCGCTGGTTCAGAAAAGTGTAAAGTAGGGTAAAGGAAAGTACTGGTCAACAGATTTCCTTTGAATGGCCACACTTTTTGGTTTCATCCAATGACCCAAACATTTCATTGATAGTCCTTAAGAATAACAAGCTGCACTCAGTACAGGAAGGTTCTAAAACCTAGTTTAATGGCAGGTGTTTGGACATCATCGGGATACCAAGAACATCCCTCCCGACGTTGGAGGAAAGACGAAAAGTAGCGACAAAGCGTGAATTGGAAAGAATTGTAATAATAAAAACCACCCAAATCAAATTTTCACTACAAAGCCAAATACCAGCTACAGCTATAACCTGAGATCAACACCAGGACCAGTAGCAATACCAAGGTCAAGAACCAAAAGACATGCGAACTCTTTTATGGCGCGGGCAGGAGGCTCCTTTGTCTATGATTGTGTATTTTTTAACTTTAGATCCAATTATGTAAATCCATTGTATAAAGATGGATGAATAGTATTATTAATGGCCTAGCTCCTACGAATCTCCTGTAGTTCAGTGGTAGAGCATGCGAACTACTACTCTGAACGTCATAGGTTCGACTCCTGATAGGAGCACTCTGATTAGTTTCTTTTTTAACGTGAAAGCCTGTGTCACTCACTGAATAATGCATCATTCTCAGGAAGGTTCTACTCAGTGGCTTTTATATCACCATTTCATCCCCACCCAAATATAAGAAGCTATTAAAACAACAAACTATATGAATTTCATATAATGCACTTCCATATCTTCATCCGTACGGGTATATTAATAATTCACACAAAATGACCGGCTCCCGGCCCAGTTGGCTTGATAGCTCAGTTGGTAAAGCACTGCACTGGTAACGCAGAGGTCATGGATTCAAATTCCGTTCAAGACTGTATGTTTTTCAGGCTTTCCTGTCGCAGCTTCTTAAGTTGGGTACATAACTCAGTACGATGGTCAGTCATCTATCTAAAACGAATATTGCCACAGGCATGTACTAACAAACTTTATTTGAATGGTCGGTCCCCGATTTCATCTACCAAACACTGAGCTTTAGCGTAATCATAACTTCCTCACAAAGCTTAAGAACTTACACCACCACCGTAATTTGCTGTATCCGGTTGTTAGAAAGCTGATTAATGCTAAATCCCGTTTAGGGATTTAGAAGCCATGTTGTCCGCTCAGGACAACATGGTTTTCTTTTCATGTGAGGCGGTGTGTCGAAGGTCATGTTACAAAGTGTTAGACTGTGAAATGCTCATTTATTTGATTAATGCTCATCCATCAGTATATCCGCGATTAACAGTTACCTGAGATTTTCATTGCGCATGTTTTTTAACGGTAATTTTAACTTCAAGGTAACGAAAGTCTACGTCAAACAGTGGGGCAGAAATCTTAGGAAATGAGATCAAAGTTCACACGAAGATTTCATCCACAGACTGAAATGATAGTTAGTTTGAATGGCCCGTCTTTTGGATGCCATCAACAGGCATCCCAAGCTCAGTAATATTAGATGATAAAATTGTCAATGATGAAAAATATTTACAACGCAATTATTTGAGGTTAAAATAGTTAAAGGAATTTTATTTGGTGTTGGGACTTATTACAAATTAAATTTCGGTTTGGGGAATATCACAGAAAAAGACTAGTTGATTCATTTCCTTCGTTACGCAGCTCTCCAGAGATAATACCTTGTAGTTCGACTTAGTTGTTCTTAATGTGTGATTAATGTATAAATTCTCCTGTCATGAATTCGGTATGAGCAGCTGTACGTTTCCGCGGAAACACTTGTGATCGTAAAAATATTTTCAATTAAGTTTCCTACAAATGATAACACCTTGTTACCTTACTTTTTATAAGTTTTTCCTCAACTTGGCCTTTCGTCGGTCCTTTCCAGGAAATAGCTATTGCTCTTATTTTTAATCATTTTTAGTAGAGTTTCTAGGGTTCTTTTAACGAATTCGTGGCAGTTGATGTTCATTTTAAAGATGAAGATATCTAAATAACAATGTCCGTAATATAAGGTGTTTTTGAAAGTAAATACACTCTGTTTTTTTTTATAAGAACGTCGAGGCTGAGATTAACCAAAATTTTAAGAACGTATTAAGAACATTCCTCAGGCTGCGAGTCGATTAAGAACGTTTTTATTTTGCTAATCTGTATATAAAATCAAGGTAACAAGTGTAAATTAACCAAAATAATTAAGGGCGTGTTTTGTATAACATTAACAATAGTGACAGACATCTCGGTTTGTCATAATCAGCATTTCTTGGAGTACCATATCTCAGCAGGCAATGCACTTTGATAGGTTTTCTGCATTGACTTATTGAAATACATGTAGTGTATACCATGTAATTTAAGAACATCTTAAGAACGTTTTCAGCCTCAAATCTCAAACAAATGTAAGAACGTACAGCCTCAGCTCCAAAATTAGACGTTCTTATAAAAAAAAAAACAGTGCACTTTGATCCTAAGGTGATTATGAAGATAAATATTCATTGTTGTAATCCTGCTATCAACCACGTACTGAATATATAATTTGAGCTCTAGGTTTTAGAAGGCTCTAGCTTAAGAAGGGTCATCCTTGAGGATTTCACCGACCCAAAAGTTGGAACGACCTCATACAGCATAATTGCATGAGCATTATAAGTTGTCAAAGTACCTGTTATTCTTACAGTAGTAGTTCATCTCCATTCCTAAGCACATGGCTCGATGGAAGACCATTTTACTGTATACTGGTGAATTGACACAGATGTGATTAGCGGCACTATTGGAAGACACTGTCATATACGTTTTCGTTTGAACGGTAGGACTTCATCTACAGACTCGACAGTTAAAAACCGCCTTGGTCGACGCTTGGAACGAAAGGTTCTTTAATAATCAATGGAAGAAATTCATGTCTAAATTAATACAACAGGGCGAAAATATATTGTCACAAAAACAGTAAAACCCCACTTTACGGACACCAGCTTAACGCCAACACCTCAGCTTATTACGGACAATGTGTTGTGTTTGTCCCGACGAAAAGCTCACTTTATTTTCTCTTACATTAGCCACTTAATAATACGGAAACCGCCGGTTAATACGAACAACGGACACCTTTCAGTGAACCGACTGGTCACACGCTCTCATACAAAGTTAACCTCGCTTTAAGGACAGTGGTTATCAGCTCACTTTATAAATTGTCCAATATTCCGGCAGTCCGGCTGGCTGAAGTGCAAAATGAAACTGCCAGTACAGTCACAGACCATTTTAAATGATTACATTGTTAGTTGCGTTTGAGGCACACAGAGAACAATATTTTAGTACGTGCGAGACTATTTCAATGAGTGCAAGGTTTCTTCAGTTTTGAACTTAAGTTATGGTTAAGACATAAAACATCGTTCTGTTGCTCTTAAATTGTATGCTTGAGTCTGTTTCGATAAAACATGTGTACGTGACGTTTATGCTGGGATTCCGCGTAATACGGAACTTTTGCGGGTCCCTTTGGCGTCTATACTAACTGATTTTGACTGTAATTTTTATCAGTTGTTGAACCAGTACGAGCTTGTGCAAATCGGCGATGGAGACAATACATCATTAATAAGCTATTTACAAGTACAGTGCCTTAATGAATGAACGAGTCGACAAGCCTGGAGCATAACGTCCTATGTAGAATTTAAGGTTAATTCGGTGGTTTTTATTTACGAAATAAAGCCAAACTCGGAAAAAATGAGGCTAGGTTTCTCGAATAAATGTCACAGGTAAGACGCCAGAAATGGAAGCAATCCCAAGATAACAGAACCAAAAAAGCAATTAAAATTTGGCATTAGGTTTTTTCTTCTGGCTCTGTTTCTTCGAAACACAACTGGCCTACGGCACTGAATTCTTTCCAGAAACCTAGCCCCAATTTTACCCTGGGTTTGGTCGTATTTTATAAACAAACCAAAAATCCTGAACTTTCGACGTAGATATTTTTTTTAGATCCAGTTTTTCAATTATATTTTTGTTTATTTAATAATTCAGCGTTTCGACGCGCTGGCACCGTCATTTATTCGACATCAAAGACTGAGCTCCTGAGCCCTAAGCCTTGAGGATTACGACAGCGACCACGTTTCTTCTTCATTTACGCCTGGCTGTTTTCAAGTTCTTAATAAAATTCAGTAGTTTTGCTTTAGCATCGAAGGCCAGAATTATTTTTGTACTATTCTCATCTATCGGTACCCATTTTCAGTTTTCAAGAAAATATAAACGCGGATTTCACGTTTACCGTTTGTCGTAAACTCGATTCTAAATTCCTGTAATCGTGTTTCCCCTCAGCCTTTGTCAAGAAATCTTTCGGCTCATAACTTTTTTGAAATTTTGAATTTTACAACAGCTATTGATAATGCGAGAAAGAACTTCGTTTGAAAATTATCAAAACCAATGAATGTGAGTGCTTTCGGGCCAGCTACACAGATCTGCATACATCTTGGAAAAGCGACGAATTTGGAAATTTTTCAAGTGCACACGTTTGTACGTCTGTCAATGATTATATAAGAATTCACGTATCCTATCCAAAATTTTGCAGCTTTCAGAACACATTTCCTTATTCAATTTATTATTCAGTGGTTGAACAAAACCCTGGAAGCATAATTTATTTGCCTTAAAAGAGATCTCAAGACGTAAAATAGGACAGTTTCCACGCTCCTTCTGATACTTAAATAAATTACAATATCAATCCTACCACTTACATTCAGTTGCACTGAAGTCAGCTATTCACCACTGAAAAACTTTCCGTTCGCCGTTTATCTGTTATTTAAACAGGACAGCCTTGAGATGCACCCAGTGCAGTTGCAGCTCCGTCTTTCTCTCGAATTTTAGTGCCAATGTCAGTTAATATTCTAAGTGGATTTCCACTGTTATGTAGCGTGCATACGGGCGTGATTTCAGTTTAAGTGGCGCTCAACTTTTTACGTTCACGTAAGCCGTTCCATAAGTGCCTTCTTTTGTTAATTTACGCCATGAATAAAATCATTTTAACTTATGCCCATCTTACGCCCTTAAAATTTGCGCAACAATGGGAATCCAGTGTTACGTAATTCTGAACTAAGCGAATATATACAAGCATTCACCATTGCCAAACAAATAACCATTCTGAATTTCGTACCTTTTTTTGCACTTGGATACTTACATATTTTCTCGTCTTGCAATGCGATTGTACTCAAGCTTTTCTAGATTCAAAGAGCCCGCATGCTTCAGGGCAAAGTGTTAGTTATGCAACTCTTAAAACCAAGATTATGCAACAATTCGGCTACCGGTTGAAACACTTTTTTTGCCCTTCTTCTCAGCTACAGATATTAAGATATAACGCTGAAAGTTTGCAGGATTTGCCTCAGTCTCCTAAAAGCCCAGAATTGCAGTGACTTTCTTTAAAGTCTTTTCAGATGATGTTTGCAACGTAGTTGCAATTCATGTAAGAACTCACCACTGACATAACCGCGAACACATTGTCTGAAAAATATTTTGAAATTCTCTGACTTTTATTAGTATGGCGTCGGATCACTCAAGCCGGTTTATTTGGAAAACGGCCTGACGCAAAATTGACACGATAATACAGGCACTCGGTTTTACAATTTCTCATGGATCTCATCAGACTTCAATCGTTCAAAGAGCAGATACGTTTATCCGACGGAAGAACCGTTATCAAGCATCTATACGTTGAAATTTGCTTTAACTGAGAAAAAAAATTAAAATTAAAATCGAAATAGATTGTGAATGATTTCAAAGCGCTTGACAATAAGAATTCAATCCTCGGAAAGTGTTCGACATGGGTGGTATGACAAGCCAAGTTCATCACTGGTATAAACGACGCTCGTTTTGGCTCAGTGTGCCGTGGGATTTCTGCCAACTGTTTTCCAAACGAATAATGCCTCAGTCTGATGTCTTACTGTTGACATTGAGCTGAACAAGAATATAACTGAATCTCAACACCTCCTAAATAAGAAGTGCACACAGAAGAAAATAATTCAAAGTCCAGCTCTTATGAGCAAATTATACTCTTCTTCCCAACCTGCAACTGAATTTCATAAAACTCACCCCGGCTGCTGTTATAAAGGCTATTAAAAATCGAGATACTATCTATATCTACTTACCGTACCACGCGTCGTTTCAAGATTTCACTTGCTGTATATCGCTGCTGATATTTCGTTCGTCTTTCTCTTGAGCAGAATTTAAACTAACAGGTGTCAAGTAATTCGAGAATTAAATGGACTATATGCATAAGAGCAAAAACATTTTTTATTTATCATAGCAACCCTATTGTTGCCAAGAAAAAATTTCAATTATAGCTGATGGCTTTAGTCAAAATATAATAAAAAATCCATATAACACGACGGGAGAATCAATCGGACTGCCTGGGGCACACTTGCAGAATTGAGTTTGGTTCAAAATATCAAAAGCAACATTTGCCATTACAAGTCCTTGCAAGCTAATTAGTTCAAATGTTAGCATTAATCAACCGAAACGTTGTACGGTAGGAATAAGATAGAGGGAAGTTTCCATTGTATACACTCTACTGAGTTTAACAATCATATCTGGTGTGGGGTTTATGAAGCGGTTTCAGTTAAAATTTGTATTCAAGGAAAAAAAAGTATATTTACAATGTAGCATTGTCATTTTAAGTATTGTTAGTATTTTTAGTATTGTAATTATCGTATGTAGTGTAAGTAGTGTTTAGTATTATAAATATTATTAATATTCTGTGTCATAAGGCTAATAAAAATTGTGATTAAAAAAAAGTTAAAACGAATCGATAGTATTGTACCACAGTTGAACCCGGGGACCAAAGGCACTTGCAAAAGTGTCCGTATTATTCAGGTGTCCGTATTAAACGGGTTCTCACAATAAACGTCGAAGACTCAGTCGTATATTATCGCTACAAAGACTAATTAAAGCATAAAATTTAAAAGCAACAGAACGATGGTTAGTTGTCTTAATTAACTGCAACTTTTAAAAGTTCAAACTAAAGAAAACTTCCGCTCATTTAAATAGTCTCGGACTAAAATTAATGTTCTCTTAGAGATTCAAACGCGACTGATTTAAACGTAATCATTTTTAAAAGACAGTCTGGGACTTTGTTCTGCACTGAAATTTTTCGTTTGTGGTTCAGCCAGGCGGACTAAAAATTAGACAATTTATACAGTATGCAGACATACTTACTTGAGGGACTGGCTATGAAACCTTGCCATGAAAACAATGGTGCTGCAGTTTATGTTGGAAGGGCCGCGACCGTGCACAATCCTTTGGTTTGTGCAGGGGCAAGGCCAAAAAGGCAAACAAAAACAAATAACAAAGAAGTTTGTCAGGTTTCATAACCATTGTGATGCAGATGACCATGCCAGTGTCCGTAACTCGAGTCTCTGCAGAAGTCTCCGCTGTCCTTATTAACAGTTCCACTGTATACAGGATCACTAGAGATACAATGTCTTGATGTGTAGGCAAATTCTCCCAGCTAGTATTATGACAAAAATACAACAACAACGAGGCCGAGAATATACCATTTCTTCAGTTTTCGCTGGTAGTGATATATATTTTTCTTGAGGTTCTGGTTCTTTCAGCCCACTGAACATCTGGGTTCAAACATAGTTTCGAGTACCTAAGTCCTTATGCTTTGCTTAAAACACCATTACAACTGGTATACCCCGTTTCCATGGCAACCAGCGGATGATACATCTGTTGATTCCTCCACCCCTAACAAGTTTCAAAACGGGTTTGTCCGAATTTTGCGCGGTAAAATTTCGCTATTTTTTGTGGAAAGAAGAGAGAAGTCAAAACAAATTCACTTACTTATACGTTTGGCCAATTTCTGCAATTTTGTTTTTTTGCCATTTATTACAGTTGTTCAAGTATAATTCTTCCTAAGGTTTTTTTGGAGTACAAATACTAGCTAAATCCTAACATTGAGCCAATTCTCGGGAAAATTCACTGTGGAAAACTCGTTAAAATAGCCTTACTTTTCAGCCTAAAACTGGCCTTGTTTCACTACAGATAGAATGTCTTCATGTGTAAACAAATTCTCTCAGCTAGTACTATGAGAAAAATATATTCACGGTATTAAAAGAATATTTGCATAGTTTATCGCTGGATAGCCTCGATAGCGACTTACGCAACAGATAGAGTCATGTGCTCTTTGAACAACTAGGGTATCAAGTGTATGTCTTTTCTCTCCAATTAACGGTCCAGTAATTTACACTGAAGTGCTCAGCATGATTTGCCCATCAAACCTAGCTGCTGCTAATATGCACAAAGTGCAGCGTCAGAGTGACTAACAAAAATCAATTGCGTTAAATTTGGCTTTTAAAATAGCTGAAGTCGGTAATTATGAGAAGTCTGATTAATTTTTAAACGCATTTCTACCAAGGTTAAAATTTGATATTTATGAGTATGTACGATCAGTGCGCATGTGTGTTAATAAAAACGACCAGCTGCTTGTGCTTATTGGCAAGTTGTACTTTCAAATATAAAATACAAATTGTACCGTATTTGTTTTGTTACTTTAGCTTATTTTTTAATGCTATCTAATTGCACCCCCTCCCGTTTACGTCTTTTGCCACAGGTTCGACTCCTCAGTGTTGGAAGAACTCGGATTTTCTTCTTCTAAGTATTTGCCTGTGTCACCGGTTGAAATAAAAATCATCTATCATTTCAGTCACCAGGCTTAAAATACAATATCACATTTCTTTCACATATTCCACTCCTCCACATTCAAATCTTAGGTGTATGGGTCTGCATGCAGGATGTTTATCACATGTTTCTAGTTTAATGGCCTTAGCTCCCACGAGTCTCCTGTAGCTCAGTGGTAGAGCATCCGAACTAGTAATCGGAAGGTCTTAGGTTCAACTCCTGATAGGAGAACTCAGATTTTCTTTTCCTGAGTATGCCTGTGTCTGAAAAATACATTTATCGATATTTCTACTATTCTCATTCATTCATCAGGCGCGAAAATATTTTAAGCATTCCTGTCTACTTGGCTAAATTCGCATTGCATACTCGACGCCGTGTATCTTAGACTATTTAAGCGTTCTCTCGTTGTAAACTCGTCCACTCTCATTTCTACGCTGTCTCTTTGGTGTGACCGATTGATTTTTCCCACCCTCCTTCCGGCTTCAGCGACGTCTACCATCCCTACATTTATACTCCCACTCTATATCTTATGGAAAATTTTTCCTCCCATATCTCAATTAGCATAAGTCATAGACAGTCTTGAATGAATGTGAATATATTACTATTTTTAAGATGTTTCAAATATTGTCTGTACATGTTGGGCGCTAATTCTAGTACAGGCGCAGAATAACCACAAAGTAATGTATGAGTATGATAAGTATAATTACGTAAAAATATACTTGCACTTACGTTTACTTGGACTTGTCCTGTCCCTTTATCCCGTAATTTGTTTAGTCAAATCACTTGGAGAGATGTTCTTTGCTATGGATAAATAATCCCGAATTAGTAAAATTGAATCGGGTGTGTTTGTTGTTTGTAAGGTATAATTGCTGTCTTAGTGATGAAACAAGAACACTGACCATTAACTTATACCGTAGTTGTAAAAGCAGTAGTCGAGTGAACTAGTATTTAAACACGCGTATCTTTATCTTGTTTTTCCTCGTTGGGTACGCTTATTCGATTTCTGTTTGGCTCGCGGTGCCGTACAATGGCCCGCTTTCACTGGCCGCGAGCTAGCGTTGTTACGCATTATTAGATAATTTTCTCCTTTTTTTCTTTCTGCCAATTCACTCAAAGCCACTAAAATGTAACAATGAAGAACAATTCTAACCCTCTGATTGATATACATTTAACTCTCGCCTTGCTATTACGGACACCCCGATAGTACGGTTAGCAGCTAAATCCCCGGCAAAGTAAATTACGGACGTTTGACTGAAACCAACTCCCGCTATTACGGGCTCTCGCTATTAAGGACACTAACTCGCGGTCCTGAGAAAATTGGTATTACAAATTTTTTTTCATAATCTAACCCTGATTAAGAAACGTGCACGTCGGAATAGAAATAAGTCAAGATACATGTAGCTATTTGAGCATGCGTCAGAACTTAGAAAAAAGGATTTGTTTGTTCAAAATTTTATATAAATTCCTTGGATGAACTTTACAAATTTAATTTATTGTTTTTGAACTGAGTTCGAACAGGAATATTTACGAGTGAATGTATTATGTCGAAATGCTTTACCAACGCTTCCCCAGGGCTGTAATTCGTGCTGTGCTTTACTTTTTGCCACGAGCTTGCGTCATCTTGCGCGCGCAGACTACTTACTTTGGCCGCATATAGCCAGCGGGCGCGCGCGTCGTAAAAAGCTCTGGGAAGCCACCTCAGAACGCCAAGTGACGTTTCAAATAACCGCCGAGTAATAGCGCGCGACAGAATAATGGTGTCACAGAAAAAGAAACCATGGCAACAGGACCTAAACAAACGAGGAAGTTTTCAGCTGAATGAATCATAAACCTTAAACGGATTTTAAAAACGACAAATTAGTTGCAGATATTAAGAATCAGAAGTAGACATTCTTTTACTGGTCTGAATTTAAAAATAACTTCCAGAGTGGATTAGAGAATGACTTTTACCCGAACTCTGACAGGACCCTGCTAGCTAACACCATGCGAATGGCGAAAACTCGTGATTCGCACTAAATATTTCAAAAGTCTTACCCTTCTCGTTTCGACTTGTTGCTGTTCCCTGAAGCATGTGAGTTCCTATTAAGCGTAGGATTAAAACTACGAATGAGACACTCGTTTTCGTGTTGTTACGAATGACTTTCTCCATAGTATCAGCGCGACGCATCTGAACTTGGTTGCAACACAAAGCAAACTAAGAAATTCGCGTCATAAACGCAAATTTAACGTTTACCGCACGCGCGCTTACTGATGCTGAACCTATCAGAAAATTAATGTGCGATGTGTTTCTCGAGTCGAATTTTCAGGTTTACTTGTTTTTTTTTTTTACGTTGTAGTTAACTAGTTAAAAAGAGATCAGTGAAGCAATTATTAATATTTTTTAAATCTCAGCCCAGCACTGTATCAAAATGCATACAATCATCGGTTTCCCCATACATTTCTTATGGTATCAGTTGGGAGAATCTGCTTGACCATCAGCGCATTTCTTTTTTTTTTGTGATTACTTCCTTCGTTCTCCTGATTTACACTCTTAATTAAGTAGCGATATTGCTTGAAGAAGTTAGACGCTGGTGACTGTTGGGGCGTCAGAATGGATTAATTAGCATCCCAGAAGTGTAACTCCTTGAACGGCAACAAATCTAGGATGAATGTAATTTTGGATACCTTTACAAACGTCACGCGTGATTAGTATTTCCGAGAACAAAATGAATATTCGAATTCCTCTTTGTAATGTCCCGCGGCATTTGAATGGAATGTTGAACATTTCTCTGAAAATCTTTCCGAAAAAGACGCATTAACTGAAAAAAAAATAAAGAAAGAAAGATTCAAAATACTTGAGAAACAATTGTTATTCTTTAAATACTTAATGCTGTAATGTTACTGGAAAAATTAATAGCTTTATACCGTCAAAAAAACTAGGGAAATTTCTACGGGAACTCTGAAATCTGGTCGGCGATGCTCCAAACTGACCTATAAATTTCAAACTCCTTTCAATTTTCAAAAATACCGGTCACGCGTGACAGGGATTGACTGTAATGCATCTTGGGAGCTTAAGGAAGATACGCCAAAGAAATGTCTGTTTGACTTTCGTCTGAGAGAGCCAATTATGATAGTACAATGTTGACTAAGTCCTGCACCCTCAAACTTCGCAGTGCTTGTTCAGTTTAACAACAAAAATTTGAATAAATTCTACGTCGAACACAAAACCGCCAAAATCTTGTCCTTCCGCAGCACCAATAGCCTGCCACGCAGTCGTTTTTCAGGGGACTCGTAAAATACGAGTCCCTTAAAAACGACTGCATGGGCTGAGGCTACAGCACCAACACTCCCTTATTAGAAAATCTAGCGCACTTTATTAGATCACTTGCCCTGGATTCAATGCTTGTCACAAAGGCAAACGGAAACGTATCCTGTTTTGAAAGAACAACTGAACACGGTGGCCGCGATTTAAAGACAGCGTGGTCTTTCAACAGCTTGAGGACTCTCACCTCTTCCAACAGATAACGAAGCTGCGCAGCTTAACACCTGACCTCTCTTTACGACCCATCGGCTGACGCTGAATGACTTCTAGTTGAAACACCTCCACCGTGGATAACGAACTACACTAGAATTAATTGTTGGTTATATAGGCCTTTTACATCGAGCAAATTGACCATTAACACCAGTTTGAAAGCAAGTCGAGAACTATTTTTATTCAATAACTTCGCCCTTTGTGGAACTAATCCAGTAACACTTGCAGCCTTATTATCTGCCTGATCAGATGATTGTCCTACTGAACACTAGACTTTTAATTACATTTTTAATTGGTTTCAGTCCTTGAATAGCAAGCAGAAAAATGTAATTTGCTCTGTTACATGTAATCCCTCATCAAATATTTGCTAAATTTGTGACGAGATGAGTTCAAATATAGACAGAGCGAAACTTTGACAAGTTTATTGTTTGCCTCAGTTCAGTTTCAAGTAATATTTCGGTGTTATTCGGAAAATACGCGATATAATCGCCGTCTATCGACGGAAATAATCTCGGTTATACAAATCTCAAGCATATAACAACAAAAACGAACGATAAAAGCGACTTTTCGGGGTGATCATGACTCCAGGGAACTATCAGTAACAGATCATGCAAATTATATTTAAAGCGATCTTGGCGCGAAAATTAACATAACAGGGTGCGAAAATTAAACAAAAGTACTTTCGCACGAATAGAGTCTGATTGCACGTTAAGATTTGGCTTTAAGTTTCTTTTAAAAAGCATTTCGTGCACTAAACAGTCAAATTTGTTTCTACATTTCTTGAGTACCTCGAAACGGCACGGCAGGTCCTGAGGGACCGTCCCGTGCACGTTTCGACGACGGTGACGGCAACGACAAAGCCACAAAACAATAGGTTTAATTAAAATGAGCAAAAGGAATCGCTCTGCACGTGCGTTTTACATTTTGGTACATTTCTTTGCCGTCCTCTGCAAAACAACAACGTGAAATGACCACATTTAAAGGCTGGTTTCCATATGATCGCGGATCGCAGATCGCAGATCGCAATAAGTTCTGCGATCGTCTGCGATCATATGGAAACCAGCCTATAGATAGAACATGGTTCTATCTTCTGCGATCGTCTGCGATCGTGATCGCAGGATCGCAGACGATCGCAGAAGTAGTTTCCATATGATCGCAGACGATCGCAGACCTTATTGCGATCTGCGATCTGCGATCCGCGATCATATGGAAACCAGCCTTAAGGCGGGTTTTGTGGAGAACGTGAACGCACGACGGTAAATTTTTCATTTTCCGGCTTTCTTAAACTTGTACGCCACTCCTACCAATTTGGTTCCTGGAAAGTTCGCCATTTTTGTAAAAGTTGAGCGAGTTGAAATCAAGGGCACCCAAAGGAATATTTCGGTAAAATATCTGTTCAGATGGAAGGTTCCCTAAAAATTTTGAAAGTTTTCGCCTAGCGATCCCCTAGATTTTTCGAGGTTTTTTGGAAAACCATAAAGTTTCCCTAGAATTTTCGGACATCATGTGCATACGTTTGACAACTCACATAATTTTCGGATGATGTTTTTGTTCTCTAAAACTTTCGTCCGTCGTAACTATTCTAAAAGCTGCTAAAATTTTCAGTGAGAAAATGAGGCATTATCAGGAATTTACATTATTTAGGTCTGACAGAGCGTATAATTTTATCCCCTAACGTTTTTGGATGAATAGGTTATACGCCTATAACATTCGGATGAGCAGTTTATATTCACTAAGATTTTCGCTTAATTTTCGTTGTCACAGGTATAGCGAAAAACGCCCCCTAAAATTTTCTAATGAAACCATTGCTACTACGTGTCCTCGAACTTTCGGCAAGACCCATCAGGAAAGCTAAAACTTTCAGTTTTCGGATGAGACAAAAAAGCCCCCTCAAACTTTCGACGCGACCAAAGTTCTCCTAAGATATCCGAACAGATAAAATCTTTTAGGGCAGCTCCAAATTAACCAAACAGGCTTCTAAAGCAAATACAGCACTTCTGACGCATTTAGGAAGTTTTGGTCGTTGGGTGTCCCTGTGAAATAATCGCGAAGTAGCACAGACAAATAGTGAAATAAAGATATTTTTTCAGGTAACGTTTTCGTTGCCGTTGCCGTTTATGTCCTTCTACACGATTATGTAAACGTCCGCGTGTGTACCGTACATAACCCGCATCACACAGGTCACATTGAAAACTATAAACTACACACTGTTGATTTACAATTAGTGGCTTTGTTTCCTTTACTTTTAGCTCTCGGTTCAATTTTTCGGCTCACAAACACGGGCTGGATGGTGGTGTGCACTGTTAGGCTCAGTTCCTTTAGTTGATTCCTCACAGTAAGTACTCTGCTGACATTCGGTCTTTAAATAAATGGCAAGACTACACGAACCGTGTCACCTGCCTCTTTAGCTGGTGATAAAGGCTGCTGCTGGTCACAGAACTTTGAGTGGACGAAATTTTTGATGGCAGCGGAGTTGACGAGGTGTTTTGGGTACTTCCAACCCCCGGGGGGGGGGGGGTTTACTTCCTTATAAGAGGCTAATGAGGATGTGCCGCTGGATGGGGTCGCATTTTCACGACTGGGTTGGGGTCGCATTTTCAATAGTTACTAGAATGGGGTTGCACATTTTCGGATTTTTGGGGATTCAAAATGGTCTCGGTTAAAAAGTTCAGAAAGTTGTTGTTTATTAAATGTAACAATCACCTCGCATTGCATTCCGTTCTTGAAAGTAGATGCATAAATAGAAAGTGACTTAGTTGGGATCGCGAAAATTACATTTTCCCAAAAAGTGACTAAGATGGGGTCTATAACTGGCCACAAAATAGACTATAATGGGGCAGGGGCTCTGAGAGGCCAGCGGCACATACCCAGCAAAACTTAAACCAAGTACCCCCCCCCCCCCCCCGGGCTTCAAACGCTGAGTAAACTGTCCTCGATCGGTCACACTCGTCTGAGAAATATGACCAAGAAGAAGATAAACGATGTAATCGACCAAGCATAGTCCTCAGTAAACTCTGAGGAGAAGACAGTTTTCTCACATATGCTTGAGAAAATCTCTTTAAATACTATTAAATACAAATCTCCATGGGAATATATCGCACTTTTCCCTCAGAAAAATTACCCATGAACCTACGCAAAACTGCGTTTGATCTTAAATCCATTGTGATTGGCTGATTACTTCTAGACTGACCAATAGTAGCCATTGTAATATCTCATACATCAGGAATTTTTGTAGATTTCAAAAATGGCGGACGCGGGAAGACATCACAACAAAATACTTTAGTGATCAATTTTATATCTCTGCAATCTTGGTGAAGATTGTGCAACTCGATAAAAGATTTTGATCCCGTTTCAAAATGGCGCCGTTAGACTGGGGAAGGATAATGGGTGCAGATATTGAAGTGCTTCGAAAAGATCCTGATGCAGCCGACGATATGTATGGTCTCTTGGAGATGGTACGTAAACTACAACATGCGTTTGGATTTCCGTCTTACTTGCTTTTCGGTTTTTGGATACAGAAGCCATTTGGTTGATGTATGTTATCATTTCTCAAGGGTTTGGTTAGTCCAGATTCGGCAGAAGCTGTTGATGTGAACAAGATGATAAAATTGTTTGAAGTTACCAAGGCTGTTATGAAGGTGAGGCGAATCAGTAGTCTCAATAAGTTCTTGGAGAAAGATTTAACTATAAAAATAATCGCTAAGGGGAAACGACGTTTCGAACGTTCGACAGTCATTTTCAAGTTCAATGTTTGAGATAGCTTCGCATGTCCGGTTTCTTTCTCCGATCTGACTGTAGTTTAATCTTAACAGAGTTTTCATTTTGGATCCCTATTGTACTTAAAAGCTCTAGTTCAGTCTGAGGTAGCACAGTTCTCCAGTTAGAGCTCTAGAGTAAGAGAGTTAGAGAGTGAACAGTATTAGTATTACAGTGACCATGAAATACGGTCAGCTAGCTATCTGTACACGTAAGACTTTTACATCTAAACCTCAGTCCTGCATCTTAGGTCAGCTTTAAAGCATTTAGTTAATCGATCATGATAAATTACTGGTTAGTTATTTTTAATGCTGTCCACTGAAAGAGTTGAGTGTACAACCCCCTTCAACTATTTACATATAATAACAGGACCTGAAATAATTTTTGCTTCTAATTATTACATACAATAACATGTAGAAGTGAAAATTTTTTTCAGGTCCTGTTTATATTATACTACAAATTATTGAAACATAAGCAAGCGAAAATTAAAGTTAATAGCAGATGTTTTGGCGTCATCATGACACCATTCTCAAGGGGAAGTGGAAAACTTAATGCAAAGATTTGATTTCTATACTCGACAGTCTCTACAAATTAGCATATTAATATGTTTCAAGAAATCATTATTGATCAAAACGATAATTATTTTAGCTGTATAATTAAATCTGTAAGCAAACAATTTGAAAGGCTTGGTCGAAAACGGGCATAAGTGCTGATTGTCAATTTATTTACATCAGTTGTGTTGAGTGTTCTTGGTATATTTTTCTTGTAAAAGCCAATTGTTATCAGAATAGATAAGGGGACTAGTTTCTGTGGAGCTGCGTCAATGATTCTTGAGCCTGATGCTTTGAGTGCTAGCCCTATGTCAATGGTTCTTCACTCTGAGAAAGGGCTAGTGTTTAAAACGGCAGCTCAATAATCTCTTTACAGTGGCCAAGTTACCGGTACCTAGCTTTCAACGCAGTTGGTAAAGCCAAATAATTTATTTGTTTTGTCAGTAAGAATAGTTTATACAGTGTAAAGTATATGTATTTATTGCTTTTGATTGGTCAGTTATTGAGTCAGATTGTAGAACTCAGTCAAATCTACTATGACTGACATGACTTGGTCCATTTTCAAGACTGAACATTCAGTTTTGTTTGATTAGCTTCGTTTGATATTACTGGATTACTGCCCAAAGAATATGAACCTCAAAGCACATCAAGGCGATTATCAGGAAATTAATTAATTCTAATAATTATTATGTTAGCATTTTTGTGCATGGCTCGTTTAAAGAGAAGGTTTTTGTAACTAAGAAAATAGAAGAACTGTAACCAGGATTCATAATAACAAAAAATTATAGAGTTGCTGTGCGGGATAAAAATTAACCTTGTTTAGCAACCACTTTTCTGCCCAATCAATGTTCATTGTACAACCAAAAGTAATCAATAATTTGATTGTTTAGCCAAAATCAGTCATTTGTTTTTTGTGTCGATTGACAGGTTAAATCACTTCAGGCTGAGGTGGCTGTAGAGGAAATCACCAAAGGGGAAGGTGGAGCAAAAGGTAACTGTGAATTGTCACTCATTACTTGAAGGAGCCCCTGACCATTGTTCAGTTAATAATAACAACAATGCAGTCAACTCAATCTCGCCTTGCGGACACCTTGCTATTGTGGACACCCTGATGGTATGGACACCTCAATAATATAGACAGCAGCTAAATCCCTGGCAAAATAAATTAAAGACGTTTGACTGAAAGCAATTCCTGCTAGTGGAACCCCGATTTTACGATCGTCGATCTAACGACATGCCTGATTTAACGAGCAACATTCTGTGTCCTGGCAAAATTTATTTATAAATCCGGAGTTCTCTTATAACAATATCCCAATTTTGTTGTCCCCTTGCGATATCGTAAAATCGAGGGTCCACTCTATTAAGGGCACTATTGACTAGCCTTTTAGGCTGCGAGAGGGATATCAATAAACTATTATTATTATTATTATTATTATTATTATTATTATTATTATTATTATTATTATTATTAAAAGAAATGATTTAGAAATACATGAAACAAGAAATGAGTGATAGGAACCGACGTTTCGGTGCATGTTCACTGCTGTTCGGAACAATTTCTTAGCACGCTTCAATGTAATCAAGAAATGCATGAACAAATTTGACTGCCTTGTTAATGAAATGCTGTATATTCAAGAGCTTAAACCAACATTGAATGTGCAGTCCGATTCTCTTCGTGCTAAAGTATTTAAGTAATTAGCTTGCCGCTATGTTATGCAAATTCGCCTCAACTTAACCTTTTTACAAACCGCTTTTTTATCATTAATTATTATTATTATTATTATTGTTATTATTATTTTAACTCACAGTCCTGAGGGTGTCCGCAAATAAACGGAGTTGACCGTAATAACAATCTAATCAGAATTGAATTGCTACATGTATTTATATAGTGCTGATTCCATATGGCTCATCAGGGCTTTTAATGCAATGTTTAAAAGTAGAATTAATAATATAATTATTATTATTTTGGTGTAACAACATCAGGTTAAAAATACAAGACACCAAGAATAGAAAAGTACAGTCCTGGCCCCAGTTGTTCAAAGGGCGGATAACTTTATCCAGTGGATAAGTTACTATCCAGCAGTGCAGATGTACTCCAAATAAAGCTTCTGGCAAGGTTTCCACACAGCGACCTATCCAGTGGATAAAATTATCTGCTCTTTGAACAACCGGGGCCTGGACAAAAATGTTGGGATGGTTTTGCAAAACATCACACCAACTACTGCCCCCCCCCCCCCCCCCCCCCCCCTTTTCCCCCACAGAATGTTGATATCTTGCAGCATTTACAGTCTGCGTGTTTCCAACTTGATTATCAACATTGTTTGAGGGAGGGAAGGGGTGTCAAAAGATTTCCCTGTAACAGTTCAAACAATCTTATGGGTCCGACTGTTAATAGTACATGTATGGATCCAGTTTACAAATGTGTACTGTGTGCATTATTTTGTCACTTGTCCCAACTAATTTTGTCCAGGACTGTAGCTTGCCAGAAGTCTTCTTGCAGCTGAGTGGTTAGACCATCTTAGCATGCTTCGAGGTCATAATTTTGACTGCCATAAGAGGCTCGGTTTTGTTTTCTACGTACATACCTTGTACAAGTAATTTAGTGTCACCTCTCACCTGTGATCTTCTTGCCAAGGGCACAATAAGGTCTCCACATTCTCCTTCCAATGGCCCCTCTCCCCAGCTACAATGTGCACTTCATCACAAGATCACTACTCTCCCTTGTTGTATTTCATGTACGTATACATGTATGTGGGAGGTTTGTGACAATACATGACAGCCTGTTGTGTGGGATTTCAGACTAAAAGGAACTATATGTACGTCTATGGATTATTCTGACCATGTTGTTCAAAATTTTTGCTTTTTGTGTGTCAATGTGTTGAGTTTGATTAAACATAATGGATAATTGGATGATTAAGAGCCAACATTTTTCTGGGAAAGTGCGGACTATGAACCTGAAAGTGCACAAATGTTCGGAATGAGGCATCCTATTTTGAAGCCTTGTCTGCTTGTGACAAACTCACCAAAATGACTTTCTCTTGTTCTTTACATGATTGTGTTAAGTACATAATATGACATCTCTGAAATATAGTCATAGTCTTAAAAAAGTGTTTTTTCCAGCATTTGACTGTTGTCTTTTATATTATGTACAGAGTTGTCAGTAGTGTCATTGATTCAAATTATGCGATCATCTGTTGTCAGGAGGTCATCTAAGCCATGTGAACATCCAATCATTTGTACATGTCAAAGCAAAGGCAGCACCCTCTTTTCTTTTGAGCAATTCTTGGCTTGCCTTCAATGTATTTTTTTTATAATGGGAAGTACAGTGTAACCCAAATATGTATGAAGCGAAAAGTAGAACTGTACTAGATTTTCCATGGGAAATTTTAGTTGCTCATGAGAGCTGTCATTTACATGTAACTTAAATGGAGGAGCTAGGTTCACAAGAAAAGAAACCAGTCATGAATTACATATTTTGACATTCAATGTAACCAGGTCTAAGTCTTAAATTGTGTATGACAGAAGTGTTTTTATTTTCTTGATCAAATCTTCATGTTGTTCTTGTATAAAAATTAAAAAAAAAAATTCCCAATCAATTTTTCTTTCCTGTGTTTGAGGTGCACAAAAATGTGGGGTTTCACTTCCAGTGGAATACAGTACTGTGCAAAATTTGAGGCTGGGGATAGTATACAGTGTATCTGCAATGTCAATACTGGGTCCCTACTTTCGCAGTTTCTCTATTCCTCAGTTGCTTCGTTGTGAGCATTCAACATTCCCAGTCATAATTTTGTCCACACGGTTTTCTTCCTCCACACATGAAGACCAACTGAGGAACAAGGGAGCTGCAAAACTAAGTATTCCTGTATTGATGTCACAGCCCTACTATCCACCGTCTCCTGTCTTGCACAGTATTGTATTGAAAGTGAAATTTCATGTTTTTTTATGTCACAAACCCAACAAAGAAAATTAATAGGTAAATATAAAAAAATTCTGTTATACACACTTAAAATGTAAGCACAACTGATTTATTTAGGGCTGAACTCAAATTTTTTAAAAATGATCTGGGAAATTTCAAGTAGTCAATCCATATTTGACCAAGCGTCAAGGAAGAGGGCTGATTGAAAGCAGTCATATCATTTGAATTTAACACCTCTCTTCAGCCATTTGAGGTCAGCAGTTTATTAAATTTTGTTGTTTCTTTCACCATTAACTGGAAAATTTTCCAGCTTGATATCAAAATGGTCTTTCAGCTGTTTCATACATGTAGCATGTCCATTGTCGAAAGATGGCTGTTGAAAGATAGTCACTGAACATTCTCTGATAGACACGTAATGCTGAAAATGGTGGTAAAGTAGGCAGTTACTTTTGCTTAGTCTGCCATTACTGACCTTCCCACCCACCCACCCTTAGAATTCAGTTTGTATATTGTGTTAGTATGAATGTACAAACCTTGCAATTTTGGTAGTTTTTCCATTGCTAGTGTTTGTGAGTGGTGCAGTTTCTATTTTGGTTTTACAATAAAGGTAAGGCTGTAGTGGTCAGCTTGGCATGGCTACCAGTGATGTGTGAGAAATGCTTATTTGACTAACTGCTTAAATATATTCTTGCCAGTGAAGAAGGGGAACTGTTTGTATGTTAGACTGTTGATAATTTTTTGTTGATTCATCATTGTTCCTCTCTATTAATATTTTCCTTGTGTTTGCCCAGTCTGTTACAGTGTACAGTAAACACACATGTATAAGTAATTCACACGTTTACATCAACAGAGCAAGAATTAATGGATGAAATTGCACACTTAGAAGGAGAACTTCAACAATACCGGGTAAGTTAGTTAATCTTCATGGTGCTTATATCTTGACAGCTGTATACAGTGAAGCACACTTGATATACAATATCCCTTATATCATGAGTATCTTAACTTTTGTGAGCTGATCAGTCAGTCCCTCAGTCAATTAGAGTCAGTCAGTCAGTCAGTCAGTCAGTCAGTTGATCAGTCAGTCCCTGAGTTGATTAGATAGTCAGTCAGTCAATCAATAACTTGATCAGTTCGTCCCTCAGATTATTAGAGTCAGCCAGTCAGTCAATCAATAAGATGATCAGTTTGTCCCTCAATTGATTTGACAGTCAGTCAATCAGTTAGTCAGTCAGTCAGTCAGTCAGTCAGTCAGTCAGTCAGTCAGTCAATCAATCAGTCAGTCACTCAGTTCATTAGACAGTCAGTCAGTTAGTCAGTCCCTCAGTTGTTTAGACAGTCAGTCAGTCAGTTAGTTAATTAGTCAGTCAGTCAGTCAGTCCCTCAGTTGATTAGACAGTCAGTCAGTTAATCAGTCAGTCAGTTGATTAGACAGTCAGTCAGTTAATCAATCAGTCCTTCAGTTGATTACACAGTCAGTCAGTCCCTCGGTTGATTATACAGTCAGTCAGTCAATCAGTCAGTCAGTCCCTCGGTTGATTACATAGTCAGTCAGTCAATCAGTCAGCCCCTCAAGTGATTAGACAGACAGTCAGTCAGTCAGTCAGTCAGTTAGTCAGTCAAACAGTCAGTCCCTCAGTTGATTAGTCAGTCAGTCAGTCAGTCCCTCAGTTGATTAGACAGTCAGTCAGTCCCTTGGTTGATTATACAGTCAATCAGTCGGTCAGTCCCTCCGGGTTGATTACACAGTCAGTCAGTCAATTAGTCAGCCTCTCAGTTGATTAGACAGTCAGTCAGTCAATCAGTCCGCCTCTCAGTTGATTAGACAGTCAGTCAGTCAGTCAGTCAATCAGTCAGTCCCTCAGTTGATTAGTCAGTCCCTCACTCGATTAGACAGTCTGTCGGTCAGTTAGTCCCTCAGTTGATTAGACAGTCAGTTAGTCAGTCAGTCAGTCAATCGGTTGATCATTCAATTCCGCAGTTGACGAGACAGTCAGTCAGTCAGTTGGTCGGTCGGTCAATCAATAAGTTGATGAGTCAGTCAGTCAGTCAGTCAGTCATTCAGTCAGTTTATCAGTTAGTCCCTCAGTTGACTAGACATTCAGTCAGTCAGTCAGTCAGTGATTCAATCAATTGATCAGTTACAGGTAGTTCCTCAGTTGATTAGACAGTCAGTCAGTCAGTCAGTCAGTCAGTCAGTCAATCAATCAGTTGATCAGGTAGTCCCTCAGTCGATAAGCCAGTCGGTCAGTCAGGCTTAAGTATCATAGTGTTTTTTTTTTAAATTTAATTTGTCTTGTCTGTTGAAGTTGTTAATCATTCAAAGAATGTCACAGGTTGTGTAAGATGCAAATGCATCAACGAGCCAGTTATATTCAGGCCTACATCTACATGTACACACATGCAGCCTATAAAAGCTACAGTTGATTTCATTGTGTAAATTACCCTATTGCTACTGTTCAAACTAACATTCATTTTTATTTTCTCATGTTATCTTTGTATATTAGAAATATGATGGCACTGGAGGAGAAGACTTTATGAGGGAAATTCGACAGATTGAGAGCAGAAAAAATGTGAGCATTGCCTAATTCACGTGCACGTGCATGTACATTGTACATTTACCTTATATACATGTAGAAATGAATGGATTTACAGTACATCATGATATTGTTTTAAATATTCATTTTTTGAATACCTAAGTGTATGATGAAGTACAGTGTAACAAAGTCATAAAGGAAACATTCAGAATAGATTTATGTATGCATTTAATGTCACTTTTAGTTGAATCTGTGTAATAATAATTATTTTGGACCAAGAAGTTCTACCAAAACTTGTTTGAAAAGGCAAAAAGCATGAAATGGAAAAGGAGTTACTAGAAGGCTTCATGTTTCTTTTGGACAGGCTTTGGAACGAGAACTCAATGAAAAGGAAGAAGCATTTTTCAGGGAAAAAAACAAAAATGATCAAGTAAGTTATCTTGGCTTTTACTTGTCATAAAGTTTATGTTATCGCTAAAGCCTGGTTCACACATGAATGCAAATGCAAGCACAAAAGCAAGTGCAAAAAAAATGCAAGCAAAGTTCACACGCAATGCAAATGCAAATTCAAGAGAACGCAAGACTCTCGTACATCGGAATCTGTGTCCAACAAAGTCAGTGGCTTGTTAGCAATGCACAAGCATTAACAGCATACATTTACTTTCAAGATGGTGGTCAAGGTTATGACTTACCACACTCTGATTGCTTGAACTTGCTTTTGTGCAGTTCGCACATAATGCAAGCGCACGAAAAAGAAAAACATTCCTCCCTCTTGCTCTTGCCGATCCGTATACATCAGTGAAATTGGCTGCAATGAATGAAAGTGATCTAAGGAGTTGTAGATTTTTTCATCTGCAGTTTGTTGTAGTTTTGCTTATTTGTATGTATGTTGTAGTTTTCAATATATTTTAGGTCACAATGATTTCAGACAACAGCTTATTTCACTTTGTTTCCTTCAATCAAAATGTTGGAGTTGTAGCCATACAGCTAGTGTATGTACATGTAATATTTAACAATTATTCCACGAGCGCACGTTGGGTATGAGATGATAGAGAGCCAACAAGGCGCGTAGGGCCGAGTTGGCTATAGTCATCTCATATCCAACAAGCACGAGTGGAATAATTGTTTTATTAAAAACAATCAAGAAATATTGCTAGATCTTACTGATTTCGCTGTGCAAGAATAGCCAGCAGACAATTTAATGGTCGCCATTTCTCGGCCATGGTATAATGGCTCATATTCCATGGCCGCTAAGCCAATCAAATCCTTCGAATTGCATTATACAATGATTCAGTTTTTAATAATAACAAATATTATATTTTATTATTTAACACATTGTAACACTGCCTAAATATGGTCATGATACCCTGAATATTTGTCATCCGTAGTCACTGATATCCTGCAATATACTTAAGTTTTTGTGTAGTTGAATAATAAAACAGTTATCGTGCTCAATCTTGTGGAATATCCCCTGATTTTAGCCAACAAGGCTTTAGGCCTACAGCCTTGTTGGCTAAGTATCAGCTGGCGATATTCTGAGCGATTTCGCAGGATAATAATGTTAAATATACATCATGGATGAATCTGAGTTTTGGATACTCATGTTATTCTTTGTTTCATATTACATAAATATTTCTTATTTCATGACCAAACTTATAGTATACCAATACCATATTTCTGTGTCTATTTGTTATCTTATTAGCTGGTTTCTAAACTGGATGTAGCTGAAAGAGAAAACAAGTCCTTGAAAAGAGATGTGAGTGATTTAATGTTCAGTTGTGTGTGTTTTCTCTTCTAACAGTTGTTTAATTATGTTGCAATGATTTTAATACCTTTGTCATTTTTGGTATTTAGGTGGAAAGGAGCAAGATGGACATGAGAGATTTACAGCGACAAATTGAGCAACAGGTATCAAACTATTTTGAGTGAACAAGTCAGATATGACACTATGATACTATGAGGATATGCAATATGAAGTTTAAGAGAGTTGAAACAATAATGCTTATCAAAATGCAATAATATTATTGTGTAAGCATTATTGTTTCAACTCTGGTAGACTTCATATTGCGTATACTCATATTATTGATCATTACTACACTCAATTTGCAAGTACCCAAATTTAACAAATGCTGAAAGCACCTATTTGCCAAAAGTGTTAATTGGACAATGAAAGCTTTGTTCATCGTTGCCTAGTAATCAGTAATTGATTGGAAACTCTTAGTGATGTGATAGTTGATTAAAGTTGCCGCATAATTGATTTACTGTGAAAAAAAAGGATGTATTTCTACGTACAGTTAGCGTTAAAATGCTATTAAAATACAAGTCTAGTGCCTTGGCGCATGTTCACTTTAAAGGCAAAATATTATGATCTAGAATTATCCTAAGTGTAAAGCAAGGCCAAAAGTATGGCAGTAGTCAGGGCTCAGTTGTTTAAAAACTGGTTAGCACAAATCCATGATTAAAAGTTAACCGAGGATTTCATCTCACTCATTAAAAATGATTTAAAAGCTATTTTAAACTAAGGTAAAAGAAAGGTCAAAGTGGAAATGAAAGGGGCAAAATTCTTTGGGAAAAGTCCTTACAGGTTAGCAATTTAAAAACTTGAATTGAAGTTCACACTAACCCTGGGTTAGCTCAGTCGTGCTTTGAACAACTTAGCCCTTGATTTAAGCAATGTACTTTGACTTTTGTGCTTGTGAAAAATACATGGAGTACTTAGCAGTGGATTTATATGATTATAGACAATGGCTGATCATTTTGGACAATCCAATTATTCCCATTGGTGGATTAAAAAATTCTAATCGATCGCCATTACTATTCTAATGCTTAACAACTAGTATTTGACATAGGTCACTGTAGTACATAGACACTGTGGGCTAGCCCAGATGCCAAGTCTGAAGGTGTCTGTTTTATGGGTGTTATGCCATGTACCAAGTCCCAAGTTATGTCACAGCGAACACAGTCAACCGACAACATATACAGCAATTATATTTTGACAAAGAACACTAACAGAAGACTTGACAACAGAATATTGAAAAAGACACCACAGATGCTATGCAAATTACTGCCTTGTTGATGTCTAACTCACATGTGTAACTGGCTGTGTCCTTTTAAAAATCGAAATGTTTGTGTACTTTGTGTACAATATACTCAGTTATGTGCGAACAGTTACTATTATAGGCAACCTGTACTAAATGGCTGTTTTTGTATTGATTTTGGTCAGAGAGAGAGTATGGTTATGCGTAGAGGAGAAGATTCGGAATTTAAAGACAAGATGTCAAAGAAGAACAAGGAGCTGACTGAATACCTGGATGAAATAAGGGTAAACATGGGTCTTATTCTCCCTCCAAGTGTTTTTTTTTTCATTCTATATTTTAGTTCAGTTTCAATGTTGAGTCATTTTGTAGGTTCATTTTAACATGTACTGTACATTATGCATGTGTTTGCATAGTGCTTCAATCTTATTCTTTATTACAGCTGTACCTTATGCAGTGCACCAGCTAGACCTTTCATAAAATAATCTCAGTTTTACAATGTATAATTATGTCATCATCATTATAATCTTTATACGCAACTTAGTCGTATCATTTACATCAAATCATCCCTCTAAAGGTCATCTGAATAAAAAAGAAAAAACTACACTATTACATTGTAGTTATATGAAGTACACTAATTACAATTGTAGACTATTTTTTTTTCAGTCACTTGTAATGAAACACTCAAATAGGTTTAACTGAAACAACAAAACGATAACTAAAATATGGATAGATGTGTTCTTCAGTCAATGACGCAGATTTACTCGTTAAAAGAAAATTCCAAGTTCTTCCTACAGAGTCAAACCTATGACCTTCCAATTACTAGTCTGGAGGCTCTACCACTCACCTACAGGAGACTTGTTTATTCACCAGGCTTAAAACGTAACATGGCATTTCTTTCAGAACTATAATTATCTTGTATAGAATGTTTTATGTACATTGTACATATACATGTACAATGAAAGGGAATTAATATCTCACAGGTAAATTCACTAGGACATTTTCAATGAAATGTTTTTATAGGCAACCCAAGAGAAGCAGCTCTTTAAATGCTATGATCAACAACCACCTTGTCATAAGCAAGGTTTTAGTTTGAAAGGTGTTCAGACTTTCCATAGATACCCAGTATTTGAAAACAACAAATTAAAACAACAACTACAAAAATGAAAGCTCACTAATGTTTTTAGAATTGTATTGTTTTTAAAATTGTTGCATGTCTAATTTTTAATTTTAAGCTAAAATCCTGATTTCAAAATAAACGACAGCTCTTTTTGTGTGTAGATCCTTCAAGAAGCTAATGATGAATTAGAAGATCGCGTCAAGAGTGCTCAGAGAGAACTTGAAGAATCAACTGCAGAGATGAACAAGATGACAGATGAGTACACTAAGCTTAAGGTACATGTTAGACTGAATAACTATTAAGCCTGGGCAGAATTGTCTTTAGCCAGAGTGCATCATCATCATACTGATGTTAAACCTGGCTTTAGCAGCATTAAGGCAAATGACAATTGTATTTTTCACTGCTGACGAGGGCAAAGGCAGCAATTTGTTGCTTGGAAATTCAAATTTGAGATTCCCATTGATCGAGTGTTGTCCAGATCCTAGGAATAACCAAGTGTACAGTCAAATTCCAAAGTTTGGGATGAAGATTCAGTCCGTGGATAAAATGAGCTGAAATTTGGTCAACACATTCTTTGAAAACTACCCTTTCAAATGGCTTTTTGTGGCAAAAAATCCAACCGGGATGTAATCTGACAGTCTCTTACATACGTGTTCATGTACCTTGTCTTTTTTCTATAGTTCTGAGTTAGTCAAGCTTTCAAATTTGTAAAACTGCTCTCGCGTGCCTCCAATCAACAAGACAAACGCAGAACAACAAAGTTCAACGTCATGTTTATACTTTGAGCTTTTTTATTCCATTTTAATCTGCTTAAAAAGTCCTAAATGTGGTATTTAACGTAGCTAGTGAGTGATTGATTAGATACCTTACTTATTTTCGTGACCCCAAGGGGGAAAATGGTCCAGAATTGATAAGATACCCCATGATCAATTTCAGTGATTTATCAGGCTGGTACCTGACAAGCAGTGACAATACAGTGTAAGAGATTTAAAGGTGTCATCTGTTTTTAGCTGCTAGATCTTCTAGAGACAGCAATGGTATTAATGTATCTTTATTGTGTACATTGTAGACCATCCTTCAACAATCAGACTTGATTATTGATGACATGAGAAAGGAAAGGGATGCCCTCAGAGCTCAGGTAAGTAGGAATGTTAAGATGGACAGAAAGCAAGTGAGTTCTACTGACAGCAATTTGAACTCAGCAGCTTACTGCACGTAGTGCTGACTTAAGTCAACGTAGCAAAGAAAACAGTTGGGCAAGTGTACTTTTTCAGAATCTTACTGGAATAATTAGCATCATTTGTACCACCTAGCATCAGGGCTGTGCTAGATATCCCTGGTTCAAATTGGCTTTGTACCCTTGACCAAGGGAGGAAGTAGCTAGGGAAAAAATCGAAGAGAAGGAGAGGAGATTGGCAGGTTCTGTACTCTATCTATTCTATGGAGACACCAATGGATGAATTCCTAGAAGTGTCATCTTCTTCTGTTTTCTTGGGAAAGTCCGGCTAGTGCTGATACACATGGTGTAGTAGATGTAGTTCTTTGTGAAATTGACAGAGGGAAGATAAATGTTAACCATACTGGTAGAACTTGCACAGGGTTGATTGAATACATGTATTATTTGGACAGAGCCAGGTCAAAGTTGGTAGTTGTGGAAGTTGTGCTCTAATGAAAACAATACTTAAGCTATTCACTCCTTCGCTGTCGCTAACTACCCACCATGGACTGAGCAGAAGAAATTGAAGAGCTGTTCTTGTATTTATCTCAGAATTGAATGGTGTGCATGTCCAAACTTAAATGTGGGAAAACGGCCATTCATCGAACAGAATGCTTACTTGCTATACTGCTAAGTATGTTATAGACAATTTGGCTGCAGTTTGCTCAAGTAACAGTCAATATGCAATTTGTTCCTTGAAATGTGCTTTTTTCCAAAAACCTCCTTTGTTTCTTATGTTGCTGTGTCAAATAATGATCACTCTTGCTGCTTGAGAAACATTTTTGTTTTATTACAGCAAGAGTAAAGAGTGCTTCCTACAGTTTTTATTCGTTTGTTTGCTTTAATGGTTAGGTTCAAGATCTCAGGATGCAATTTGCGACAAAAACGGACACTGATGACCAGATTATGTTGGCTGTCAATGCCAAAGTGGATGAGTGGAAGGTTTGTGTACATAGACATGTCACTAAAATGAGCACAGCAATTTTAGAATTTTTAATGTAGTGTAGTAAGCCTGTTGGTGTTTGTTCAACATGGACAGAATACTTCATTCATCCATGGACTGGTGTTAGTGCAAAGGGGATGGAATAATCGAAACTCTGACCAGAGGTTAAGGTGATACAAAAGAGACAACTGAGCAGCTTCCCATCCTCCATTCAGCGATGTCAAAATTAGCTTGTCAGCACCTCAACACACATTTAGTTTGCTCAGTTTGTCTGTCACACCTGTGAGTTTCATACATGGGAAACCTCGACCTTAGCTGTGAACTTAAGTTTTGCTGTTGGTTTACTTTTGAAGTAACCATTGAAACTAGACTGTTTTGTTATTGTAATTAGAATTATAAACTTAAGATGTTTTCCTGGGAACAACTCGTCACAAGAGCGGATTGCAGTCTATTGGGAAAGAATTGCATACTCATAAATTATGCTTATACATGAAAAGTTGTTAGTGAAGTACAGTCATAATTGGCGTTGTAAAGGATAATGAAGCCGCCAAGGAAATTTTTGAACTTAATGATAATGAAACAAAAAAAGCGTTAAGAATAAAGTGTTAATCTTAATCAATAGTATATGTGTTATCATTAATATTTGCCATGGGGATGAAAGTGCCTGATTTTAGTGATGATTTTTAAGAGTACATTAAAAAAATTGTATAACCAATAAAAAAAAAAAACCACATACATACCATGAAGGTAAAATTATAAGGTAAATCAAACTTTTGGATCTACAAGTGGATAATGATTTAATACTATGCACAAGGTGATTTTTTAGATTTTTTTCCTGTTGTACATCACACTAACATTTACTGTGTAATGCTATGCAGTGTTTAATATGTAGTACTTGTTATAAACTGTTGTTTTTGGTCATTCCAGGCTATACTTGCAGCAAAGGAGATTGAATTGGAGCAGTATAAGTCATTAGTAGAGGAGCTGAAGCAGCAAGTCACTGGGCTTCAGATGGACTCGGATAAAACATCATTGGCCAAACTGCAGCAGGTAATAATGACTTGAATAATGCCAGTTGTTTCTAGTCCCAGAAAAATAAGATTGTATTTTTCCATGTACTTCCTCCATTACCATCGTATGAAAAATATGGCATCTTATCTGCATTCTCAAACAATTAAGAAATACCTTTAAAATATCTAAGTTTTGCTTAGAATTATTTGTACATTTTCTGCATTATTTATCTCACGTGGCTGTTGAAAGACATGAGAATCAATCAGCTT
Source organism: Pavona decussata (assembly GCF_977016875.1). Taxonomy (NCBI): domain Eukaryota; kingdom Metazoa; phylum Cnidaria; class Anthozoa; order Scleractinia; family Agariciidae; genus Pavona; species Pavona decussata. The sequence continues at coordinate 4,356,063 of NW_028145528.1, read as the reverse complement.
CTCACCTTGTCCAGTAACATTACTACCTGAAAACCAGTCATTGCTCTAGTTAATTCAGTTAGTCAAGATTCGGTTAATTCTGTTAATTCAGCCTAATAAATGAGCTTGTTAGCTTCACGTGGTTCAGCTGCTTCAGTAGCTTATGTTGCTTTAGTTGGTTCAGCTTTTTCGTTTAGTTCAGTTGGCTCAGCAATGTATTCCGCAGGTTGTTCAGTTGGTAGAGTTTATACATTTAGTTACCTAGCTCCAGGTGTTTCAGCAGGCTGAGCGGGTTAAGTAGGTATTATTGGTTTACTTTAGCAGCACCAGCTGATTAAATTGTTTAGGTTGGTTTAGTGAGTGCATTTGATTCAGAAAGTTTAGTTTGTTTATAGTCGCTGCTGTTTCAATTAACACAGTAGGTTCAGTGGGTGGAGTTGGTTTGTTAGGTTCAGTTTGTTCATGTAGCTCAGATGGTTTAGCAGGGTTAGTTACTTCAGCTGGCTAAGTTAGTTCAGTTATAATGAAAACGGTAAGGACCACAAACAGTCTCACAAACGTCGTTTGTGCAACTTTAATCCACACAATGACAAAGCATGTACAAGATCGATCTACGATCAAATCCACATGTTTTGCTCTCCAATCCTACATTATATGTCATACACGCAGTGTCCCATTACACTATTCTCCTTCTAGAAAAAGAGCAAATCTCCAGATTCACAGTCAATGTCTGGGCGTTAACACAGTAAAGGACACTACTAATCCACTCACGTCTCTTGTACGAGCCTTAACAAAAACTACTTTGACGTAACAAAATCACAATGTCTTCTTAAAGCTCTGGCCCATTGCTTGTCCTCCAACGACTGCAAAAGGTTTATTGTCCACTGAATACTGTATACAATCCATTAATCGCAGTGGTCAGGAGGTTCTCTCAAGCGCGCTGGTCTTTGACTCTGATCAACTGACTCCACTTCTTCACCCCGACGTTCTTCTACTCTACTCCTCTTCTCATCCTTCCCATCCCTCCCATTGGAGCCTCCTCCAAGCATCCGTCTCCAAACGCATCTGGCGTACCTGCCACCTGATCACCTTCATCCTCTCTGTGAACTCTGCTGGTCTGCAAAACGTCACCAAGGTAGGACTGCTACCCACTTTCTTGTGACGCAACATCAACTTGATAGGACTTCTCATCTTCCCTTTCAACCCAGGAAACCTCTTCTTCAGCTACCACTTCTGCGGTATCAGGTTCCATTTCTACCACTTCTGTCAGCATTGGCTCTACTCTTTCTTCTTCCTTGCACTCAACCTAAGGTCCACTTCCTCTTCCACTAACAGTTGCTTCCTTCATACCTCCTTCCTCCCTCTGGTACAACAGCAGATTGTTAAAATGGCCTACTTTGGACCATCTTGAACATCCCAAAACGTTCCTCACCTGGTACGCTACATCGCCAACTTGTGCCACAATCTCATATGGTCCCTCCCACTGTATGTGAAACTTTCCAGCTTCACCTGGCTTAAGCTGAAGAGTATAGTGCCAGACCAAGTCGCCAGTTTGAAAAACTGCATGCTTCACTTTCTTGTTGTACGCATCCTTCTGGCCTCTTTGAGCTACCTTCAGATTCTGTCTTACATCCCTGTACACAGCCTCATAAGTTATCCTGAAGATCAGCAACAAACCCAGAGTATCAGCAATCATTTCATTATCACGTCCAATGGTATCCTCATCTCCCGTCCAAACAGTAGCTCAAATGCTGTGTGCCCTGTAGAGGAATGGACACTGCTTCTCGAAGCCATCACGCAGTAATCCAAGTGCTCATCCCAATTCTGTGGATTATCTTGACCTCTGGTCTTAAGCATGCTCTTCAGAATATTGTGTAGGTTCTCGACTTGTGCATTGCCCTCCAGGTGATATGCAGTTGAGCGTGTTTTATTTATTTCCAGCAAGTGGCACATCTCCTCAAAGACCTGGGGCTCAAGGTTATGGTTGTGATCACTGTGTATGCTGTCAGGCACAAGTTGTAGTGCGTTGGCTGGGAGTTGCAAATGCCTCAACCCACTTTGTAAAACTACACTGAACAACTGTTAAGGGACCAACTATGTCAATATGAATTCTTTGCATATGGCTCCCAGATGTTATTTGCTGCAGGGGTGCTCTTGGGTTAGGTGTAGACTTGCACTTAGCACACACCAGACAACCATTGCATGCCTGGTCTCAAAAACCTGGCTTTCATCTTCTTTAAGGTCTTCACTCTTCCTAAGTGGGCACTTGCTGGGCCATTGGAACTGCAGTGAGCCCTTCTTTGATGAGTTTCTTGAGTAGAACCACCATTCTCCTTGCTTTCAAGGTTTCTTCGCCTGGCCGCCGATAGAGTACTCCTTGTAGCAGTTTGAGCAGTTCAAACTGTGCCCAGACTCCCCTAGTAGCACAACTCAATGACTGAAGTTCCTAAGTAGTTGGTTTCTTCCACTACCACAGCAACTGCTTTACTACTGGGCCAATATCTGGATCATCACCTTAAGCTCATGCTGCCTTCGCAGGTGACCACAGCTCTCCTTCTCATTGGCTTTCCCCAGATGGAGACTTGCGAGTGACTGCTGACAACTTTGGTTTTGCGGAAGGCACACATGAGCATTCTCCATGGGGTCTCCTTGGCCGCTAAGAGAAGGATTGCATTGCCATGTAGCTTTCCGTGTCGCTTTTTTTTCATAGTGATGTTCTTGAAGGCATTCCAGCCAATGTGCCACCTGCCCTTGTACTTCTTTAAAGGACATCAACCAACTCAAGGAATGATGGTCAGTTCGTAGAAAGAATTTCCAGCTCAGTGACTAGTAATGGAAATGGTCGACATAGGTCACCAAAGCAAGCATCTCCAACCGATTTGTGCAATAGTTCTTCTCATGTTCATTCAAAGAGTGACTACCATACACAATCACCTGTTCCATCCCATCTGACTGCAACTGTGAGAGAACTGCTCCAATTCCTAGGTGTTGGCTGGCATCAGTGTCTTGTAAGAAAGATCCAGCATCAGGGTTGAAATCTGGATATGCTAGTACTGGCGCACTAACCAGGTGAAGCTTGAGCTCCTCAAAGCTAGATATTTGCTCCCTGTTGCCAGGAAAATGGTATATTTTTCCTGCACAACTAATAAAGAGGTTCGGCAATAATTGAAATCCAGAGATGAATTGCCTATAATAACTAGCGAGGCCATGGAAGCCTTGAAGTTCTTCATATTCAGTGGCACTGGCAAAATTTAACTTTCACCGTATCTGCCTTTATTCCTTTTGGGGGAAACTGCATGTCTCAGAAAAGTAACTTCATTTCTCAGGAACTGATACCTGGTTGGCTTTAGTTTCAAACCTGCAGCTCTTATTCTGTCAAAGACAAACCGTAGATGGTAAATATGGTCTTCAAAGGAAGGGGTCCAGATGATGATGTCATCTAAATACACAAGACAGTGGGTCCAAGTGAGTCCACTAAGTGCTAGATTCATCAATTAAGTAAAGCTAGCTGGTCCATTGGTCAAACTGAATGGTATAACACTCCACTGAAATTGTCTACGATACATTGAGAATGCAGTGTACTTGTATCTGCCAGTAGCCAGAGGCTAAGACATCATCCATTCTTGGCAGTGATATGGCATCTTTCTGTGTGGACTGGTTGAGTTTTCGAAAGTCAAAGCACATACGATGCGTTCCATCATGTTTCCTAGGGTTAAGTTGGTTCAGATGGATTAGTTGGGTCATCTTGGTCAGCTAATTGAACAGTTGGGGCTGTTTGATTTGGTTATTAAAGTAGGCTTAGTTGGTTCATTTAAGTAACCTGATCTGTATTAGATCATCGTCTAGGTATTCATTAAGCAATAATGATACAATATTTTTAGAATGTCCAAAAGGGGTTATGCGCACGACTTTGGGTGCCCGCTCGTTTCATACCTCTGCGCCTGTGCTGTGGCACAGCTTGCCTGCGCACATCCGCACGATTGATTCACTAGCGCTATTTAAGAAATCTCTGAAGACTTATCTTTTTAAGCTAGCGTTTTAGTTTCACATTACGATCTTATCGGTGTTTTGTATTTTATTTATTTACTTTTTATTCATTCATCAATTTATTCATTATTTATTTATTTATTTATTATTATTACTTATTTTAGTACTGTTATTGTAATTATCTATTGCAAATAGCATTTTTATTGTAATATCTATTGTTAATATTAGTTTTCTTGGATTGTAAAGCAATCATTCTAATGTTAAAGGGCTCTATATAAGTAAATAAATAATTAAATTACTATTCATAGGCTCAGCTGGTGCATTAGTTTCAGCTGGGTTAGTGGTTTATCAGGTTGTTGTGGTTCAAGTGGTTTAGAGAGTTAGCTTTCAGTAACATCAGCTGTTTCAGGTTCAGTAGATTCAGTGGGGTCAGTTTATTCAGCCGATAAACCTGGGTCAGTTGATTCATAAGTTTCTTGTGGTTGAGTAGGTTCAGCTGGTTCTGTTGATTCGTTATGTTTAGTCGATTCAGTAGGCCCAGCTGGCTCAGCTTGTTTAGCTGCTTCATGTGGTTCAGTAGGTTCAGAAGATTCAGCTGGGTTCTATTGGGCTAAGGTTAAAGTTAAGCTGGTTGATTTGGTTAAGTAGTTTTAGCTTGTTTTAGCTTCTTGGGTTAGTTCAGTAGGCTTAGTTGGGTTTAATGGGCTCAGTAAGTCTAGGTTGTTTAGTTTGTTCAGCATCTGTTCAGTTGGGTCAACAGGCTCTGCTAGTTGAGTTTGACCAATTCGTTCCTTTATTTCAGTACGTTCAGCTGGTTCTGGTATTAAAGGTGGCTCTGTACGCGTAGTTGTTTTAGGTTGTTCAGCAGGTTCAGCTGGTTGAGATCGTTCAGTTGATCAACATCGTTTAAGGATGGTGCCTTTTAATAAGGAAGTATTTTTGTGTGGTTTATGACAATGTGGGGAAAGCAGATCTTAACACAAGCTATTGAAATCCAAAAAGAAAATTGGGGGTAACCAGGCAGTTTTTAGAGATAATTAAGCAACAATCATTCTAAAAGAAACAGTAAAATGCAAAGCAATGTTTGGTGTTTTTTTCCAAGTTGAAGCTTTTTTATCTCTGAAAAATGCATGGTTACCCCAAATTTTCTTTTTGGATACCAAGAGCACTTGCTAAGTTCTGCTTTTTCCGCATAGTTTAAACCGCGCAGATGCGCAGAACGTATGCGCAGTAACAAAAATAGGCACCATCCTTAAGTGGTTCTTCACCGGCTTCAGTAGCTTTCGCTTTTCATTTGGTTCAATAGCCTCATCTGGTTCTGGTTGTTCATTAGAGGGCTACAGGGTTATCGGCGTAAGCTGTCACGTGTTACCCTCTTTAAATAAAGTCTCTTACTTACTTACTTATTAGGTTCAGCTAGTTAAGATGTTTATTTGTTCCAGAAGGGTTAGCGATATAACTCAGCAGTGTCTGCATCATGTTATCTATTGGTGGAATGCCAGTGGTGCCGGACTTTGGTAAAGTTTGTGCTTGTGTTCACGATATACATTGTTTTATTTCGATTTTTTTTTTTTAAATCCTTGTAGGCAGTGGTTGAGAAAGATGAAACCATTGAAAAGCTCAAGAAGGATCTGGAAAAGGTAGTGTTTGCTGTAACCCTTACAGATTTATATGTAGTGACATCGTTTGGGAAAGTCTGTTACTTATTACAAATGCATGTTGTACCGCTAGCACTAAGGGCACAAATGACGGATCAGAGAAGTTACTCTGTAGTGTATGATTTTCCTGTGTTCATTTAACACTTTAACATATCCTGCAAAATTAATTCTCTGATCCATCATTTATCCTTGGTGCTAGCAGCACAACATTCATCTGTACCCTTCACATTTACAGTTGCCGCAATTGCCACCATTATCACTCACGACTTGCTTCCGTCTGATTTTCATGTTTTCATTTAGTACTTCATCATACACAGACAACAGAGTTAATTCTCTGATCCGTCATTTGTGTCCCAAGTGCTAGTGGCCAAACATTCATTTGTACCTTTCACGTTCACATTTGGCGCAATCACTACCTTTATTACCTACATCTTGCTCCCTTCTGGCCTTGAAGCTCAGTTGTTAGAGCAACAGCTGATCAAATCAGGAGGTCGTGGACTCAATTCTCGCGGAGCTGAAATGTTTTTTCCCCTCATTCGGTCTCCCATCTACTTACTAGGGCCAACGCTCAGTAGAATTTTCTTGGGTTCAATTAGCACTAACATACACTGTGGAGTTAATTCTCTGATCCCTAATTTGTTTCCAGTACAGTTATGTAAATAAGGGCAATGGTTCAATCAATGATTCGTTTTTAAAAATTTGGTGGGCTTTGTGTATGTAAATAAAGTTTTGTTCTTAATGTAAAAGTATTCATTAGTGTCTAAGTTTCAATACAATGGGAGATTCACGTTTTTCAGCAAGACTGTTCATTACATATGTTGGTTACAGGCGACAACTGACATGCATGGAGTGGCTTCATATGCAGATGAAGTCAAAGCTCTAACAGAAAAGGGTGAGTGTAAATCATTCACCTACTGAGGCATGGTGCATGGGACTTAGTCATTGGTGGTTCCAGTCTTGGTTGTTGCCCTGGCAAGAAACTTTGTTTCGCATTGGTTTCCTGTAAACTATTGGGGAAGGTGCTATTCAGCGGGTGGGTGGAGAAGGGTAGAATGTTTCCTTGTCAACACTGCGAGACTTGAGAATACTTAGCAAAGAGTTTCCATTTGGCTGTGTGTGTACTCGTATATATAGTGCACAGACGACGTCTAAACTTAGTAAGAGCAAAGAACCACACTACAAGACCCAGGTAAGTAGCGAGACTGATGTTGTTACCATGTTTTGACGTCCTCTCTGTGCTATCAAAGTACACACTGACGGCCAAATGGAATCTCTTTTTTTTTACATTGTTTGATATCAGTTATTCCGTACAAAATTAGAAGTGTTTTCAAAACCATTACAGTAACAATTTGTGGTGAGATTTAAGAGGGCAAATCATTTGTTATCTATAACAAGAAGGCACTACTCTGGGCTGACGCAAGCTAACAAGGCTTATGGTTGGCTAACAATCTGTCACTTTTATCTGCGCAAAATGTCAAGAAGGAGGAATGTGTCTGCGGCTCACAACATCATTCATACATCTGGGCCTACTTGTTCAAAGCGGGATTAAGCTAAAACTAGGTTAACGTGAACTTCAATTCAAGTTTCCTTTCTAATCAATAAAGATTCTTCAAAAAGATTTTTGACCCTCTCTTTGGACTTAGACTTTTCTACCATTGGCTTAAAATTTGTCTTTAAAAGCATTTTTGACGAGTGAGATGAAAACCTTGGTTAACTTTTCATCGTGGTTTAGTGTAAACGGCTTTCGAACAACCTGGCCCTATACGTTGATCACAAATGTCAGAACTATCAAAACGTGGGTCTTACAGCTGTTTTCTGCCCATTGTATAAAAGAGGATGGCCCATGACAGGATTTTGAACGGGAAGCAAATGTTGGTAAAGTGTTAGTATCGTAACAAGTTGTTTGGAGAAGCTTCTTGCTGGCGATGATGATGATGATGATGATGATGATTGATTAATCAGCCTCTCATCCGAGGAAAAGGAATATTAATGCTTTAAGTTGTTGTAAATTGAGCTGTGCTTTGTCCAAACTTTGAAAATGATTGAGTAACATGGTTTGGTTTTAGGTGTTCCATCGGCATACCAGCAGAAGAGAATCAAAGAGCTGAACAGTACGTTACAAAGAGAGCAACTTGAGGTTCTCCAGTTCAAAGACAGAATGATAATGGCAAGGATAAACTTTTCACTTTCTAAGAGTAGCAAAGAACTCCATGATCACTTCAATAACAGCTCAACCGAAATGAATAAGTCAATGGCTTTCATTTGCTTTCGCTGAGGAGTTCTTCATCAGCAGACTCAATAGCTGAAACCACCTAGTGAAACATAACAAATACGTCTGGAGGAGAGCACTGTTTAATAGATTTCATTTTAAGGGTTACCGTAATGCAAGATCGTCACATGTAAGAACATCATTATACTATTCAAAGTTGACTCACAAGTAAGAGTTGATGGTCTTATTTACAGATAACCTGGAGAGATTTTTAATGCAAATATAGCAGTGTTTTCCTTGTTTTGCTGAAGCTAACTAAGAGTTGTTCTTTCTTGCAACAGGCAGAAAAGGCAGCAGCTGATAAGGACAAACAGTTGAATGATTTGTTGGCTCGAATGATGCAATATGAACGGGTAAGAATAAAACCAAACCCTTAAGCTGTTGATAATAATTGTTGGTGCAAGGGCCATGTCCCTGGTTATGATGTTGTCAAGGACCAGCTAGAGGTTGGCGCCGTTTCTTTGGTACCAGCAAAAGTGGAGCTTCTTTCTCACTGCAAGCTACATTCCTGGTAATTTATCATTATCCTTTCCTTTCCTTTCCTTTCCTATCCTATCCTATCCTATCCTATCCTATCCTATCCTATCCTATCCTATCCTATCCTATCCTATCCTATCCTATCCTATCCTATCCTATCCTATCCTATCCTATCCTATCCTATCCTATCCTATCCTATCCTATCCTATCCTATCCTATCCTATCCTATCCTATCCTATCCTATCCTATCCTATCCTATCCTATCCTATCCTATCCTATCCTATCCTATCCTATCCTATCCTATCCTATCCCATCCCATCCTATATGATGATGAAAAGGTAGTTTGTACAATCCTAAAAATGAAAAAAAAAAAAAAAAAAAAAATAGGCGGTCTAAATAATGGTTTTTAAGAGTAGTGAAGTTCAAATGCATGACCTGATTCATGCGGTACCAATATACAGAAACTTAAGAGCCAGTATGCGTGATAACCTTACTTACAATGCTCTGATACACGTCTTTGTTGTTTCAGGGAGAATATGGTTTGAGTGAAGCAGTGCAAGAAATTAAGGACTGCAAGGCTCAGATTAGGATCAGAGATCAGTAAGAAATTGTCATACGCTTATTTTAATTGTTCTGCAGATGTGGTTACTTTTATTGCTTTGTTCACTTCTGTACACTCCCATTTCCTAAGATGAAACTTAGGGTACAGTAGTTGTAGATGTTGCGAAAGTGATGATTAGAAATCTTCATTTTGAGAGCGTGACTATGGTGAATTTTTTACCAGAAATTTTGCGCTACTGTTAAAATATGAGATCTTGAAATATAGTTTTCAAAGTTATAGCAACATGCCTGCCTCCTGGAGGAAGACACATCACAAGCTGAGAAACATGTGTTTCTTAAGATGAGATGCACACAAGATTATCTTCTCAGGATGACAAGCTTCATTTTAGCAGCGTTTTTAGATTATTCTACATGTAGCTGATGCATTTATTTGTTTGTTTCGTTTACTTCAGGAATATTGAAGACCTCACCAGCCATGTTAACAATTTGGAGATCAAAGTAAATGACACTGAAATGGAGAACGAGGAGCTGCGAGAACGACTTGGAATGGATCCAAAAGAGAAACTGGACATTGAAGATGTCCGTCACAAAAAGATAGTGAAAGCAGAGCAAGCAGTGGCATTAAACAGAGCGCTCACTAAGGAGGTGAAGTAATCTTTGAAGTAATCTGTGTAAGAGAACGTACGCTCATTCCCTGACGAACGATGAGCTTTGTACAGCGTGGATTCCTTGGGATCATTCTTTTGGCTACTGATACATCGGTTTACGAATAACGAATACAGTGAAAACCCAATTGTTCCTCAACTTAGACAAATGAATAATTTTCAAAACGAAGGCTTATTTCAAGTAAACCGTATTCCATTCACTCATCTAACCAGGGACAAATAAAGAGAATGCTATTTCTCTTTCCGAAAATGACAACAGAAGGTGCCAAGCCAACAGGATGTAGTCATTCAGGCTTGGCTTTTTCTAGAACAGTCATTCCACAACGAAGGCTCCTCTTATAACAGGTGATCGGTTTCCCTTTCTCGTCTTTCCTGACTGAGAAGACTCGTGCCCTTTTGTCATTGTCTTAGCAACTTATTTTCTGAATAATTTTCGTATACGTTTTCTTTAAAAAAATTTCAGGTTGTTTGATCTTGAAGATGTAGACAAGGATTCATGACTTAGATCATGTCACTAATCAATTAAATTAGATGAGAATTCAATACGGAACCAAGCAAATGTGTTTTGATGGCCATATATTTCTTTTCTGTGGAAAACCGTGACGTGATGCAGTGACTGCTTTGTTGTCCAATGAAATTAATGATTTTAGTGACTAAACGTTTGCCGACATGAGTCATTGTCATTGCCGTTTTTAGGTTGAAAGGTTGGAGGAAGAACGGCTTCAACTGAAGAGACAACTCAGAAAACAAGCACTACACAGAGGTGCCAGGTAAGATAAATACAGCTTTCCTTTGCCTTGTGATAACTTGTAACTTGTGATGTCATTGTAATGTCAAGTAAATAGTTCCTTGCTTTCAGTAGGATGGTAAGTCTTGACAGTGAACACCCTGCCCATTTAATGAAGTTCATGGTGGTGGTTGCCAACTACCTTTTTTGACTTTCCACATTGGCTGCTTCAGCGTAGCTCCTTTCTGTTATGGCATGTCTGACGACATTGGCCATTCTCGTCTAAGTTGCCAGTCATGTTAAACTAAAGGCTTTTGGCAAACAATGGTTTGAGTTTCTTTAAACGTTTAGTGTTCATACAGTGTTGCTGTGTTCCTTCAGAGCTGTTGAATTAGGAATTACGGCAGAAGACTTGATTATGGCAGAAGAAGAAGAAGTTGTCTCCTCATCCAGAAGACCATTTCCTATCGTTGGTTCTGACAGTGACGTTACCAAGGCTTTGGTACGTTTCAAACACATCTGTTGTATAATCATACTGTATGTTCACCTTAAATAAACGAAAATCATTGTACTCAGAGGTTAAATCCTCTTCGCTCATAGATGGTTGCCATTAAGGTCCTCTTTGACTAGTTCAGATTAGAATTTTTGACGTGTTGGTTGTTGATACAAGACACAACGGGAAATTACACATTTATATTATATTATTTATTATGTTATATTATTTAGATTTTTGATAAGGGAGATTCCCGAACTATTTCTGAATAGTTCTGATTGGTTTCCATATGTTTTATTTCTAGAAAGCTATAATTGAGTTTTTAGTAAGGCATACAATACTTCTTTGTCTCAGCAGTGGTTTCAGTACTTTTTCTTCTAGCAATGGGGTCAATATTTTCTAAATATCTTTTGGAAATTCTGTGAATGATTTCTAGAGCTTCTAAAGAAAATTTGCAAATTCTGCCAAAGGTTTCAGTAGTTCCTAACAATCTGTAATATTCTGTCAATGGTTTCTATAGCTTGACATTTTCAGATTATTTCAATGGTTTCAATAGTTATTAACAATAATTTCATTTCTGTCAATGATGGTTTCAATAGTTTTTGACGGTATTTTGAAATTGTGTCAATAGTGTAAATAATTTCTAATGATATTCTGAAATTCTGTCATTGACGTTAATAGTTTCTAGATATATGTTCAAATTCTGTCAATGGTTTCAATAGTTTCTAATGGTGTTTTCAAATGGATCAGTTTCGATATATTACCAGGCGTAGGGGGACGAAATAATAGAAATAACATTGAGGTTCAGAGATGAACAATTAATTTATTTTGTTACATTTCCCTAAGCCCCGTAGTCAAGCTAGAATTTTAATATATCGAAAATGGTCTATTCTGTCAATAGTTTCAGTAGTTTCTAATGATTGTTTCAAATTCAATCAATGGTTTCTGTAGCATCTAATGATGTTTTCAAGTTTTTTAAATGGTTTCAGTAGTTTTTAATGGTGTTTTCAAGTTCTGTTTTAGGTGTCTATATTTTGCAATGAAAAGTTTGGCAATAGTTTCAATTTCTAAAAAATTGTTGCAAAGTCTAGATATATATTGAATTCGTTTTGAAGAAAAGTTGAAATTCTAACAATAATTACTTTTTATTTGGGCATGCGCAAAAGCGAGGGTTGAAGTAATGTTTTACCACAATTGTTTCTAATCTCGCAATCTGATTGGCTAATTTTCCGTTGTCGATAAGAGTCTAGACTACGCTGCTCGCGTCAATCAGTGCGCGGAAATTTTGACAGTTATTATAAAAATTTTCTTAGACGTTGATATTGTGGTAAAAAACAAATCGAATGTGGTTTAGCGTTGTCTGCACTCTTATCGACAACGATATTCGTCATCACAGTGGTCCAAAATTGTTGTGGACTCACTCGGCGTGCACAACATTTTGACCACTGTGATGACGAATATCGTTGTCGAGAAAGAGTACAGACAACGCCAAACCACATTCGATTTGTTAATGAGACAGGGGTAGTTCTTCTGGTAATAGGCCATAAGAAAGGGACTAAACATGCCGAATTTGATATATTGTAAGGAATTATTTAGATTAAAAAAGGTTCTTGTCTTAGAGCAGAGCACTACACGATGCAGACTAGTTTCAAACAGCTGACGTTCAGTTGTTGTAATAGAAAGTCTAGTTGCCTGATTAAATGTTGTACAATTTTTTTTTCTCGCTTCAATTCTAACAATTGAATTGTTTCACTACTGCTAATGATATAAATGTTTTACGTAGTTTTTGAATTTCTAGCCAATGCCCATTTTTTTTCTCTGTTGGAAAAAGGCAATTATGTTTACCAGAATATCAGATTTTAAGTGTATAAACTTGTTTGAATTACAAATATTCTTTGGCTTTTTATAGTAGGTATATAGGGAATAAAGACTTAGTCGTTTCCTTTTTAAATGTTTTAGAACAAGAGGCTTGAAGGAGAGGTGGAAAAAAATGAACAACAAATTGAAAAATACAAGTCTGACTTGAAGACAATTGAATCAGAAAATAAGGTAAATTGACATCACATTACTAATCAGTATCATGATCTATTTCATTACGTTTCTCTCTGTCCTTATTTCTCTAATAAATGCTGCTATGAACATTCCTAAACGAAATAAACACCCAGTCTTTTAATAGGGAGAGGGTGTTTATTTTGGTTAAGAGGGTAGTGTCAATTGGGACACAATTTATTATTTTTTGTGTGTGTAAGAAGATCTATAGGTCTTGCGTACATGATTTCTTTTAGAAGTTCAACTGTTCTTGTTTCTTAAATAAGAGCCCTTGTTGTAGTGTAAATTTGGCCTTTCACGTACAAAATTTTCAAAGGAACGCTTCGTAATAATTTAACGCCTTCTTTGATTAAAACCGTCCCCTTAGGCACTGAGTATTAACAAAGGCTCTAGCGTTTACTGAGGTAAATGTGACAATGCTTGCACTAGTCTACCAAAAGAATTTCTCACGACGTACAGTTTCAGTTTGAAATATGTTAACTCTGAAAGGGATAACCTTGATACCTGTACGATTTACTTAAATGCTGTTTCATAAGCAACGTTTGGTTTCTTTGTCAATGCCATTATAAGTTGTTGAATTTGATATTGGCGTAGGAACTGAAGGATGAGAACAAGCAGTTGGAAGTAGGAATGAGAGAGATATTAGCCCAGCTAAAAGAACATGCTCAGGAAGGTTTGTTAAACAGAGATGTAAGCAAAGAACTTGTTCTGCAAATGCTAACGCTCACACAGGCAGAAATAATGGCTAAACTGTCCAATTTGGAAGGTAGAATAACTCTTCAGAACATTATGTCAGAAAAACTTTGATTAGTTGGCAATTCTTCGTGTTACCAAACGAGAAATATAATCAGGGAATGCAGTGCAACGCATCGCCATTTGTGATACAAACATTTAGATCGAAATTGGTCATGTCCAGCCCCGGAAAGATTAAACGAAATTCGAAAACCCTCGAACTGACTATCTCGTTCCTTTGTGAGTGATTTCGGCGGCAAGCTAACTTAAAACTCTTTTTAATGACATCTCTACTTGCTTTTCTAACTTTCCCACAACGATGATACGTTTCTGGAGTTGGTTGGTAACGATTGTTTGAAGAAAGGCACTTGAATCTTTTACTTTGTTTACTGAGTATATTACCCCTTCTTAGATTAGTGCCTCAACTTTCTGATCCAAAGCATTTCCTAAAATTGCCAATAATTCCTCTTACAGTCCCTATTCGTTGTTGTTGCATGCCGAGTAGTAAACTTTGTTACTTTTTAGATGCAGGAGGAAACAAACTCGTTCAGGTCCCAGCCTTGGAAAAGCTGATGGCTGTGAGTTTATATAATTTATATTTTTATTTTTTTTTTCTCCAAACGTATTTCAGATATTTTCGGTTGACATATTTTCTTTCTTCTTCGTTCTCTCTAGATGATTGAATCCAGAAATGCAGTTGGCCAGTATGACACTACGCTTCAATTAAAAGCTCAGGTATGAATACACGTACAAATGATAATGTAGTGAACGGAAGGACAAACAAATGGAAGAGTTATCTACATAAGGACTTTCATCGTGAGGGTGGGGTTGTGGGAATGTGATGGAATAGGAGTAATTAGTGTGAGGACTAATTGAGTAAGTGAATTAAAATATCACATGATAAAAACCTTTGTTTTATTACTCAGTGATAGAAAACGAACAACATTCAAAGAACGGAAACAGAACTAACCGTTCCCTTGTAAGAGTATCTTAACGGTTCCTTAATCTTCAAAAGTGCCTCCACCAAGAGTTTCCATTTAATTGAAAACACGAATTACTGGTGTAGCGATAGACGACAATGGAGTCTTCTAAAGATGTCACAAGTGAAATTCAAAATGCTCGAAATGTAATTCTTTTATAGATTGAACAGTTGAGTGGTAGAAACGAGGAACTACGTCATGAGCTGCATAATGCCAGAGAAGAGACAGCAAAAGCTATTATGCAAGTTGAGAGGAAAAACACCAAGGTACAGTGATCCTTGTGAAACTTGGAGGAAATCAACCTATGTGCAATTGTTTTTAAGGCATTACCTTGTCTAATCGTTTTTATTTGCCTTTCAAAAGATTGAGGATCTTGAAAAACAAGTACAAGTCTTGAAAGAAATCGGTAAGACCTGTGGTACTGATTAACACTGTATGTTAGCATAGACTTTTTTTGCAATCAATCTCTCTTGTTTTGTTGTAGTATTTAAGAAAACAGAATTGCAAGAAGGAAAATTTTATTTGCTTTTTGAACGGTAGGTGAGGGAGCAATAAGGCTTCAACCTATGCCCCTGCCACAAGGAATGACACCTTCATCAACAGAGATCATAGCAAGCCTCAATGAGCATCTCATACAAGTCCTTCAGGTTAGAAAACAGAAAATTGTTGTTTTCATTTTTGTTAACTGTCGTTCTCCCCCTTAAACCCCACCCCTATCCCCAAAAGCCTGCGCCCAATGACTCAGATGGAGCCAGGAAAGGCGGTTCTTTCACTTTTGATGGTTTTACTGAAGAGAGAGCATGAGCATAACATAATGTTTTTTCCAGAACAGCACCTGTGCGAATATAGACTTATACCATTAAGAAAGAGAAGAGAAACGATCTACTACTAGGAAGAGGCGGCGACATAAGCATTGTTTAAATACAGGAAAAGTAGCATATGATTGTCCTTTAGCTTGTATTGAGCTGGTGCTCTCCTATTCTTCTGCTTCTGCTTATGTTCCAAGTGGAAAACAGGGTTAAAACATCTCTGATGCAGGAATTGTCTCTCATTTAATCCTCCATCAACGGTAGAAAAAATTCTCGATTTGACCATTGACTGTTGCAATTGTAGCATTATGACGGCTAAACCTTTGATACTCGATGTGGCATAAGTTCTGATGTAAAGAGCCGCATTCCCCTCTCGCTCCACGTCCAGAACTATTGTTATGCCTAGGTCATTAAAACTTTCATCCCTTCCATTTTAAAGGAATTATCGCTGAAGGAACAATTGCTGGAGAAGATGGAAAAGGACCTTGACTTGTTCAAACGGAAGTTCTCGGTCATTCTTCACCAAAAGGTAACTACACCTTTTCAATTTTTTCTCCTATTATGTTAGACATTTATGTTGATTGTTCAAGAAACTCTAGGGTTTATGTTCGGCCTATACCCTGTTTCCTTTACCCAGTACAGGAGAACGTCATTTCTACCGTCGAAAGATGTTTTTGAGTCACAATGCTCATAACTGCAAGATATGTCAGCCAGGTGCCTCTACCTTGCTGAAACTACTTGGCTATCTGACTAACACACTTCGACATCATCCCCCATAGCCACGGAGAGTTCCTCCATCTTGGTACATTACAAAACAAAGTAATTTAGAGGCCTGAAGCATGTTGTACAGGATACTATTGGCAGCGCTTGTCATCATTTGTCAAAATTCGAGGAGGGTGTACAATCCAGTCCAGACAATGTATGAAAAAAATGTAGTAGCCAGGAAGAAAAATCAACTGGGTGAGCAGACAGAGCCTTTATTCCCATGCTCAAAATTTCAACTCTTGTTTATAACTGCACGTTGTTGCCTACAGGGTCTTCTTTATGCTGACTACGTGAAAGAAAAAGAGAAATGGGAAGAAGAGAAAAGAGCGATCGAAGAAGAAAAGGCTTCAACAGAGTTGGCCAGGGAACATGATAAAATCAGGCTTTTAGAGTTTGAGGTATTACTAACATAATTCTTCTTTTGTGGTTTTTTTTTTCATGCTAGACATAAATTCTTATAACTTTGGTGATCTTAAGGAGTTTCAAGTCACTTTTAATATTCCAGTTGTCATTAAATATTTTTTATTTGTTTTGGAGTGGGGAGGTGGGGGGGAGGTAATGTTCACAAGTATTAAGTATATTTACAACCATATTCACAAGTATTAGGCGCCGCAGTTATGACGTGTTAGAAAAGCGATGAATCGTAAATGAAACACTTGTGCTACACGTCTGTAAAATGGAGCTATAGAAATTGCAAACAGAACTTGCGAACCAGTATCGGAAAAGTCACACAACAGCAAATTACAGTTTCCACACTGATTACTCTTTAAAGGCATACAATATGGAGAAGTAAAGAATTTGTGCAAATTTTTAACCTTTTAGTTATTGATGACCAAGTTAGTATCATACCTGAATTAAGGAAAAGAAAAATGTGCATTTTTGACATTCAAGAAAGATGTCGATTCACAACATTACAAATTTTAGAATGCTTAATCCCAGAATCAAAGAAAATTACTCCCTTGAAAATTTCCCTGATCGTTGATATCAATGAAGTAAAGTAATGTATGTCCTAAAGACAGCTGTTTGGAATCAGTAGTCCAGGTTTTAGAATAAAATCCATAGATTTTGGTATTTTGGTAAGATGCGGAGTTCACACTTTCTATTTGCCTTTATGTTTTACAGTGACGATACATACAGAAAATTAATATTGTTTACTTTCTTCTCCAGAGGTTACTCGATACTCTTGATAAAGATGGGGACAAACAGACGAAGAGACTTGGTGAGATGACGAGAAAAATAACAGTTCTGAGAGTGAATGAGAAGTCGCTCTCGCGGAGATACACTGCTATGCAGGAAGTGGAGGCTGCTCTCAGGAAAGAAAACAAGAAATACAGGAATGACGTGGTTGCTATGGAGACAGCCATTACTGAAAGATTAGGTTACTTGCAGAGGCACAAAGTATGAAATATTTATTAGTTTAACTTAACTTTTTATTGTGATCGGTATGTTGTGCATAGGTCAATTTCCATTTTATCTTCCGTATCTTTTGGGATATCTGTTCTTTACATTAGTCTATTATTCTTGGATACAAATTTTTAAAATTATTCAATAATATAAAACCATAAAATAATAATATAAAATCATTAAAACCCGCTTTTAATATGGCAAACTTCAAAATCGTTTTTATTTTATTTTATTTTGTAGTGCCCTTTCTATTTCTGATTCATTATGTTTCATAATTTAGTGAAGCGTAGGTCACGGGACGACCTATCTGTAAACTTGTCTATTATCAACTTATGCCATGTCGAGGAAAGACAAAACTTTTTGAGTTGATGAAAAGTCAACTTAATCGAGGTTGAGCGGCTCATTTTTTATAAACTAATGAAGCAGGAATAACGTTCTCTCAGTTCAAGTTATCAGGGGAACAAGTTATAAAGATTTTTATTGTTATGAATTTCCTTTCATTTTTACCTTACGTCAAGTTAGAGAACTTAATTTATAGCGACATCCTACCTCATCACGGGAGGTTTTAGTCCGTTCAGTTGAATAAGTACTTTTTTTTTACTGGCAAAACAAAAAGTGTCTGTTCTGAATACCATTAAACAGGAATTTTTACTCAGTAATAAATGAGAAAATGTGAAAGCTTTGGCTAGGTCACACACAATAAAGAAACTGAATGCAGAAATGAATGGATACCTAATCCAGAACCAAATTAATCTTTCAAGTCGGAGTTTGACGAAGCTCCTTAGTTTAGCTGTGTGATAAAATGTAGCCTAGCCTTGGGAATCACGTGATTACTATTCATCATGACGGAACCCAGTACCACTTTCTTCAAGGAAAACTGCTCTTTTGTCTGCTGTATCCAGTAACTTTGTCATAATGCCAATTCATTGCCGTTTTCATTTTTATCTTACCAGGAAATGTCAACATACAAAATGAGCGTATTACAGCAGGCATTGGATGAAAGTATTCCAGCATCAGAACTTGAAGCAGCTAACAAACAGTACAATGAACTCACAGCCAAGTACAGGGACATTATACAAAGAGAGAATAACCTGGTGGCACGTTCAGCCATAGTTGACAATTTAGAGGTGTGATTTGCCTCAATTAATCTCTCTGTTTGCACTGTCCTGATAAAACAGCTCACTGAGATGGAACAATGCGCAGGCCATTCCACTTAAACTAGGCTTTTCCAGAAGTTAATACAAATGCCCTTTTCGTGGTGGGCTTATCACGTAGTTCAATGTGTTTGCTGGCTGTCCGGTTTTTAGACTATACAATTTTGAAATAGGGCAGTTCTCTGTAGATTATTGAAAGTAATTCGCATTCACTTATCAAAAATCTTTTTTTCCACTTCCTGAGCCACTTAAACTTCAAACAAAAGTAAATCGTGACTTGCTCTGATATGTTATACCACCCTTGAAGCCAGCTACAAGGATTGCCTTTAGCATATTTAATACATTTATATATGCCATTAATTTTTATTTATTTACAAGATTCGCCATGACAATTATAAATAGTGATCCCAAGTAAAATAAGCAAACAAACAAACAAACAAAAACTGGAACAAATCATCAGACAATTGGTAGGGCCTTGTCACAGGGAAAGTTCTCCAATTATGGGGTCCCCCAAGATGACAAACACGATGAAGTATAGAAGATATAGATAGATAATGACTAGAAAGAACTGCGAGGTGAAATTCATTCCTCGCAACTTGAGTATTACCGAATGCCAATTTGATTGTGTCACTAGTCTAGTAGTTTTCATATTGAATCCCAGTAACAATTTCCTCCAGGCTGATAAGAAGGCGTTGGAAGAAACAGAAGCTGAGCTGAAGAAAGAGATGACGTCACTCAAAGAACGAAATCACAGCTTGGAGCAGATGTTGAATGAACTCTTGTCAAAAGGTAATGGTGTCTTAATTTACTTGTTCGTTTGTTTTGGGTAAGAATTACTCTTGAACTGAGCTGTGAAGTGAAAATACCCTGTTTATTATCAGACTAAGCAATCACTGCACGGAAATCTGTGAATGCCAAATAAAAGCCATAAGGAGAGTTTTTAAGTCCCATTTTATAGCAAGAACTTTGCAATGGTACATTGTAAGACAAATACAAACAAATAAAAAGGAAAGAGAGATTGCTCAAAAAAGAAGAAAATTTAGAGGAGAAACGAAAAAGTGTCATTCGATAAGTATATTCACTGCTTCCTTTCTTATTTGAGAGAGCGTTAGAACAGAGAGTTAGAACATGAAAGAAATTGATAAAGAAAGATGGTGAGTTTTAGGCGCGGTCATGAATTAAGAAAGATGTAGTGTTTAGCAGGACACGTGGGAATTTTGAACGCCATCGTTTCGTGCCATGTGAAATCTCCTTACTGTTAGCACCTGGTGGCTTTATTATTTTTGTTCAGAGGGAGGAGAAGGTGGAGGAGATACCAGCATTGTGCGTCAGGAGGAGATTGACAGAATATCAAGAAAGCTTGCCACACTGGAAATGAAGGTAAATTCACTCTTCAGTTAAAATGCCAATCAATCAATCAATCAATCAATCAATCAATCAATCAATCAATCAATCAATCAATCAATCAATCAATCAATCAATCAATCAATCAATCAATCAATCAATCAATCAATCAACCGATCGATCGATCGATAAACCAATCAATCAATCAATCAATCAATCAATCAATCAATCAACAGGTGCGAGTATTTAAAACAATTGTTTTGCTTTCTAATTAGTATAAATCTCAAAAATTACAGGAGCTGAATGAACGAGAGCGGGCAGATCACGCTACTCGGAAGTATGACCAGACACAGTCGCTGATAAAAGAACTGGAAGAGAGGAACGTTGAGTTAGAACAAAAATTTGCAGAGGTATGGTTTTCTTAACGCTCTATTTAAAATAACCTTAGAATAAAGGTCAATGGAAGTTATAGCTTCTTTTGCTTTGATTTATTGTTAAAAGTCGTGAATATTGGACAAAAAAAGTTTAAACTGGATTTGGTCTCAATGCTAACCAGAACTTGGAGAGCAGTTGTTTTAAATTGAATATCACAGGTTGAGTATTTTAATCTCTTTCCTTTACTACAGATAAGCAAACTGAATCTTAAGTCACAACAAATAGAACGGCAACTACGGGAAGAGCTATCCAGTAAGTGTTGACTTAGTACTCTGGTACTTAACTTTAGAAAAGAATTACAGTTATTCCTTTCTTTCCCCAACCTTATGATAGGAGCTCCACTAAGTTTGCCATTTTATTTTCGTCGCATCTCTCCAACTAAGGTAAGAAATACTAAGGATAATCATTTTTTCTACTGTGCCTTTTAGACTCTGTCACGCAAGAGACACACGCAGCTGTCACGCGCCGTGTGCAGTCCCTAGAGGAGTCTGAGTCCAAGCTAAAGGTAGAAGTGTCACGGTTGAAGGAAGTGGCAGAAGTAGCGTCACACCAGACAGAAGCAATCAAAGCTCAACAGGAGTCACAAGACAGAGAGCTAACGTCACTTAGGAAACAGCTTTATGACATGCAGATGGAGAGTGATGACAAGACGATTATTGGTTAGTATTTTATCTGCCTCCTTCCCATTGGTACCTTTATTGCAGTGACTTTGCTCCTTGCAGGGTTTTATATAAATGTGCCAGAAAATGGCTTTTAGACGTATGCATATTCTTCGATTATTACATCCCTGCCAGATCCCACGTGTAAATACGCAAAGGTTTAAGATATGTTTTGTTAATAGACGTCTTTACAATGTCTGATTTTATTTAATGATGTTAACTGTAATTATTTAAATATACGGACAGGTTTTTAAACTTTTATTGTATATATGTACGTTTTTTACCTTGAACGTTTTAACGTCCGTTTGAAACGTGTGAATAAAGACCTTTTAAAGGATGATAGGTACCGATAAGCCAAGAATTGACCTCCTACGCCCCCTGTTAGGTTGTGGATCTCAAACAATCTCAGACAAATTTCACCTCGTTGTTGTTAAAGGGAAGCAAATGAATAGAGAGTAATGTGAAATAATAAGTGCTATTTCTTTCTTGAGAAGTTATCAGACTTCCTTTTGGTATAGCGACTTTTGTTATGACGAGCCTTTAATCAAGAAAAAAAATTCAGGAAAACATGGCAGCGAATACAGCTCCCTGTAATCGTTCATCGCCATCCAGTGTTTTACTCAAAAACGCAAACAGTGCTTATATCTAAAAAAGTGCGTTGGGATTTTCAGGTAAACTACATCATCATATTGTTGCACTGCAAGTCAGCGAGGGTACAGCTGTGCGTAAACTGGAGGCTGCGACACAGAAGCTGTCAAAGCAAGAAGCCCATATGTTACGTTTGGAACAGAAGATCGATGAAAAGGACCAGGCTCTCTATCATGCCAAGATGGAGGCAAGGAACAAGGCAAAGTTTCTGAAAAGAACGATCCAGGATCTGCGGAGGCAATACAGTGGCGCCCTGCCGCTAATGAAACAGGTCACTGCTCATTATTTTTTTTTAGTTTCTAATTTGTTTGGCGAATGAAAAGGGTGAAGCAATAAATATCGGGCGTCGGATAACGCGAGGCATGTGAAGAGAAAGTAGAATTGAGAAGGAGAAGGAGAATTGTTTGATAACAACATTGGGCATGGTTTTGCCAATTTTAGACCTTTCAATTCCCCAAGGGCTGTTTATAATGCTTGCTTTGAGCATCACTTGTTACCCATACACGTATACATAAGTCAAAGTTTTTATCATGGTAATTAGTTTTCATTCATATGTAAACAAAACTAATTTTCATATGAAAAGCTTGGCACCTATCCTCGCTTTCATAATGAGGTTCACAGTAACTCAGAAATGGCCTATTGTAGGTGAAGTGCACTTGAAAGCAACAAAGAAACAGAAACGCGCTTCGGCTTTTTGTGTTCAAATTATACCATAACACTAGTAGTAATATATATGGAAACAGAATGATGAATACGGATTAAGTAACTAAACTTGAATTCTTCATTGAAACTTTCCTTTCTAATACCATCAGGAAAAGTTTGCAGATACCATGCAATCACTACAAGAAGACAAACGCAAGCTTGAAGGAGAATTAAAGAAAGCCAAGAGCGACAGGGAAGCGGCGGAGGACAAGCTTGCCGAGCTTAAACTTCAACATGATGGGTTGCAAGAGCTGATGGCCACACTAAAGGACGGTAAAGGAGCTGCTAAAGTTACTGAGTGGCACGCGAAGATGGGAGAAATAAGACTGCAAGACTTGAAACTGAACCGCGCCATTAGCAGGCTGCAGGAAGAGGTAGATGATAGAACACACGATTGTTTAACAAATTGATTTATGTTTGTTTGGTCCTGGCGGCTGAATAGATTAAAAGCTGTACGTATCGCAAGATGGGTCTGGAAGAAACAGCCTCAAATATATCTTGAGGTTCGCCTGGTGGCTTGATTTGTCAAGTCTGTAGAACGCGCCGTTACCATAGCTACGTCTACTGTCCGTGCTACATGACGTGTGTCTGTCAACTTCTATTTCTATGTCTACGACTGTGTTTACGTCTATGTTACTGACGTTAATAAAAATAAATTTGTTGATTGTTTAAGAAACGGCCTGGATCTCTCTCGTAAACCCGACACGTTAATTCTGTTTTGGTACAAATGGGAAAAGATACCCAAATGAGTTGTGCCTTTTGTCTCTGCACGGGTTTTCGTCGTTTAGGGTTCGCGAAAATTAGAGAGAAGTTAAATTTAAGGCTACTAACTACGTGTTTGTTATCACGCAAATGAAATCTATGGGGGTAAAGTACTCTCTTACATTACTTAGTAACAGTAAACTCTATTGTCTTTGTATATATTCCGGTGTGGAAATTTTGTACTCTTCTAATTTTTTTAATGCGTCTTGACGTTTTGCATGACAAAACTTACCAGCCAGATCTGGGAAAGCGAAATTTTATGATGTGTTATCCATTGATTTCATTTACTTTGATTCAGTTGAAGTACCTGGAAAACATTGTGAAAGTACACGAACGAACAATCTCCGATTTAGAAGATGAAAACGTTCAGATGTCCAAGGAACACGAAGAGCGACAGTTGCTTTGGGAGCAGAGAGAGGTAGAGCTTGAACGCATGGTTGACAAGCTGGAGAAACAACAAGAGCAACTTGCTGACGCGGCTGCAAAGTTTGAGGAGGCCACTGGCTCGATCCCAGACCCCAATCTGCCGGTGGCGAATCAATTAGAGCTGGCGATTAGGAAAATTAAGGAACACATCAGGATTATTGTGGGAACTAGAGAGGAAAACAAATTGCTCAAAAAGGTACGAACCATATTGTTACAATAAAATAAATTACTCCACGAGGGCGCGTTGGATAGGACGTGATAGATAGCCAACAATGCGGATAGCGTCGGCTATAATCATATCATATCCAACAAGCTCGAGTGGAATAATTATGTTGTGGAAACCAACCAAGAAATGTTGCTAGATCTTGTTGATTTCATTTTGCAAGAAAGAGCAGAAGACGATTTAATGGCCGCTCTTTTCGGGCTTGTATAAACTTTAGAATTTAATTATCCAATAATTCAATTTTAGCAATTGTACAGAAAATGGAAGAGAGTTTCAGATTAAGTGATGAAAAGTGTGACCGCAGTTTTATTGATACAAATGGTTGAAAGGACACAAAGTTTGTGATTCCACTAAACTGTCCGAAGAGGTTAACTAATCTATCTCCCCTGGATTTGAACCGGAATTGACATTGAGAAATGCGAGGTTTCGTGGATCAGAAAAACCATCACAGCCACTCGTATTATGCCTAATCCACGACTCTAACCCGGGACACATGGGAGGCATGCACTCTTACCACTGCTCTCTTCCAGTGAGCACAGTGGTAGGAGATCGTTCTCTTGTAGTTTTTACTTGAGTTCTCTGTGAACAATAGTGGTTTCCATCGAAAATGCTTTTTTCAGTCTCATTATTTAACGTTTTCAATATAATTGAGAATAAAGTAAATGATATCCTAACATTGTAGAAATATGGCGACCTGGATCAAGCTTTCAAGCAGTCAGAAGAAAGGTTAACTCAGAAAGACAAGGTAATGCTGTTGATTTCTATCTATCCATTATTCTCTAACTTAAGGCTATGGTTCAGGCGACGCCTACTAAATGCTGAAGCTTACTGAGCAATAAATTATCTTGGCCTGTTTCCTCTGAAAAGCACCTTAGGGGAGAATTTTCCGTTTACCAGAGGTCAAAAAGTTTCTCTTACCACCCGTTCAAATGTTCGAACAGTGTAATGAACTGTACCATTCTTAGTGTTCAAATGGGAAGTATCGCGGGGATTTTGACCTTTTGGGTGAAAATGGTGCGACGACACCTTCACTTAGTGCATTTTGGAAACGAAAGCCCGGAAACTTGAAAACAGTCGTCTAACTTTTTTTCAAGTTGTAGCCCATTCTAACCCAGTCCATCTGTGGCCAGAGGCGCTCATCGATAGTCTTGGTACACTGGGGTGATAATTTTCAACAAATTTGAGCAATACTTTTCTGGTGGTGGAAAAACGTTTTGGAGTTTTTGATTTAACACCGAATTCCCGTGATACTTTCCTTTTAAGGACTGTACCTTCTAATGCAAAGGTATTTTGCGTGGTGTGCGGGAAATGCATACATGTATATTAGCAACTTAGCAAGGGCTATAATTGACATTCAGAAATTGTGGTTGACCACACTTTTTTCGGAGGTAACCAAGCAAATGAAGCTTCAAAGTATATAACGGGATTGGTGCCTTATTATCTCTGAACGCTTTCTCAACGTCCCGAAAGTTGTTCCCCAGTTTGCCTGTAAATTTGACCCCGCTTAAGCGCCCACCTCCTCAGTGGTCGAGGTGACCACAAAACAATACTATTTTACTGTCTCTAACCTCACTTCGTAAAAGGAAAGGATTCGAATGTACGTTAAGGACGGTGCCTACAATTGTTGCTGCGCATGCGTTCTGCGTATCTCGAGATACTTGGGTTTCCTATGGGTGGTGCCTACTAATACAGGAATATTTTTGCGCGGTTTAAAACTATACGGGGAAAGAAAAACTTAGCAAATGCTTCTGGTATCTCGAAAGAAAATTGGGGGTGACCTTGCATTTTTCAGAGATAATTTAGCTTCAAATTAGGAAAAAAATCCCATACATTGCTTTATATTTTGGCGCTTTTTTTTTTTAAATATTATTGCTTAATTGTCTCTGAAAAATGCCTGGTTACCCCCAATTTTCTTTTGGGATTCCAATAGGCCTTGCTAAGATCTGCTTTTCCCGCATAGTCATAAATCGCACAAAAATACTTCGGTATTTTAAATAAAGTGACACATGTTACTACTTAATGGTAATTAATTACGTACAGTATTTTTTCTTCTTTTCTTTTTAGCTGATCAATGAGCTGCGCCTTCGTCTTCCTCTGTCTGATCGTGAAGAGATCACATCAGAGGCAAAGAAGGCCGCTGGGTTAGTAGAGGAGGACTATGAGTCCAAACGAGCTCTGAAAGTAGCACAAGCAACTGTCTCCAGTCTCCAGGTATGCTTGTGTGTGAAACCACTGGGACCTCTTAGCAGACTTGAATGCGATTGCTTCACTTGCAACAGTGGTTTCTCAGCTGTTTTCACAACGATTTGCACTTGATGCAAGTCTCAAATTCCAAAATTTTGCCAAGTCTCCTCGTGACAATGATCGATAATGAACCAGAAAGAAGTATAGGGTTCTCTCCAATGCGATGATTTTCATGATATTCATGTAAGGCGCTTAAATTCAAAGAAATAAATGTAAGGAAATGGTTTCGTGAGTGCTACCTCTTTTGGTACCAGCCGGCCAATCACTTTTTATTTTATTTTTGTTTTAATTTCGATGTGTATGTGTTGCACGATATGGTTTTCTTATTTGTTTTTGTTTTTTTATTATTTGTCTTTATATTCTGTTTCAGCAAATGCTGGCTCGGAAAGAAGAGTCCCTGGCTAAATACCAGGAGATGTTGAAGGAGGCGCGAGAGGTAAGATGTACATGCGCTTTCCACTTGATAGAGCTGACCGGCCACACCGATCGGTTCGAATGCGGAATGTACCGATTTGAAGGACAAGTTTTATCTTAGTCCTTCAAATTTCTTCAAAATAGCGCGCACCATTTTCGGAGTGTTTATTTTTCAAGATTTTGCAGCACCATCCCTTCAAAATGACGCATTCGATTTGCAGATTTGCCTGTCTGGCTGGCTAGTTTTGGCAAATGGAAAACACTCATATGTCTTGAAGGTATAAGATGGTGACAGTAATGCAAGTGTTAGGAAATGGTTTCCTGGTCAGCAAGAACAACAACAAAACAAAAATAAAATGAGTAAACAAATCAAAAAGTAAGCGATGGTCGCTGTTTTTAAAACTTACAAGTTCTAGAAATACCTTCTGGATTTAGCAGCCTCCAACATCGTTACTTTCAGGGGATGAGGTATTTTATCTTACGATGTGGAAAATGCCACAATGATTTGATTTGAATGGGAAAACACGCACAGAGACCAAAGAGCAATTCGTTAGCTGTTTTTCTCACTTATTCTTCCTCCGTGTGCATCCAACTGGCACCTGGAAAGTCAACTTGGGAGTGCTTCTTCATTTATTCACTTTCTTTCTTGTTGATAACAGGAAGCGCAGACACAATCCGAGCAGCACAAAGCAGAAATTCAGCTTCTTCAGGACAGATTACACTTAGAAACTGACGAGACGTTCAGAAGGAAGAAATCTTTTCACATGGTCAGTAGAATTTAAGATCTTACTGTATACATAAAAAGTAGTGAATAGTATGGTACCTGTTTATCTTCAGGAACTTTTAGACTTTTATACCTGGCCGTAGCCTCAGATCGGGAAATATGCAACTTCTGAAGACACAATCGTACAATTTAAAATCGCACGGGTTCAGGGCATTTTCTTTATGTGCTCCCAGCTTTGGAATGCCCTTCCACTAGAGCTAAGGATGTAGAACTCCGTAGTTTGCTTTAAGGAAGGCCTGAAGACTTTCCTTTTAAGAAAGGCTTATTGTTGAAATTAATTAGGGAAAAGTTTTTATTTATTTTAGTTATATTTTTAATTTTTAAGGGAATTTTGATGTGAAGCGCTTGTGGACATTTTAGGAATAATCTGTATAGAAATAAACTATTATTATTATATTATTAGTTAAATGCGAAGGTCCCTCCCTTTTCTTTTTATTAAAGAGGAGAATTTTAGCTTTCAAAGAGCTGCCGATCCCAATAAAATTGATATCAAAAGAGGTGCAAATTCGGCATATGGTCGCCGCCATCTTGGATGTACTTTTCTTAGCAACCCGTCCCGCTGCAAGGCACATGTGAAGTTTCTGACTGAAATGGAAGCTGTTTGAAAGCTAGACGTATCGTATTTCCACACGAACTTACATTTGTGAAAGGAATGAAGGATGCGTCTTGAAGAGACCTCCTGTAAACAACATTCTGGGCGTGTTATGACTGGTTTTGATTGGTGATGTGTTGTGTTCTAGGCTTTTACTTCAGTGTTGTGTGATTTTTTTCGTTTTCTTTCTTTCTTTCTTTCTTTCTTTCTTTCTTTCTTTCTTTCTTTCTTTCTTTCTTTCTTTCTTTCTTTCTTTCTTTCTTTCTTCCTTCCTTTTTTTTGTGAATGTTCAATTTTCTTTGTGGGAGTACCTCGGGATATGATTTATTGGGATGGTTAACATTTTGTAGTGTGAGCTTATTTTTGTGTCTTCAGTAAGTAGTCATCACATCTGTGTTGGTTGAATAAAACATGAATTCGAAAAAAGATCTTTAAAATCAATTTATCATTGCTACATCATTTTATCTGTTTGCTTTTTTCTTTGTTTATCAGGACTCAGTGAGTGCTGAGGGTCCTCCAGTCCCTACCCACAGACAGGTTTGTAATGATTGTGATAATGATGAACGTGTCAATATTGTAAGCAAATCGCGGAAGGAAAAAAGACAAAAAAAGTCTATTGGTGAGAATGAAATAGGACATCAGCTTTAGATGGTGTAGTGGTTATCACTTTTGAGATCAGGCCCTGGTTGTTCAAATGGTGGATTACTCTATCCAGCGGATAAATCGCTGTCCAGCAGATAAAATAAACTCCACTCAATACATTTTATCCGCTGGATAGCGATTTATCCACTGGATAAAGTTATCCATTCTCTGAACAACCGGGGCCACATCTGATGGTCGGTGGTTACTTATTTGATTGGACTAGCCTCAGTAGTCATTTTGTTTCATTTGACACATTATTACACATTATTTCATTACTCCATATTGCTTCTCTTCACCCAGATGTACAAATGGGTACGAGCGACATGCTGGACTATCATCTCATCCAGGGCGGTAGTAGCTTTGCTCCTGGTTGCCTCGTGCTACAGAAATCGGGTTAAACTTCGGTTGTGTGGGTAACCTGTGGCTCCTATGCGACCTGACCCTTAACGATATCACCTATCCACCCGAATAGAATGATACTGAGGGTGGTCACACGCAGGGTTTGTTACGTCATCCGTGTTCTTTTCTCTGCGTGTTGGAGACAGGACCACCATTTCTAGCTGTCATCTGAAACACTTCCAGGTCTAACCTTCTACCAATGTCATAGCATAGACAGAATCTTTTTTCTTTTTGTCCAGCCCAGGGTTAAAACCTGAGCTGCTGGTTTCGCAGACTGGCACTACACAAATTTGGCTCACCTTGCGAACAAACAAACAAACAAACAAACAAACAAACAAACACAAAACGTCCCTTCACATCATTGAATAGAAAAAAAAAAAGCACTGAGTTCGTGGAAGATTTGTGACACAGGAATATGGTATTGAATTCACAGTATGACGTGGTAATTTGCAAAAATATGATTTTTACATATCAAAAACGTATTTCTACATATCCGTTTCTTATTCTGGTGAAAAAAAGTTCTTGTACCAATCGTGTATTCAGTGTTGAACATTGTGTGTATCGCTTCTTTCAGTTGTCACGTTTGTCCGAGTTAGAGGAGATGGTAGCAGAGCAGGATAACGCTATAGCTGTTGCAGCAGAGAAATACAAGAAGTCACGAAATGAAATCAGTAAAATGAAGAAAGAACATGAAGAGCAAGTGAACAATCTCAAACAACAAATGGCCAGGTCATTAAAATTAATATACCATTCTTCGTAGAATTACAAATATTTTCTTTAAACATACTTCTACAATGTTGTTGACAGTAAATTTGTTGTTGTTGTCCGGGGTGATGGTGGAGGATTGGTTCCATCGCGACCAGCTAAGTGAGCGGTGTGGCTAACACCAGTCAGGTGAACTAATAACGAAACCTTTTGTTGCCTTATTTCTCTTGATCAGAAAAGAAGAGGAACACTCAAATGAAACAAAGAAACTCACCAGTGAAAAAATGGAACGAGACGACAGAATAATGGAGCAGAGTAAAGAGGTCAGTTTTTACCATTGTCGTGCATGTACGGTAGTTTGCTTCGTCATAATTTATTTATAATTTCGCTAGCAGTTCCACCCAAGCGCCAGTGAAACAACACCACACGAAAACTCGAGCTTAAACTGAGATACACATAAACGTGGTGCTTTGTTTGCGTACCATGTCTCGAAGGCTTTCTTGTCTTCTTGGTCACTACTGTACTAAAACGTTGAATAAGCACCTTTAGTCATTCTCGAAATTAACCTGGAGCACAAAAGGAATATAGGAAGTTAATTCTCCAAGGAGAGGCAAACCTTAAGCACAAGGGAAGAACTAGTTAATGTTGGTCTGACAATCTCAAGGGCTAATTAATCCATTTTTCGTCCTTGTCACCTGTGATAAGTCGCTCTTTTAATGTTCTTTTGTTTTGCTTTTATATGTCATTGATATGGCATCGAACATTGTAAGGAGTATATCATGAATTTGTGCTCTATTATCTGTTACTAACGGTTCGGCTTTTTGGGCATTGAAGAGGCGTTCAGTTTAGTAGCAGTAGTATTACCTGCATCTGGAAAATTTATAATCTTGTAGCCTGAAAAGTTTTACAGCTCATGGGAAAAGACGGTAGGTAAAGTACTAAGGATGGACTACAACTTAGCACGAGCTTGCTTTTAGACTTTCTATCCTTACTAGACAAGCAGCTGGCTAGCCTCTTGGCTGTTTTTGAGATATTTGTTTCATAGTATTTCTCACAGTATTTTGTTGTTCTCTTTACTATAGATTGAAGTATTAAAGGATGAACTCGACACAGCAAGGGAAGAAGCTCAACGGGCCCCCAGTAAAACCATGAAACATTTGGTGGAAAGACTTCGTAACCAGCTGGCTCTTAAAGAGAAACAGCAGAAGGTAATGTGGATTGTACTGGAATAGCCACGGTACACAGTTAAGCCTGTTAAAACAGATACCCTCGACTCTCCAAATCTTCTATAACTTACACTGAGACTGGAAGGCGTGGTTGTCACGTATTTCGTTTTGGGAATGTAGCATTCTGCTCCCATCTGCAGATTGAAACCTTTACTTACCACTTTCCGCGTCTTACACAATGGAAGTCTAGTTATGTTACTCCTGACCCATCTCAGTTTTATTACTATATTTTTTTTAAGAACAAGTGCTTACTTCTTATTTTTCAGTCGTTAAGTCAAGCTCTCCTTCAACTCAGAGCTGATATGGTATCGACAGCAGAGGAAAATGTTCAGGTAGATCAACTTCATCTTTATGTTAGTAGTGTCAATCTTATAGATGTTTTCCTGTAGCACCTTCCTTGCGAAAAAAGAATAATTTTACGAGTCTGTGTTTCTTTTTGTAAGGAAATAAGCTTGGCTGTTAGCATCAAATCGCTGTTATGTTATGTTCCTGACAACTCCAGAGATGAGACATAAAAAGGTTTAAGAGATAGCTATACAACCAAACTTTCCAAGAAGCAGTGGTAGCTTGTTAAAAACTCTGTGATTAAGGTATCTATATAGAGGCCTGTTTTTATCAAAAGACGCAACGGGAGCGCAAAAAATCCCGGCTCGATTCCCGACTGAAACATTTTCACAACTTTCTCTTACGATTTCTGTTTCCAATCTATTTGATTGCCTGCCATAATTCAGAAAGCACGTTGAATCGCCTTGCGAAAGAATGAGTGAAAAAACAAACAAACAAACAAACAAAAGAAAAAGAAAAGAAAAAAAGCCTACTGCTCCGATCCCGTGCATTCTGATTCCCAAACCTTTGATCTCCAATTCAACCCCTTTTGATTTCTGATATGACAGAGACCATGAAAGTTATGTGCGTTGAAGCCTGAATATTATTCAGCCTTTCTATTCGCAACTACGTGTCATTAATTAATTCCCTCATGCAGTTAAAAAATATGCCAATGGATATATTTCACGTCCAGTCTTGTGGCCCGTGTTTGACGTTCTTTATTTTTCAGGCTCACGCTAGGAAAGCCGAACAGCAAGCTAATGTACAGCACATTGTAGACAAAGAGACCGCTGGACTACAGGTTTGCCTTGTCATGTAGTTAAGAAATTTATACTTTCGTACTCAGGCTCCTTGCCTCACTCCAGTGTGTGTGTTTTTTTTTGTCCAGGCCTTACTAATTAACATCAGTGTTAGACTGTGAAATGTACGGAGGAAGCTCGGCCCAGCAATTTAGAGCTCCAGACTTGAGGTCCTGGGTTCAAGCCCCGTCCTCGGCCATTCTTGTATACAGCCAGCTGGTTTGCCTCCTGCCAGTTGGGACTTTTAACCTGTTATGTTTAATTTAATTGTTATTTGCTTCACGTTATTTCTGAGTGAATTGCCTATAAACTATCTTTGGGTAACTATGTGCATTTTCACTATAAAAATACTTATTTAAAATACATATTTTTATTTATTTATCTATTTGCCTTACTACTTGTTGTTTCCAATTTCTGGTTTCTAGGCGCGTATAGAGGAGCTACAAGAAAGAATGGAGAAGCTCAAAAGAGAGCTCAAGAAACAAAAAGACAAGGAATCAACTCTATTGGAAGAAAAGGATAAGTTAAAGCAGGTACAACTCATATCTGCAACTCTGTTCGTTGATCATCCATCGCACGGGGTCTGAATGTCGTCTGCAGATGTTGTGTTCACTGCACTAATCTCCGGCTTTTATTTGTTGTGTGTTGTGTTTTATTTATTTGCTTTCTGATGGTAAATCTCTTTTCTGCTTTCTTGTTTTGTCCTTAAAAAGTGAGTAAACCACAAAATGACGACCAGGCAAACCTAAAAGATCCATCCAGGGGAAGTTGTTACTCCCCTCTGGCTCGTTCCGTTCGTTGAATTGAACATGGGCCTATCCTTATCTCTATCTTCTTCTTCTTCTTCGTTTTATTTTTTGGCAGGATCTCTCCAAAAAAGATTCTGCTCTGTTGAAACTTGGCAGTGAACTGAAGGATTTGGAGACGGTACAAGAACAACTTGAGAAAAAGGAGCAAGAATTAAGAATGGAAAGGAATACGGTAACAGGCTTTGTTTAGCCATGGTGAAGTAGTTGACGTTGGCACTAGTTGTTTTGTAGACAATGATTAATAGCCTATAGATGTTTTGCCTTAAAAAAGCAATTTTACTCATATTGTCTTTACCGTTGTCACCAGGAGTCACTGTTACCCCAATAGAAATGTAGCTTAACCTTGATTTCAAACCCATGCGTCTGTGCAACGTTGAAGAGGCTTAAACCTTAGCTGTTTCGTGCACCTTTTTTAATAGGTAGTCTCTCGGTCTATTGAGCATCGGCCATCTCGTGTACAAATTGTTTCCTTTAATCTCCGCTTTTGAAATAGTTTTTTTCCTTATGCCAGAGATCTCAATGCTGCTTCCATGTGAAATAAAAGAACTCTAAGCAGAAATAATAGGGTTAGATCTTAAATCGTTCGGTCGTCTTTTGTTTTTAGCACGCTCAAGAACGTACAGAAGCAGAAAAACTGCGACAAAAGGTTAAAGCTCTTCAAGAAAAATTAAAGCAACAAAGGCAGAAGAGCGAGGAGGACGGTGAAGATGGGCCTGGTACCGAGAAACCTGTGGTGGAGGAAGTCATAAAGGAAGACAGGGTAAGGCTTAACACTTTACCTACCTGATTAACAGCGGTTCGACCTAAAGAATAAGAAAAGCTCGTTAGAGATAAAGGGTCAGTTATTCAAACAGAGTCTATTTTAGGCCGCGGCTTAAGACAATCCGTGGGCCTCTAAATCTGTTTGTAAGTGGTTAATTTTAAGTAGATAACTAGTTTTCTAGTCTGGAATGCAAGCCTTCTTGTTACCGCCAGCAGCAGACAATGTCTAAGTATGACTGTTGGCATAATTGAAAATGGCTTAGAACGTGGTTTTGTTAAACACCGTCTAAACTGTCTTTTAATAACTGACCCAAGGTTTCAACTTTGAGAGTTCAAAACTGATATGTTTTTTGTGAGTCTATCTGTTTACTAAATCACTTTGCGATATACTTAAAAAGTTCCAGGTGCAATTAGGTGAATCGGTTTCCCAGATGTCACACACTCAAACAGACACACAGCACCGACCAGTCTCCACATACTTCACTTTCAAAAAAGGCTTGAAACTGTTTTAGTAACACAGAGACTCATCCAAAACTTCTCAGTTTGAGCTCACATACTTTTCTTTCTTTTTTTTTGACAAGATTTCTGTTTCAAATAAATGGGAAACAAATGGTACATATAGAAAGTTCCTCGCTTGAGCTGTTGTTTGGGGATTGCACCTACAGACACCAGGATCAAAGCTATCTTTTGCTTTGTAAATCATCAGGGGCCGTATTCAGGAAGCTCTCTTAATTTAAAATGCATGCAAAGCATAGTTCGTGAGATTCCTACTGGTCTAGGAATAGATTCATGATGTCCTGCCAAGTTAAGTTAAATATTTTTCGTGAAAAAGCACTAACTTAAGCTGTACCCTAAGTATTGGAGTAAATGTGATGGTATATTTTAGGTAATGTTTAAAACACGAGCAGCAGTGTTTTTTTTTTATCGGGATTTAAAACCACGAGGCGCAGTCGAGTGGTTGTAGACACGATAAAACACGTGCTGCGAGTTTTTTGAACGGCTTCATAAACATTCCTGGAAAAGCGTGTGTCAAGAGAGTTCATAACAATGATGCTTTTGTGAACGTTGGAAATAAGCATACAAGAAAAACAGTAAACACCGCATACTAATAAGGAGAAGGTTTTATCGCTTTTTAAAACCACTGCACATGATGTTTTATCGACCATTTGATAGGTCAATGGGCTCATGAATTATTAATGAGTTTTTGAAGCCTGGTAAATACATGAGAAGGAGAGAACTCGGATTTCTTTTTTTATGAGTGTACCTATGTCTCTTAAGCCTGGTTCACACTTGCGACATAACGACATAACGACATAAGAAGGATGTTATGTCGTTATGTTAGCAGTGTGAACATGTAAACATAATGACATATTGGCAACATAACGACATCGACATAACGACATAAGGAAAAAACTGATCTTTTCTTTATGTCGTTATGTTGCTGTCATACAAGTGTGAACAACTTCGACATAACGACACAACAAACCACCAATCAGAGAACGGCAAAACTTGTCGAACCCAGTTCGCCACCAGCACTATTTTCAATATGGCGGCTACTGTGGAGTTGGAAGATATGACGGAGCAACCCTGGTGCGGCTCGTGTAGATGAAGAAGAACTTGCTGAAGCGATTCGAACTTATCCAATATTGTATGATAAAAGACGTGTAGATGCTCTTCTAGCTTCTTCCTGAAATACTGGACGAAAACAATCTTTTCTTCTAGCAATTTTTTCCCTTTGTTGTCGTCGACGACGCCTTCGCCGAAGAAACAAATTAAATCATCTCAAAGGCAACAAGTGTTTGTTCCGCCATTTTTAAAGTATTCTTTTCACCTAACCTTATGTCTTTATGTCAGTGTTCACATTTCCGACATAAGCGATTATGTCGTTATGTCATTATGTCGTTATGTCGTTATGTCACAATTGTGAACCAGGCTTTACCGAATAACACATCATTATCGTACTCTTAAGTAGTTTCGTAAAAGCGCCACTCGCCTGGGGCCATATTCATGAAGCGTTGCTAAGTGAAGATGTTTCCTAAGTATTGTTTTTTTTAACAGTAGCCTAGGAATAACAATAAACTTTTTTTTAACCTAAAACGACCAGGCCACTGTTGTGAGTGAAGGTGTGGCTCGCTGGGAAGATAACAAGAAATGGCAACAGAAAGTAGAGACACTAAGAGGAAAACTAGCTGAGAAAACACGCGAACAGGAAAAAGCAGAAAAGACCATCGCCATGCTGAGAGAGGCGGTCAATAGGGCTGAAAAAGATAAGGCGGGGCTTCATAGTAGATTGAAAAGGTGCGTTGTGTTTGCTACAGTTCTCGTAGTTTCCGTTCAACTGTGTTTAGACTGAATTGTTAGCAGTTGCTGTGGTTAAATGGCTGACGCTTTGGGCTTTACATCGCTAAGTTGTCGGTTCTGACCTCTGCTTCCGTGTTGTCGGTAGCATATAATGTGTAACTGGGTGGTAGCCGAGGTAGGATACATTCCGACTGATTCGAAACACAAGTCACAAGCGCTGCTCACTGTAGCTCCGACGTTCATACAAGCTAGACATGCAGTGTGTGTTAGCCCGAAACGCTATCCCAAAAGATCTGGCGTAGAATTTAGAGCTAGGAGACCTTTTCTACTTCGTTTACATATTAGTGACCCGTGAAATGCGACCAGCGTTTTGTGCGATCTGTTTGTCAGCGAGTAATGTTACGATCAATTAGTATCCCATCTACGGCGGGGAAAGCAGTAATATTCTGAGTTGCTTCATATCACCGACACTGGATGTAAAGTCATAATGGATGCATTGATTTGCCTGAACTTTCATTTGAAGGAAAAATTTAAAGATCAAGTGTTGTTGAGATGCTTTGTTCCGTAAAAAATATGTCATTAGAAAGGCAAATGAAGAGAAAAAGGAGAATCAACAATTACAGGATCTTTCGTCTCGCTTATTTGCATCGTATTCGCGGTGCTACATCCATGTATTTACGTTGTCTATTTCAGCTCTGCCAAACCAGTGGTTGGTGGACCGCCTCTTGTCACGAACGAAGTTGTACAGGACCTTAAGCACAACATATTCAAGTTGGAAGAAGAGGTACAATGAAATGAAAATGGATAAAAACAAGTGTTGTCCTGGTCATATTAGACAATTATGTAAGTCCGGTCGCTTCAAAAGAAGCAGCTGTTGCTGCATGGTATCTCTATGGCAACAAGCTGACGTTTATTCTTCTGTCTGGCAAGTAATTAAGCTGGTTGTTTGGAAGATTTTTTTTAGAAAAAATGCATTATTGCAGCATTTTGAATTTGCTCACTGGAATAAGGCAACAAAAGGATTTTCGTTGCCTTTAAAGCGCTATTTCACCTTGTAGCATGCTTTCGTGATAACTGCTTAGATCCTTTATTCGTCTTTCTTGTCGTGTTAGAACCAGGAGTTAAGGCGGCAAAAAGTTCTAGGTCATGACAAGCAAATGGAGGCCCTGGAACTAAGGAACAGGCAGCTAACCGGGTACATTGAAGGCCTGGAACGAGACCTTGCTGGCCGTATGGCTGAACAGGTACTGTAGAGTCACACCTAACCTTGGTCAGAGTCATAAACAACACCACAGAAAATTACTTCACCGTGCAATGAATGGTCAGCTAAATGTGATCGAAAGTTATCGGTTTCGGATTTTCGTCATCTAGAGAAGATCTCTACGAAGGCGCAGTTGGATGTGAATTTCCTAAAGAACTTTCGTTCGCTTCATGTGTATCCTACGTTCATCTCATTCCCTCTGTACTGAAGATCGATGAAGTTTCATCGGAAACATGTTTACTTTAAAAAACGTCGTATCTTTCATAAACTTTTAGGATTTCATCCACAGACTAAAATGTCAGAGATGAGGATTACCTTAACAAAAGGTTGAAACTTTGGGGTCATAGTCAGTAAAGTATTGTCATACCAAGGGAAAGTAATAGGGTTTCATTCACAGAGACACCTTGCACAGCATAACAAACAGCATCAGAATAAAGCAGTGTAGTAGCTTTCATACAGACCCACAAGACTGTTCTTTAAACGTGAGTTCAAATCACCTGAATCAACCATCAACCAACCAAAGAAGGATGGCGCATTGAGACGTGATTCAGAAAACCATTATGAAATACGAATGTACAAATTCGTAACTGGTGTCCAATTTCGATTGTTTGTTTGTTTGTTTGTTTTGTTTGATTTTTTTTCTTTCAGCGTTCTGTTGACAAGGCCGACGCAGACATGTATCGTGAGTTATATCAAAGAAACCAGTCTCTTCAGAAACAACTGTTGGAAGCCAAGGAGGTTAGCAGATGCAGTGTTCTTATCTAACGAGGGGTAAAATCCGGGCTTGGCGGAGGGATGTACCTACAGTTTCGAGCATGCAAGAGATTTTGATATATTTTCCAAAAAAAAAAACAAAATAAAACAAAACAAAGACAGGCGAACACCCTTTTGTTTAAGCCTAGCACTGGTCGTAAAATTGTATTTTACAAGAGCTCGGGACTACAGTGCAAAAATTCTGATCGCTTGTCGGATGGTCTTACCACACGAGCTACTGGGAGACTCGCGGTGAGCAGGGTCATTCTCCAAGTTCACATTTTTGGCTTATCTACTAAAAAGATTGCAACACAGAAGGGTACATGTTTTTTATTTTCAAAAAGTTAAGGTTGTTTTTCCACATGATCGCCAAAGGTTACTGCTGTTTAAAAGTCTGAGCAATCGTCGGCGCCAGCTCATATGCAAACCAGCCGGCTATGCAGAAAGAGCGCTGTTGATGTAATCCAGAGGATGTGGGTTCAAATCCATCTCGGCGAACCAAATTTCCTTCACAGGGCTAGCAGCCCGAGGAATTGTATGGCAGAAGTCTTCACTTTGGCACTCAAATAAAATAACATTTCTGTGCAGATGTCCGCAGTGCATTGAATCACTGAAACACCACATTTCACGTTTCCGTGTGATTGCTACCATCGTGGATCTTTTGTTTTTTTTAAGATTGGTTGATCGTTAGCCTTCATAGAAAGAACTATTCTCATTCCGTGAATGTGTCTCTGTTAGAACCCTTCTGTCCTTCACCTGTTCGTTACTACCAGCAGGTGATGGTTATTGAACGCTTAAAATATAAACGTATTTTGTAGCAGAAGCTATTAATGAATGGATCATTCTCCCCACTGGTAGGAAAATATGGAGTTGCGTTTCGATTACGAACAAGCCAGAAAGGAAAACCCTCGGCTTAAGGTAATGTTGCAGAACAATGTTTTCACACACACCTGTAAAGGTTGGTTGGTTTCTACGAGAGATGTTACCCTCCCCTTCCACTAACTCTTTGCCATAACTCCACCATTTTATTTTGTTGGGCTGTTTTGACCATTTATGCATCTTGTGTTTAAAAATGCAACAGGCCAGCTCTGGGCCAGGTGTAGGGCCCTTACAGTCTGATGTTGATTACACGTTCAGGGACTTATTTTGTTACCAGATGAAATGACCTTTTGTTTGCCGTTCCAGGCTCGAGTAGAGGATTTACAAGAATATGTGGAAATTCTAAAAGCGGAACTCGAAGCCAGCAAAAAGAGAGAGAAAGCTCGCAAGGTACGTTTGAGTCAGAGCACTGGTTTGATTTGTAACGGAGTTGTTTAGCAGTAGGCAACTGTATTGTTTTGCTTTAGAGCGAAGGTGGATCTATATTTTTGAGTCTGTGGGCGAAATGCTAAAGTCTGACTAAAAAATGTTAGCTTTTGAGCTTTGCCTTCCCGTGTGGGAGGTCTGTATAAAAGTTGTTTAGAGTTTTGTTCCTGGTGATATCCCTGCAGAGTGGTTGCAATATTTGAACGTCTAGATGAAATCCTTTCAGATGGATATTGTTGATTAGCACTTTCAAGTGATGTTGTTTGTTTTTCACTGGTTTTACTAAATGACGTGTTTCTGGTTTCACCAGAAGAGCCTGGGCTCTGGTATGGGAGGACAGAGCGTGGAAGACCTGGAACGAGTGATCGCAGCCATGAGGCGAGTTGTGGAAAGACTTCAGGGTGAAAATGATCAGTTAAAAAAGACTGTTGGTGCGGGGGGACCTCAATATGGTGAGGTTATCAAGGAGAACAGAAGACTCAAGGTAAGCGCACTGCATGAAAGGTGGAACAATGCTTGTCGAGCCTATGGAAATAGGCTCAGACGTGGTAATCATCCCATGAGTTGTTTATTATCTAGGGAGGAGCCTGTTGCCCACAGTTACAATCCCAGGTCAGACAATGCTTGTAAAAAGGTTCTATTTTGGCGATCGTCTGACATGTAGAACACGACGCTTACAAGATTTCGTGACCTTTAAATTTTAGTTGGATTTGAACACTAGTTTTATAGCTTTATAATTGTATTTATAATATAGTAATTTTATTTTAAGTATCTTTATATAGTAGTTATTGCATTTTAACTCTTTAATTCAGCTATGCACCAGCTGCAAATAAGTTAAATAAACGGTCTTTAACTCTTCAAGATGTGCATTGTTTTCAACTTCCGTCTTGGTTTGGGTGATCAGGCGAACGAAAAAAACACTTGTGGCTTAGGTCATCCGACTGACCTCTGTCTTGCCCAAGACGATAATGACAGATCTTACTGCATCTTCCTTCATTTTTACTCGAGAGAGCTCAATTCTAAAGTGCGAACAGAGAACTTTGTACTAATTTCTCGAGTAGTCCTTCTTCTCTCTTGGATTGTCCATTAAGAGCCCAGGTTTCGACAACTATGGAGGCTGAGGTATCCTTTAAATTCAAGTATTTGTTGCAGAGTATCAGTTGAGACGATGGAAAATTTTCAGGGAAAGAAATCACGTTGCCCACTTGCAGGTTAACTAAAAGTCGGACAGTTTTGAAGTGATTGGAATCTATCAAAGCTTTGTTGTTGTTTGTTTCCTTCTTGCCGAGTAAAACGGATTGCCTTTTTTGGAAACTTTCCGCTTAGTTACATTTGACTTCGTTGCATTTTTTAACCTCCTCCTCCACCCCACCCTCAAACAAAGAAAGTGCGCTTATCGAGTTTCTTTTCTCAAACCAGCATGAGCTGGAAAAAGCAAAGGTCAGTGACAAGACTGGAGCCCAGTCCTCACGCGGAATGAGTGGTCAGGCGAATACAACTAGGATGATAACAGAAAATGAGAAACTGAGGAAAGATTTAAAAAAGGTATTGATAACACTGATGTAAACAATAGCAGTAGCTACAGGAAAGAATGTTAAATTTTAAAAACTTTGCCTTTAATTTAATCGTCAGCAAGTTGCCTGACGTTTAGGACGAAAACCCCAAGTAAAGTCAAAATGTAACAGGCAAAAAGAGCAACATTTTAGTTACAATGCGGGAATTTCATGGAGTTGAGCCAAGGACAAGGCTCAGGATGTGTTTGGACTATGGCATAGTAAGGCAAATGGCTGCCGCTATTTAACAAGTATTCTCAAACCAGGGAATAACCAGCTGCAATCCACTGTACCGAAAAATATGGCGGCTGGTACCTTTACCCATAATTCTTAGCGTACAAAATCCCTAAAAGGTTCAAAAAGTTCAACCCTAGCATACACAATGTTGTTAGTACAGGGACTAATTTGGCTGTCTATGTGCCTATCGGCTGTGTTAGGTTCGCAAGGTATTGTGGTAAAATATGCAGTCGCTATCTTTTTTCCGTAAAGTGGATTAGTCACTTTATTTCTGACAAATTGGCGAAATCCATCGCAATGTAGGGAGGTGAATTGACAGACCTGCCGATCTGTTTCGGACACGCACTTTATATCCAATTTTTGTTATCTCTCTTGCCTTTGTCTTGGCAGGAAATGGACGAAGTCGAGAAACTTAAAACAGCAAATGCCAATCTGGAACAGAGAAAGGAAGAACTGGTGAAAGAATTAGAACAGGTAGTTAAACCTTTCATTAACAATTTGTAGACTCCCAGGCCAAGATGTCTGCATAGTTTAGGTTGACCATCCATTCACCGTAAAGAAAGGCAGCTTGATTGAAAACGAACGTTTGGTTTATCAGCAGAGTTGATAGCTAATGGTAAATTGGCCACCGTAAAGAGATTCTAGTTCTGACGTTTCGAGCGTTTGCCCTTCGTCAGAGCGAATGACGAAGGGCAAACGCTCGAAACGTCAGCACTCGAATCTCTTTACGGTGGCCAATTTACCTTTAGTGATCAACTGTTTAAAGAAAACGACAAAAATTTTAAGTTTGCAAAACATGTTTCGACAGAGACTTCTGTCATCTTCAGTTACTTAATGTACAAAGCGTTTGAAGTTGAATTTATAATAAGTGGACAAAAATGCTAATTGTGATAAATGGTGACAACAAAGTGAACATGAAACGTGACGATGTGAGAATTATAAGGATAATTTTTGATTTACATGGTGTAATTGTTGATTCAAGGACGGTTGTTCTCTTTGAATATGAATAGAACCCTGTTGATAAACCAAACATTCGTTTCTACTCACCTCCGATACAGCACCGTCGCTTCTTAGAAACTAGCTCCCTTATTGGATGAAAACGATTGATCTAATGAACAGGACGTTACACGAAGTAGG
The DNA here is from genome assembly GCF_977016875.1 of Pavona decussata. Classification (NCBI taxonomy): domain Eukaryota; kingdom Metazoa; phylum Cnidaria; class Anthozoa; order Scleractinia; family Agariciidae; genus Pavona; species Pavona decussata. The sequence goes on along the minus strand of NW_028145528.1, from coordinate 4,313,907 downwards.
TATCTGCATGTATTAAGTTAAAAATCAGCGTGTATCCAGGAGTGTGGGCAAAATGTTTAGTGTTAAACAAACGCGCTATTCACTGAGACTCTTTGACTTTGACATTCCTTGATTTAACACTGTTAACCATGGCAAGCGTTCATTGTGTTACTTTATAATAATAATAACAATAATAATAATAATAATAATAATAATGATCGTTTATTCAACCTTTTTGCAGCATAAACTGAATTACAAGGCGGGTCATTAATTACATACAAATATCTCGGAATTATGACACATAAATATAACTGTTAATGTTAAGACATCACATTTCGCTATTTTAGACACGATTCTGGTATTTGATGGTGCAAAAATTTCCAAATCTGTTAGTTCTTGCGGAGGCAGCCACAAAAACAGATTCTCCTGTTCTAAGGGCATACGGTCTTGTCTTCGCAACTCTCGGCACTAAGTTTCGTAGCAGGTCGGAGGAAGAATAACTTCGCTTGAGAAATGTTATACACGCATCCTCCCTCCTCTGGCACAGCAAAATTAAGCCTGACTTCTTAAGCGCGTCCTCGTAGCACAGAGAAGGAAAAATTGGGCCAGTGTTGTGGTTAATGCTGAGTAATGGTAATACGAACCCGCCCAGCCATAACGCATTGAGAAGAAAAATTTGCAAACTTAACGTCAATAGCTTGTTAGAAAATAATTGCCATTTGTGTGACCTATGAAGAACATACGCATGCGCGATATAAGTCTCTATGATTGTACAGTTTTGGAGTTTCAAACTTGAGTTTAAATTGCATAGTCACATCTTTTATTATATACCAGTAAATGTATGGATACTTTGACAGTGAAAAAATAGTTTTTATATTTTTATGTATATGGCAAAATTATTTGACCTATTACTCGGACTTTACCTTAAACATGATTTCGATTAACGACCAATTTTGTTGTTGTTGTTGTTCTTTTACAGTTACACCAAAAACTCTCAGATTCTAACATGGGTGGACTTGACAGCAAAGAATGGAAGTCAGTGGTTTTGCCAAAGATATATGAAGAAAAAATGCAAAAACTAGAAGCAGAATTAGAGAAAAAGGTGAGGTTACCTCTATTCTTCTTATTTCAAATTCTTGATTATTACAATGTCTTCAAGGGAAAATGAAATGGTAACAGTGAGCAAGGAGAATCATTATTTTTTTTCCGTGGCACAGTTAAATAGGCGTACTGTAAACACTTCTCCGTTTTCGTTTTATTCGTTCTTTTGGAAAATGGTATATTCGCATATTCTGTTAATCCTAAAACCGGAAAAGTAAAGAAAAAGTAGTCATGGAAGGCACTGTTAGGCTTAGAAAAGAATGTTTGGTTTTAACGACAAAGTTGATAAGCTAATTTTGCCACCATAGAAAGATTCGACTCTGATGTTTTGAGCGTTCGCCCGTCGCTCTATCGACTCCCCCAATGACGCAGGACCACATTTTCTTCAGAACTAACGCCCTTATCTATCTCTTAGGTTTGGGCTGCGATCTGTTGGGAAATTCATTCCGGACTTATAAAGATACGTCTAAATCTTGCTGAGACAAGTCGACAATACTTTGACCATTCTCAGACTGTGCCCCCAAAACCGGTTTATAGTGAATGCTATCACCTTTATGTTTGGTACTTACAGTGAGCATAATGTGACTTTGTCCCTTCAAACTAACCCAAAACAAGCAGGCAAATGTTAGCAAACAACTGAATGCAAAAGGAGACATGTGCGTTCTACCAAATGGGTGCAATGACCTGACGTTTGTTTGTTTGTTAAATCTGGTCTAGACGAATCTGTTAAAAGATATCAAGACATATTTGAAAGCAGCTGCCAACCGAGAAACCGAACTGACGAAGAAGCAACATGAACTGGAGGAAAAGGTATATTGTTTATGATAAGGAATATCCAGTATTGTAATATACAGTCAGAGTATAGAAGGTCATAATCTAAGCGCAAGGGAAAGTGTATTCCCGAAGAGTTCCCGACAACTTCCGAGCATTTCCAGCGATATCCTAGAGAATTTTAAAGATCAAAACAAGGCTTGCGACTATTTTCGAACCAAGATAGGAAGGTCTGTCTTGGTTTTGAATTGTACGGTTTGATTCTAGAATGGGTTTGATGAATGTTTCAGACACGGTATGAAGAAAATTCATCCTTCTCTTTTAGGTTGCAATCTTGGAGAGATTTCCAACAAATATTAAAGGCGACAGTGATTTGGTGAAAGAATTTCAACAAACAAGGTAAGGTTTTAAAAAAAGCTGAGTTGTGTTGTCTCTTGATTTTATCATAACATTTTGCAAGTGTTCAAAGCCTCCATGGCACTGGTGCCTGGATACTCACAAAGATACTCAAAGGGAACGTCGCGATTCGGAAAGATTTCGCTGAAACAAGAACAAACTTCAGGGCTCGATGGGAAAAAACAACAAAAACAACAACAACATTCCAGAAGAAAGAACAAGGGATAAACGAGAAATTTGTTTATTGAAGGAAAGTCTTGTTGTTCAACCCAGACGGTCACAACCTGGTTACAAATAGGGATGTTTTGTGTAATCTAAGGTATAAGTGTAAACCGTCAAAGATCACTATGGTAAATCCCAATAAGATAATTAAGGACGGTGCCTACCTTTGTTACTGCGCATACGTTCTGTGCATCTCGAGATACTCGGGTTTCCTATGGGTGGTGCCTACTAATACAGGGTTTTTTTGTGTAGTTTAAAACAATGCAGAGAAAGCAGAACTTAGCAAGTGCTTTTGGTATCCAAAAAGAATATTGGGGGCAACCATGCATTTTTCAGAGAAAATAAAGCTTCAATTTGGAGAAAACGCCATACATTGCTTTGTTTCTTAATGCTCTTTTCGATTATTGTTGCTTAATTATCTCTGAAAAGTGCGTGGTTACCCCCAATTTTATGTTTGGGTTCCAGCAGCTCTTGCTAAAATCTGCTTTTCTCGCATAGTGATAAACCGCGGAAAATACTTCTGTATTAGTAGGCACCGTCGTTAATTATATCCAGCTTCTTTGTTTTCGTCCTTTTTTTCTACCGTAAGGATCAGTCTTGCCGTCCATAATTTGTTATATCTTGTCGCTGTGGTCTTCCCAAATTAAGAGTTTTGAATCTCAATACCCTGCCCTTTATAAGGAAGACGGGATTGGCTAAGGAGATACCAGATTGATTGATTGATTGATTGATTGAATTTTTAGGCTCTTCCTGCAAAACAGGGTAAATTTTGCGAGTTAAATGCACTGTGGTAACGAATTTTGTACAAACAATCCAAAAATCGCGAAAATTTGTTTTCACAGTAAACTTGAAGTACATTTACCACGTTCAGCACCTATTACGAAGGCTAGAGCGTAAAAATTTCGCCCACAGACTCAAATGTTTGATCCCCGTTGCATTTTCTTAATAACATATGACTTTGGCAATGAAAACGTTCGTGGCGCTTTACAGTTGAGGGTCAGAATTAATTCGCGTCAGCTTTGGTTTTGCTTACCACGTTCTTGAATTTGTTATAATACTAGTGCAACTTTCTCAACCAACTGTAAGTAAACTCGACTTGTTTCCACGCGCTTTCCTGCGCTTTGCGTCGGTTTACTGCATGCATTTGCTTCGAGTTCTGATTTGCTTGAGCGCTTCTTTTAGTTTTGCTCAGTTGAATACCTTTCGAATGAAATTTGTTATATTCACTGCCCTGAAGTTATTCACTGCTGAAATGTTATGCGGCCTTCTTTCTCTATTTTCCCTCTGATTTCAGCTCTCTCTCTCTCTAGTCTGCATGCGTTGTTTTTTTTTTTGTTCCCCCAATGATAAAGTGAGTTTATTCACATACATTTTTGTGGTGTATTTGTTACTACCTAGATTACGAGTGGCCACTCTTGAGTCCGAAAAAGAGGAAATATTACATGAGGTCCGACAGCTCCGAAAAATGGGCCAGGCGGGGGATTTACCGCGTGACTTGGTAAGACATTGATAATCACTTCCGAGGTCATTAGCATACCAATTAGATATTAATTTATTTAATTAATATTAATATTAATTTATTTATTTATTTGTTTGCTTTTTTGTTTATTTTAGGAAAATGAAGAAGTTCTTGAAAAATTAAGGAATTACGACAGAATGATGGCCGACGACGTAGAGCTTCGGTAAGTTTATCACTATGCATCTCTCTACCCAGCAGGTATACTTATAACCTTTTTAGGATTGAGAAACAGACGAAATTCTCGGGTAAAAAGCGGCAAATGATTGAGGCATGCGCACAATGTTTGAAGCATTATGTCTGACAGCCTTTAAAATATCGTAGGACTTGAATGAAAACCATCTCCCCCCGTTTTATATTTGTAAACTCTGATATCACAGCTTTGTGTAATGCTCTATTTGTTTCCTCTAGTATTTCTTCTTAGTAGTTATCTGTGTTTTCTTTTTGTTGTTTTGCTTTTTTGCTCTTAGAACACGCTTAAAAACTGTGGAGCTGGAGCGAGATCGACTGTCCCACGAAATCACCAAGGTGCACATTTTTAGTGTCACTACAGTTTTGTTCCATACCATTACAGAAGTTTCACTATGTATAAGCCTTTTTTTTTGTTTGCTTACTCCTATCTATGATATCCGTTCAAATTTTGTGTCGTCAATTGGAAGTAGACTTCAAAACAGCCCTTGTTTTCTGCGTTCAGTTGTACGTCGGTCTTTGGAGGGATAGCCTGGAGCAAGTGAGAAACGAGGCGTGTTAGGCTCGCGCGTAATAATCCACGCTTCGCGCTTCACGAGTTTGCTGCTTCCTCTGTACGTGAATTTCAAGAAAAGTTAAGACTGTTTTGCAGTGAAATTAGTCGACACTTTTATAATACGCAAGGATCATTGCTACTGGTAGCGAGTTGAATGAAGAATTCTTTAATAATTTGTATGAGCACTGTAACAATATTAGAAGCGAGGTAAGTACTTATTTTACGGGAAACTTTCGGGACTTTCGATTGTTCCCGAAAGTCTTCTGAAGATGTCATAAGGCACCCGAAGGCGACTTCGTCCTGAGATTTGGATAGGCGAAGGCTCCGAAAGACTTATCTTAATTTCCTCGATCAAACTGGCAATATTTGGCATTCACCCGAATATTTTCAACTAAAATAGGCACTAAACCTAATTAAATTATGGTGTTCTTTAGTTCACTGCAGTTTACTTTAGTTAAATTGGGTTGGATGTGAAAGATCTTCATATCTCTATTTTTTAACATTTCCTGTTATTTGCCTTCATTTACGTTATGAAATGATAATGAGGTATTTACCTAAAGAAACTACCAGACCGCGCCATACAGATACGATTGACTATTGCAGGTCGTGCAATCTGGTTGGTTCTTTGGTTGATTTTGCGTCATCAAGGCTTGGTGTGAATTTTATACCGTGTTTGAATGAATTTACGTTATGAAATGATAATGAGGTATTTATCTAAAGAAACTATCAGACCGCGCCATACAGATACGATTGACTTTTGCAGGTCGTGTAATCTGGTTGGTTCTTTGGTTGATTTTGCGTCATCAAGGCTTGGTGTTAATTTTATACCGTGTTTGAATAAGTCCTTAGCCAATTAGGTAACGATATTTACAGATACGATTTACTTTTGTAGGTCGAACAGTGCGGTTCTTTAGTTAACTTTATGTCATAAGGGCGTGGTGTGAATTTAATACCCAGTGTTTGAATGAGTCCTCAGCTAATTATAAATATCGATAAAGAACAAGTAGCGTTAACTCAATGCAGACCAATTAATTCGCCTTCATACAGTTGCAACGAAAATTATCGAAGTAGAATTTCATGCGTTACCAAAATCCTCAAACGCGTAAGGGTTTTGAAGATGAAGAGTGCAAGCCATAGCTGGCAATGTCGTGATGCGAGCCTCTTGTCCTTGAATGAAACTAGAGTCCCAGAACGCAACAAAAACAACTCGATGAACAAAGAAGCAAAGGAGGAGTCTACCATGAAAAAGCCATTTCGCAATTCTCGCAAGCAGTACGAAGACACTGTTTTGAAGGCTTATGGTATCGTCCCAGTGGCTAGAGAGAAACGAAACAACTTTGTCTTGAGCGGCAAGGAAAGTGGAAGGTGTAAACCCTGCCCTAGCACAGGAAAGTTGCAGAATATGTTGGAGGCTGAACGACGGTCAGAAAGTTGTTGCTCAGCTACTCAAGAACTTCAACTGAGGACACGATACGAACACACTGTTTTAAAAGCCTACGGAATTCTCCCTGCTCAGGCCTACCTTTCAAACTTTCAGTGCCGTTGATTTGTTGACACAATAATATGGCCACTGACAAGTACAAGTGTACTACTTTTTAGCAGAATATTGGTACTTTTCCAGCTTTTCCCATTGAAACTAACTCACCTTTTTTTAAGTTGATTAATTTTTGACTTTGCCTGTGTAATGAATTGCATTTTTTTTTCTGTTCTGACAGAATAGATCGGCGTGAGCGAGCCGTAGAAATTACATCTTACTGACTTATGTCGTTTCTTTAAACAAAAGGTCAAACCCTTAGGAATTCTTGCAACAATAACCTACCTTTCCCATTAAAGTTACCAACTTCTCAATTTTTTTTCCGTTGAACGTCGCTTCTTTACTTTGTACTACTTTTACTTAAAAGCATAATAAAAGCCCGTGAGTGAGAAGTAGAATCGTGGACGTCACTGGTGTTGCCATTAACACAAATTTAAAACTTTATCCATTTTTTTTCTAGAACCAACATAAACTTTTCCGACCTTTCGCTTTGAAATTAGGTAATTATTTTTCTGAATTCATCTTTTTCGGGTTCCTTTTCTCGATTGGCATAATTTATAGTGTATAATAGACACCATTATTTCATGTTTTAAGCATTCAACATTTGATCAAATTGGTTGATGGAGCTATACCTCTTAAAGTGCTAATCACCCTTAGTCACTTCCTTTTTTTTCCTTCAAAAGTAGACATGGAAAGCAGAAAAATGGGATTTGAAGTTATTCTCGATTTTTAAAACACGATCGAAATCAAGCCTCTCGGAGTTTAAACCGCGCCTTTGGAGGACTGGTACTAGTGAGAGTTGTGACGTCGACCCGGTATCTCAGTGACAAGCCCACAACAAAACAGTACATTGTAATGAGTTGGAGTGAATTCTTCGCGAGCTATTTGGGTTTATGGCCGATTATTTTGGCCTAAATGTCGAATACTCACTCTGATTTCGAGCAAAGCTACAACCTAGATGATGAAATTTAACTACATCTCCGGCTACGTGCTTGAAGTCGAAGATCAAGCACGTCAAATGGAGGTGAAAGTGCCTACAGAACTGCTACTCGCATGTTAACCGTTTCTATGTCGATATTTTGGCCAATTTAGCTTCTTCTGTGTTTGCAGCGGGTTGATTTTACATGATGATTTGGAGGATTCGCACGATAGTCACCGAACAAAGCCATGTGCTTGACTGTCGCATGTGTATTTTGATCTCAAAGGTCATTTCTGGGTTATGAGTTCTGCGTTTATCGGTTTATGGCCTGTTTATTTGACCTCTTGTTGTTTCTGTCTGGCCACTGTCGTTCTTACGCCCTTCGAGGCACTTTTTTTAGGTTTGGTTTGGCTCGTTTTGTCCGGGGACGGCAAGGCGTTTCTTGTTATGTGGAATAAAGATGATGGAATATTTTAAGCCTGGTGAATGAATGAGAATGATGTATTAATCAGAAATGACACAGGCATACTCGGAAATAAATCGGAGTACTCCTATCAGGAGTCGAACCTAAGACTTTCCGATTACTAGCTCGGATGCTCTACCACTGAGCTACAGGAGACTCCTGGGAGCTAAGGCCATTAAACTAGGTTCATGAGACAAACATTCGCATACTGTAAGGATTGGAATGTCATGTTTTCCGAGTATGCCTGTGTCACTTACTGAATAATACACCATTCTCATTTATTCACCAGGCTCAGTTAAAGTATCCATCACCTTTATTACGTATATGCCACACATGACATTCCAATCCTAGCAGTATGCAGGACGTTTGCCCCACGAACCTAGCTTAATGGCCTTAGCTCCCACGAGTCTCCTGTAGCCACACATCTAGCCGGCACATTTCAAGTACATTATACTGACAAATAAGCAAATGGTCTGTGGCGGAGGTAGCAATGGTTGTTACTATGGTCATTTTTCGGAGAAAAAAATTCAAACCTTAATTTCCGAGTTCTTCCTAAGAATACTAAACAACGCCTGAAGCCTTCCCAAGACTTCGAAAAATTTTCGAAGCTACTTCGAACTCTTCCGAAGATCATCCCGAAGATTGCGTAAGAAAAAGGCAGCCTGGTCGACAACCTCGTTCCCAGGGTCCTCTCTCTTCCTCTCCCTGGGAACGAGGTTGCCTGGTCGAGTCACCAGACGGCGGACTTAAAAGTCTTTTGAAGTCCTACTCTGACCGCTCGCTGGAGATATCTCATGATCTTAAGCCTCCGCTTATGGAAAGGCTGCACTTAAATAAATGAACATTATTAACTCAATCACTATTTATTTAATTATCTTTTTGTTCGTTTACTTCTCTATTCGAACTCTCCGGAAAGAAACTCATTGCACTTAAGTGTACTGTTCTTTATGTGCAATTTTGAGAAACTATCAGTGAAAATTTGTTATCCTCAACGCTGCGTCTCTGTTGATCGGTTTCCAGCGTTATTAACCGCTAATTACTTAATCCCTAATATGACCATGACGTTTTAATTTCAAAAAATGAAACTCGCTTAATAACCAATTCTTGCTTAAACTTGCATGCAGACTAATTTTCAAATTGGATAGGGCTACAAATTGCCTCGCCAGATCTGAAGGCTGGTATTTTCAATCAAGACATTCTACCTTAATAAATCACTGTATCGTTGAAGATGGATGTCACTGACTATAGCAGAGAACGTCACGCCAACATCTTGTCCAGGAAAAGTTCACATAACTCAAAACTCAGCAAGACCAACTTTGTGAGAACGGCAGCAAAGTATGAGTATGCGATGGAACAGCGTTCTCAAAATTCCTTCCAGCAGTATGAAAACGATGTTTTGAAGGCGTATAGTATCGACCCCGTGGCCACAAAGGAACGAAATGGCTTTGTCCTGTGTAAGGAAGAAGATGGAGGAAGGAATAACAACTCAGTGACAAAAAATTTCCAGGATCTGTTAGCGATTGAACATCCTCTGGTCAGTTGTTCGGTGACCACTAAGCAACTTGAATTGACAACAGAATATGAACTCACTGTTTTGAAAGCCTATGGAATTCTTCCCGCCCAGTTGTTTTGAAAGCCTTTTGAGTTCTTCTTACCAATGGCTATATTTCAGTCTCCTGTTTCCTTAATAGAATACATGGCATTTGACGAGCGGTGAAGGCACTAAACTTTGTTGTCGTCCAAACTTTAAAAGTATTTTTAAAACCTTCATTGAAAGATCTGCACTAACATTAAATCATGTTAAATTTGATTTTCTTCTCGGTTACTGTCTTGAGTTCAGCTGTTAAAGTTCCTTTTTTTGTGGAATGGTATTGTTTGAAAATAAGACGAAGAATTGCAGAAACCAATTTACCACCGGAAACAATATAGGGAGAGTATTGAATATTGTTGCCAATATCACAATATCTCATCTTTGTATCGTTGTGTAGCCTCCTTTCTGTTTCCCATCTATTTCTTATGACACTAGTTGACAGAATTTGTATAGACATCAAGAATTGAATCATCTGTTTGTAATGTTTTAATGCGTGGCCCAGGGTGAATAAAGGCAATTTATTTACTCGATCACTATTTATTTATCTGTTTGTTTATTTATGTATTCGAACTCTCCGGAAAGTAACTGAATGCTAGCAAGTGTATTTTTCTTTATGTGCAGTATTGGAAAGCGATCATTGGAAAATTGTTGTTATCCGCAATGCTATCTTCCTATTTTTCGGTATCAAGCGTTATTCACCGCTAATTAATATGACCATGATGTATTAACTTAATGAAATTAATTAAAAGTTATTGCGCAAACCTGTTTTTTTCACCTTGCACAATGCCAACAACACCAAGTTCGGGCTGTTCGAGCGGCTAGACGGCGAACTTGAAAGTCCTTTCAAGCCCTGCTGTGACCGCTCGATGGAGTTGGTTAATGACAATCGTAAGCCTACGGTGTTATTTTCAAATTGAATGATCTGTTTCAATGCGTGGCCCAGGGTGAATAAAGGAAATTTATTTACTCAATCGCTATTTATTTATTTATTTATTTGATTATTGCAAAATAATCAGTGGAAATTTGTTGTTATCCTCAATGCTGCCTTCCTTATTTTTCGGCATCTAGCGTTCTTAACCGCTAATTACTGAATTCCTGTTATTAGCATGACATATTAACTTAATGAAATTAACAATTATTGCGCAAACCTGTATGCAAACTGATTTTCAATTTGGTTACGGCTAGAAATTGCCTCGCCAGATCTGAAGGCTGGTATTTCCAATCAAGCACTTCTACTTTAATAAACCATTGTATCGTTAAAGATGGATGTCACAGACTATAGCAGAGAACGTCACACCAACATCTTGTCCGGGAAAGGTTCACATTACTCAAAAGTCAACAAGAACAACTTGGTCAGCACTAAGCAAAGTATGAGAATGCGGTGGAACAGCGTTCTCAAAACGCCTTCCAGCAGAATGAAAACGATGTTTTGAAGGCGTATAGTATCGACCCCGTGGCCACAAAGGAACGAAATGGCTTTGTCCTGTGCAAGGAACAAGATGGTGGAAGGAATGACAAGTCCCTGACAAAAACTTTCCGGAATTTGCTAGCGATTGAACATCCTCTCGCCAGTTGTTCCTTGGCCACTGTGCAACTTGGATTGAGAACACAATATGAACTCACTGTTTTGAAAGCCTATGGAGTTCTTCCTGTCCAGTTGTTTTTTAAGCTTTCTCAGCAGTTCGTCTTACCAATGGCTATATGTCAGTCTACTGTTTCCTTAACAGAATACATGCCATTTGACGAGCGGTCAAGATACTAAACTTTGTTGTCATCCAAACTCTAAAAGAATTTTAAAAACCCTCATTTAAAGATTCCGCACTAAAATTAAATTATGTTAAATTTGATATTCTTCTCGTTTGCTTTCTAGAGTTCAGCTGTTAAAGTTCCTTTTTTGTTAAATCAATTTACCACCGGAAACAATGTAGGGAGAAGATGACATTGAATATTGTTGCCAATATCACATCATCTATCACAATATCTCATCTTTGTATCATTGTCTAGCCCCGACATCAATATCCATCTTGCCCTTACTGTTTTCCATCTATTTCTTGTGAAAATAGTTGACAGAATTTGTATAGACATCAAGAATTGAATCATCTGTTTGTAATGTTTTAATGCGTGGCCCAGGGTGAATAAACGCAATTTATTTACTCGATCACTATTTATTTATCTGTTTGTTTATTTATGTATTCGAACTCTACGGAAAGTTACTGATTGCTAGCAAGTGTATTTTTCTTTATGTGCAGTATTGGAAAGCGATCAGTGGAAATTTGTTGTTATCCGCAATGCTATCTTCCTATTTTTCGGCATCAAGCGTTATTCGCCGCTAATTACTTAATCCCTGATATGACCATGATGAAATTAATTAATGAAATTAATTAATAATTATTGCGCAAACCTGATTTTTTTCACCTCGCACAATACAAACAACGCCAAGTTCGGGCTGGTCGAGCGGCCAGACGGCGAGCTTGAAAGTCCTTTCAAGCCCTGCTGTGACCGCTCGATGGAGTCGTTTAATGACAATCGTAAGCCTACGGTGTTATTTTCAAATTGAATGATCTGTTTGAATGCGTGGTCCAGGGTGAATGAAGGAAATTTATTTACTCAATCACTCTTCATTTATTTATTTGTTTATTTTATTTATTTATTTAATTATTGCAAAACAATCAGTGGAAATTTGTTATCCTCAATGCTGCCTTTCTTATTTTTCGGCATCTAGCGTTCTTAACCGCTAATTACTGATATCAACTTAATGAAATTAACAATTATTGCGCAAACCTGTATGCAAACTGATTTTCAAGTTGGTTACGGCTGGAAATTGCCTCGCCAGATCTGAAGGCTGGTATTTCCAATCAAGCAATTCTACTTTAAAAACCATTGTATCGTTGAAGATGGATGTCACAGACTACAGCAGAGACCGTCACGCCAACATCTTGTCCAGGAAAGGTTCACATAACACAAAAGTCAACAAGAACAACTTGGTCAGCACTAATGCAAAGTATGAGTATGCGATGGAACAGCGTTCCCAAAACTCCTTCCAGCAGTATGAACACGATGTTTTGAAGGCGTATAGTGTCGACCCCGTGGCCACAAAGGAACGAAATGGCTTTGTCCTGTGTAAGGAACAAGATGGAGGAAGGAATGACAAGTCCATGCCAAAAAATTTCCAGAATTTGTTAGCGATTGAACATCCTCTCGCCAGTTGTCCCTTGGCTACTGATCAGCTTGAATTGAGAACACAATATGAACTCACTGTTTTAAGAGCCTATGGAATTCTTCCTGCCCAGTTGTTTTGAAAGCCCTCTGAGGTCTTCTTACCAATGGCTACATTTCAGTCTACTGTTTCCATAATAGAATACATGACATTTGACGAGCGGTGAAGGTACTGAACTTTGTTGTCATCCAAACTCTAAAAGCATTTTAGAAACCTCACTTAAAGATCCGCACTAAAATTAAATTATGTTAAATTTGATTTTCTTCTCGGTTATTGTCTTGAGTTCAGCTGTTAAAGTTCCTTTTTTGTTAAATGGTATTGTTTGAACAATTGCAGAATCAATTCACCACCGGAAAAAATATAGGGGGAAGATGGCTGCTTTTCAGTCTACTGATTTCTTAAGAGAACACATGGACTAAACGAGCGGTCAAAGTACTAAAAATTGTTGCCATCCGAACGCTAAAACATTCATTAAAAATTCGGCATTGAAATTAAATTGTTTTAAATTTGGTGTTTCTCTCGTTTGCTGTCTCGCGTTCAGCTTTAAAGGTTCCTGGCTTTTTTTGTTAAATAGTACTGTTTGACCATAAGACGAAGACTTGAAGAAATCCATTGATTTACCGTCGGAAGCAATATAGGGGTAGATAACATTGAATATTGTTGCCAATTTCACATCATCTATCACAATATTTCATCACTGTATCGTTGTCTAGCCCCGACATCAATATCCATGTTCTCCTTACTCTTTTCCATCTTTTTTTTATAGCACAAGTTAACAGAATTTGCATATACATCAAGACCTTATTATGATGATCTGGTGATCATTTTGTGAATTCTCATTACCTGCCTATTTGATCAAGTAGAGACATTGTAGCGGGAAATTTGATGTTGGTCCCTAGTGAGGCTTTAAGGGCTTACTTGATCGCTTTTCCATCACTTAACTGTTGTCGCGTTGAATGAAAACAGGGAAAAGTTTTGTGCGATTTCAAATATTCGCTATCCTATAAATTCGTGTAATTTAGGAACATAAATAAAAAACGGGCGTCTGCAATTCCTCTGTTTCAGGTTTTTTCTTTGCATTATAATGTGTATAAAAAAATTACGATAGCATATGTTACGCTTACAGCTAATTGTAAAAAATCGACGCTGTAAAAGACCGAAATAAAGTTCAACATTACTTAATGTTTAATTAAAAAATGTGTGTACAGTTTTTCTGTCAAGATGAGTTGTACGTGTTTGGTAAAAAGATGCTGGTGAGTTGTCAGAAAACAAAGGCGCGAGTACAGTTGTGTATGCTTAAAAATTCTCAGAAATGCTGTCCAGAATGTTTAATGATAAAGACCCGTAAGAGAGGTTTACGTCACAATGGTTTTATCCTCATTTTACGTGTCAATCTCCCTGGGAACGAGGCTGGTTGAGCAGGAAGACGGCGAACTTTAAAGTCCTTTCAAGTTCTGCTGAGACCGGTCGCTGGAGTTGTTTATTGACAATCTTAAGCCTGCGCTCATGGGATGTTATTCTCAAATTGTATCATCTGTTTGTCATGTTTAAAATTGGTGCTCCAGGGTGAAAAAACGATATATATTTACTTATTTATTTGTTTGTTTATTTATGTGTTCCAAATCTCCTGAAAGTAAGTGGGCTTTTGTGTGCAATATTTGAAAACGATCAGTAGAAATTTGTTATCCTCGACGCTGCCTTTCTGTTTATCGGCATCTAGTGTTATTTACCCGCGCTAATTACTAAAACACTGATATGACCATGACGTGTTAGCTTAATGAAATGAGAATCTCGTAATTAACAATTATTGCGTAAACTTGCATTAAGACTGTTTTTCAAATTGGATAGGGCGAGAATTGCCTCGCCAGACCTGCAGGCTAGTATTTTCTATCAAACAATTCTACCTTAATAAAACACTGCATCGTTGAAGATGGATGTCACAGACAATAGCAGAGAACATTACCCCAACATCTTGTCCGGGAACGATTCACATAACCCAGAACGCAGCGAGAACAACTTTGTGAGAGCGGCAGCAAAGTATGAGTATGCGATGGAACAGCGTTCTCAAAACTCCTTCCAGCAGTATGACAACGATGTTTTGAAGGCGTATAGTATCGATCCCGTGGCCACAAAGGAACGAAATGGCTTTGTCCTGTGCAAGGAAGAAGATGGAGGAAGGAATAGCAGCTCAATGACAAAAAATTTCCAGAATCTGTTAGCGATGGAACATCCTCTGGTCAGTTGTTCGGTGACCACTGAGCAACTTGAATTGACAACAGAATATGAACTCACTGTTTTGAAAGCCTATGGAATTCTTCCCGCCCAGTTGTTTTTTTAAGCCTTCTCAGCAGTTCTTCTGAGCAATGGCTACATTTCAGTCTACTAATTTCTTGATAGAATACATGGCACTTGACGAGCGGTCAAGATACTAAACTTTGTTGTCGTCCAAACTTTAAAATCATTTTTAAAACATTCATTTAAAGATTCCGCACTGATATTTAATTATGTTAAATTTGATTTTCTTCTCGGTACTGTCTTGAGTTCAGTTGTTAAAGTTTATTTATTTATTTATTTATTTTTTTTTTTCATGAAATGGTACTGGCTGAACATAAGACGGAGAATTGAATATATCGTCATTGTATCGTTGTCTAGCCCCGACATCAATATCCATCTTGTCTTTTCTGTTTTCCATCTATTTCTTATAACACTAGCTGACAGAATTTAGTTAGACGTCAACACATTACTGTGATCTTATGATCATTTCGTTAATTCTCATGACCTGCCTGTTTGATCAAGTAGAGATATCGTAGTGGGAAATTTGATGTTGGTCCCTACGGAGGCTTTAAGGGTTAACTTGATCGCTTTTCCATCACTTAACTGTTGTCGCGTTGAATGAAAACAGGGAAAAGTTTTGTGTGATTTCAAATATTTCCTTTCCTATAAATTTGCGTAATTCAGTTAGGAACAGATAAATAACAACAAAAAACGGGCGTCTGCAATTCCTCTGTTATGTTTTTAACATATTTTACACTTACAGCTAATTTAAAAAAAAACGACGCCGTAAAAGACTGAAATAAAGTTCAGCATCACTTATTGTTTAATTCAAAAATGTATGTCAGTTTTACTGTGAACATGAAAATAAAGGCGCCAGTATAGTTATGTATGCCGAAAAATTCTCACAAACGCTGCCCAGAATGTGAAATGGAGAGAGATGTAAGAGAGATTTACGTCACAATAGTTTCAACTTCGTTTCACGTGGCAATCTTCCCAAGAACGAGGTTGTTCACGCGTCTCTCGTTCTTTCAGCCAATCATAGCACAGGAGAACTTTGTGACGCCTGCAGAATCATCTTCATTTGTGTGTTTACTTCATGTGCAAATTTTTAAAATACAAACGCGATCGTCGCTTTCGCTCTACTTAATCGATTTTTCTCATGGTAATCATAGTAAACATTCAATTTAGTTATTCCAGTCAATAGCCTTCGTTATCAGCGGAGGTAGACCTTTGTGATCGTGACTTGAAACCGCAGAGGAAACGTACCTGCAAAACGAAATAGGTTCACGTTTTTTAATTTTTTTCATGAGATCAATAACGCATGAAAAGAATGTCAAAACTGGCTCTTTTTTTCCGAGTTTTGGCGTAGAAATTAAGTCAAAAGTTTTGGAATACCTTGGACAAACCAATTCCAATCGATGCCCATAATTCAAACGTCACGAACAGCTACAACGGGTAGCTCACAACTGGTTCAAGTCATATCTCAAGAATCGCACACAAAGATGTCTTGTGAATGGTTCTCTTTCCAAAATTTGTCCTTTTAACTGCGGTGTACCTCAGGGAACGATCCTAGGCGAATTTTAGAGGCGATTAAGGTCTCACCAACAGAAATCCACCGAAACGAACCGTTGTGTGCCTCTGTGTAAAGGTGGCAGCGTAACGTGCAGTTTCTATTGTCTATCATTGACAATTGTCCGCAAAGAAATCGATTGTTAGGGCTGCACTGCGGTCTTACAGTTCTGCGATTTAAGGTTTCCAATGCTTCAAGTTCGGAGGAAAGGGGGAAAGAAACTCTCATTTACTTGCCTAACTAGGAATTCAAGGATTTGAACCTGCAAAGCTAACTCGTGTTTTTTTTTCTGTTTGTGTCGTTTTCAGCTAAGAAAGGAGCTCCAGGCGTTCGACCCCGCGTTCTTTGAGGAGATTGAAGACTTGAAGTACAATTACCAGAAAGCTGTGGAAAGAAATGTGTTATATGAACGACAGTTGAGACAGGTGTCTCGGCAATTTGGAGTCGACGTAAACATACCAACAGACGATTAGACAAATGTGGCGAGTACAGTATAATGAATTAACTAACTACTGCTGGTGCTTGGCGTTTATCGGGTCTGATCAGCCATCAGGGGATGTTTCCGTGGTAGGTTCCAGATTGGTGCGTTTCCCATTCTGGGTGCTTCTTGTGGCTTTGTGTTTGTTTACTCAACACCGGTTCCAAATTTTAACCATCTACTACATTATGTGTTGGTGCCGGTTCCCTCTTGTTGCTACATGGATATCGTCCAAACGATACCAGTTCAAAATGTCACATCAGTGACAGTCAAGCAGTGCAAGTTCACCTCAATCGCGGCAATACTATTATCACTTCACGGAAACTTATACCTGTATCATTTAGACGCACTATGGTCATGCGTTGAGTACTATGCAATAGTTCTTTCTAAAATGAAACTCCTTCCTTGACAACCTTAATTGCTCCTCTTGGAATCGCAGTGTGGTTTTTATCCTCCGTCGGAGTGAAAATCGTAACTACATCAGAACATTCATCTACGCCCCCCCCTAGCGGAACTGTTTCTCGCCTTCCATTCTACATTTTCCGTGGTTCTCGTCAGTCGCACACAAATCGCCAAAAGGAAATGAATTTTACGTGGATTGCGTATCCCTAAAACTGCTACTGAAGAAACTGGATAAATACACGTGGGTATGGCGTCATAATTTCTTTCGAAAAATATATAGAAAAAAAGAAGTCACGTGTTGCATCTTGGTGATCTTTAACTTTTGGTTTGAGTTTTAAATCGTTTTCTGTTCTGATCATGTAAGCCTATGTTTTATCCATTGTTCAAACAGTGTAAATTTGTTTATATGATGTACATATGTATTTTAAGTAATTAAATAAATTATTTATATTGTATTTCATATCTTTTTATCATTATATTAACGCTGGTTTGCACGCTGGCAAGGTTTCCCTAACAATTTTTTTGACAGGTTTTACTTGTTCATGTGTAAAGATTGAACAGGTTTTCCGTGATAATTTATCCCTGAAAAATTAAAACTAACGCTGTTCGACGTTTTGATGTTTCAAACATCATTATCAAGAATGAAAAAAACGTTGATGTCGGGGTTGCTAGAAGAATAGAGTTTGAATAAATGACATCAACGTTTTCTTCATTCTTGATAATGATGTTTGAAACATCGAAACGTCGAACAGCGTTACTTTTAATTTTTCTTATAAAATGCTTTAACAAGCAATTTATCCTTGACAAGAAATTTTTTGTTCGTGTGAGGCCAATATTAGGTGATTGACTTTGATTGGAGCGGAATACTCGAAATACATTTCACGTGGTATAAAGTAGCGCCTTCCAAAAACAGGTTCACCTTCGGAGACTACGCAGGGACAAATCTCACTGCTAAGAGTGATTTGAAACAAAAACAATAAAAAATTTCGCTCAATTCCTTTACTTTTAGCGGTTCATCTTCTATTAAAAATCAGGGACAAAGAAATAACCCAGATAAGATGAAGAAGGGGTGAGAGTTAAACACAAAATTCTCTGTCAGGGCGTTATTTGCACTTAAAAATGATTCCCAAGAGAGGTTTACGACACGACGAGGGATCCCTAGGGACATAAACAAGTGAAAAATGCCTTTACCACCCCTTGCCACCCGTTGGAAAAACGTCGATTTTTGCACAAAATGCAAATATTCTTTTAATAGCTTCCAATCGAATCCGTGTGTCCGAAAACGTCCCCGGAACACTTTTTAGGCCTCCCAAGAGACCAAGGACAAAGAAATAGCCAACAAACGATGAAGACAGGGTGAGATTAAAACTAAAAATTCTTCGTCAGGACGTTATTTGCACTTAAAAATGATTCCCAAGGGAGTTTTACGACACGCCGAGATCCCTAGGGACATAAACAAGTGAAAAATGCCGACTTCAAAATTTGGTCATTTTTTAACAAAAACCCTAGTCTTACCCCTTGGAAGAAAGTCGATTTTTGGACGAAATAGAAATATTCATTTAAAAGCTTCCAATCGAATCAGTGTGTCGGTAAACGTCTCCTAAGACAATTTTTAGGCCTCCCAAAGTACCAGGAACAAAGAAATAGCCCACAGAAGATAAAGTCAGGGTAAGAGTTAAACAGAAAATTCTTCGTGAGGACGTTATTTGCACTTAAAAATGATTCCCAACGGAGTTTTGCGACACCCCAGTGAAAAATGCCGACTTCAAAATTTGGTCATTTTTGACCAAAAACCCTTGACTTACCCCTTCGAAAAAGTCGATTTTTGGACCAAATATAACTATTCTTTTACAAACTTCCAATTGTATCAGTATGTCCAAAAACGTCGCCTGGGACACTTTTTAAGCTTCCCAAGGGACCAGGGACAAAGAATAACCCACAAATATAAAGTTAGGGTAAGCGTTTAATAGAAAACCTTTTGTCAGGGCGTTATTTGCACCTAAAAATGGTTCCCAAGGGCGTTTTACGACACGCCGAGATCCCTAGGGACATAAACAAGTGAAAAATGCCGACTTCAAAATTTGGTCATTTTTTAACAAAAACCCTAGTCTTACCCCTTCGAAGAAAGTCCATATTTGGACGAAATAGAAATATTCTTTTAAAAGCTTCCAATCGAATCAGTGTGTCGGAAAACGTCTCCTGAGACAATTTTTAGGCTTCCCAAAGTACCAGGAACAAAGAAATAGTCCACAGAAGATGAAGTCAGGGTAAGAGTTAAACAGAAAATTCTTTGTGAGGACGTTATTTGCACTTAAAAATGATTCCAAACGGAGTTTTGCGATAATTCGAGATCCCTAGGGAAACAAACAAGTAAAAAATGCCGACTTCAAAATTTAGTCATTTTGACCAAAAATTCTAGTCTTACCCCTTGGAAGAAAGTTGATTTTTGGACGAAATAGAAATATTCTTTTAAAAGCTTCCAATGGTATCAGTATGTCCAAAAACGTCGCCTGGGACCCTTTTTTGGCTTCCCAAGGGACCAGGGAGAAAGAATAGCCCACAAAAGATGAAGTTAGTGTGAAAGTTCAACAGGAAATTCTTTGTCAGGGCGTTATTTGCACTTAAAAATGATTCCCAAGGGCGTTTTACGACACGCCGGGATCCCTAGGGACATAAGCAAGTTAAAAATGTCAACTTTAAAATTTGGTCATTTTTGACCAACTACGCTGGACATGCCCCTTGGAAAAAAGTCGAATTTTGGACATACATACAAATTACCTTTTAAAAGCTTCGAATCGAATCATTGTGTCCGGAAACGCCCCTCAGACACATTTTAGGCCTCCCAAGGGACAAGGGACAAAGACATAGCCCACAAAACATGAAGTCAGGTGAGAGTTAAACTAAAAATTCTTTGTAAGGGCGTTTTTTGCACTAAAATATGATTCCCAGGGGAGCTTTTTGACACGCCGAGATCCCTAAGGATATTAATAAGAGAAAAATGCTGACTTCAAAATTTTGGTCATATTTGACCAAAAACCCTGGGCATACCCTTTAGAAAAAGGTCGATTTTTGGACGAAATACAAATATTCTTTTAAAAGCTTTCTATGTAACCAGTGTGTTCGAAAACGTCCCCCGAGGCACTGTTTAGGCCTCCCAAGGGACTTGAGAAAAAGAAATAGCCCACAAAACAAAATATGACGTCGGGGTGTAGTTAAACAGAAAATTCTTTGTTAGGGCGTTATTTGCTCTTAAAAATGATTTCCAAGGGGGTTTTTACGACACGTTGAGATCAGTAAAGCCATAAACTCGTGAAAAAGGCTGAGTTCAAAATTTCGTCATTTTTGACCAAAAACTCTTAGATTCACCGTTGTGAAAAAAGTTGAATTTTGGACGAAGTACAAATATTCTCTTAAAAGTTTCTTATCGAATCAGTGTTTCCAAAAACGTCCCCTAGGGAACCAGATTCAAAGAAATAGCAGACAAAAGATGAAGTCAGGGTGAGAATTAAACAGAAAATGCTTTGTCAGGGCGTTATTTACACTGAAAAATGATTCCCGAAAGAGTTTTTACGATACGCCAAGATCTCTAAAGACATAAACAAGTGAAAAATGCCGACTTCAAAATTTAGTCATTTTTGACCAAAAACCCTGGACTTGCCCCTTGGAAAAAAGTCAATTTTTGGAGGAAATACAAATACCTTCTTTTATAAGCTTCCAATCAAACCAGTGCGTCCCAAAATGTCCCCTGAGACACTTTTTAGGCTTCCCAAGGGAACAGGGACAAAGAAATAGCAAACAAAAGATGAAGTCAGGGAGCGACTTAAACACAAAATTCTTTTTCGGGGCGTTATTTGAACTTAAAAATGATTCCCTAGGGAGTTTTACGACACGTCGAGATCTATAAAGACATAAACAAGTGAAAAATGCTGACTTGAAAATTGAATTATTTTTGACCAAAAAAAGCTGGACTTACCCCTTGGAAAAAAACTCGATTTTTGGGCGAAGTACAAATATTCTTTTAAAAGCTTGCAATCGAATTAGTGTGTCCGTGAACGACCCCCGAGACAATTTTTAGGTTTCCCAAGGGACCAGGTGCAAAGAAATAGCCCATAAAAGATTAAATCAGGGTGAGAGTTCAACAGAAAATTCTTTGTCATCGAGATATTTGTACTTAAAAATAATTCCCAAGGGAGTTTTACAACACGCCGAGATCCCTAAGGACATAAACAAATGAAAAATGCCGACTTCAAAATTTGATCATTTTCGACCAAAAACCCGGATCTACCCCTTGGAAAAAAGTCGATATTTAGCACAAGTGCTAGTGGGGCCGAGCATTAAACTTCACAAAGAAAAAATTTCAATTGATAATAACATTGAAAATATTCCCTAAAGTTTTCGGCAATTGAAATTTAAAGCTTAAGAATCCGAGCAGATCAAACCATGCTAGCTAACTCATTTTAAGGCCATGAAATTATGTAGGAATGCACTAAACTACATTTCAACTTCTTTTCTTTAATTTTCTTGTTGGATTCTCCGGATCAGACCCACGTAGATAACATCACCAATAGTTAGAAAACAGAACATTAGGAGTAAGCCAAAAAAAGGAACACATCATTTCAAACTTCTGTCAATTTTATTGTATAACAGTAACATGTGACACAGTAACTGAGTTACCAAGAAAAATTAGAGGACTTGTAGTGCTAAAGTCGTCAAGTTAAGACACCAGTGGTCTCTCAATCAATTCTTTGGCGTAAATTTGCTGTTTCTACCAATAATGGATTTGTTACTTTCTGAAGCATTTTTCAGTTCTCCTGGAACACCAAGAAATCTTCCTGTATTAGTTGGTTATTGCTTTGTTACTGAGGTTAAGCTTGTTACCATCAGGTAGATTTCAGATGTCCCAAGTGCAGCCAAACTGAGTAATTTCTCGCCTCAAGTTTGAAAAAAATTTACTCAATGTGAACCTTTAAAGAAGGAAACGAGAACCAAAAGATTTACAAATAAAATCAATATTCCTTTCCTTTTAGAAAAAGTTAACCCATATTTCTTAAGTTTTCTTGCTAGTCAGTGAAAATAATTCAGTATAAAGTACTTATATTGCAATTATATATATCAAGAAAAACACACTGACCACTGAAAGTAAAGTTGAAAATGAACACTACAGCTCTAACAAGAACAAACACCAAATAACTGCCTGGTATGGCACTCTAAAATAAAGCAGTGAAGTTGAAGCGCTTTTTTGCAAACGCTAGAACCAGTTGTCGCATTAATTTATCCTCGATACAATAAGGTATAAACTATGCGTCACATGTCAGTTGCGTCAGATATAATTCAGTTTACAGTTACGAATCGAACCTGCAGTCTATTGGACTCTGGGCCTGGCACTGTTCGAAGTCAAGCGATATGACTTTGTTGTTTCTGTTGTTATTGGGTTAATTTACTACGATCGATCAATTTCCAGTTTTTACGGGACTTGAATTATACTGGACGCGAGAGGGAAGCGACGTAACAATTTGGTCTCATACTTTTCTTTGTACGATTCGAGGGCCACTCTGCTTCCCCAACTTTGTTTACAGTACTGATACAGTTCTATGTCATCCACGGTACATCAGTACATTGATCACCCAGGATGTTATTTACTGCTTTTGTTGTGCATAAGAACTAGAAACAAATTTCCACCCAATTAATATTGCAGCAACGCTAAAAAAAGACCGTTAAATATTTGTGTTGGTGTTGAAATCTAACTGCTGTTTAAAAACAAAACAAAAAAATTAACAGGAGAATAATTCTTTTGGTAATAAACTCAAACACATGTAGTACATGATAAGAAAATTACCAGGAGAAAACTAAAGGCAGAGAACCAACAGAAGAACAATGTGCTTAGTAATTATTTTGAAAAATCTGTATCCTGTGGTGAGTATACTACGAAAACGTCTCGTTAGAATTTGAACTTTTTTTTTCGTCTAGGGCCGAAATAATGTTGCATTACGTTAGCCAATTCATCATCCGAAATCCGTCACTTCATTAGGTTGCGTACTATAGACAAAATTTTCCAATTCGACACATTTAATCGTAGCTGAAAATGACAACCTTTTAAGTCTTTCAACCCTGTTACTCCCACAGTAGATATAAAATTTTGGGGTTCCAGATTTCCGTCCACGGCTGAAATGCCATAGCGTGACCATTCAAGCTAAATTACCTCACTCAATACTGTTTGACAATTCTTCATCCGAAATCCGTCACTACATTGGCTTACTTCTATACACAACATTTTCCGATTCGATAAATTTAATCTTAAGTTTTAAGTCCTTTTAACCCTGTTACTCCGACAATAAAATATCAAATCTTTTGTGGTTCCACTTTTTCGTGCGGATGAAATGCCATTGCGTGACCATTCAAGTTAAATTACCTCACACAATACTGTTTGTTCTTCAATAATGTTGAATTTAGTTTTGATTTACAATTTTTTTCTTAAATTTTAATTTTAAGCTCGACATGTTGGCGAAAAAGGGTTTAAAAAAGTAACTAATTATTTTGTCTATCCCTGCGAGTGACCACACTCTTTCCAGAAGACCACAGCAGTATAATACAAACAGACTACAAGTCTTTGAAACGTCATTTCAAATAATTACCATTCTTGCACAAACAACCCAAACAACCTTTTGGAAACAGTTAAGTGGAGAGATATCGATACTCGAACAATTACCAATGAAAGTAATTTGCAACCCGTCACGGAAATGTTTTTTTTTTTAACGCAAGGAGATGTCAAGAGGCGAGTGAAGTACACGGGTTTTATTTCAAATGGTAAAACCTATGAAGCGGCATGAATCAGGCATGAATCATGAAAGCACAAAGGGATGGCCCGCTTGCTCAACTTAATGCTGAGGTGTCGACACAGTTATGAATCAACGAGAGTCTTACACGACATAAGTTAATTGAGAGGCTGTCAGTGCAAAACGTTCCCATCTATTTATGATATATTAGATACATGACCAGTTCATAGCTAGGACATTTTGCACTTAGCTCTCTCAATTGCGACATTATTCTAGTCCCTCCCCTTCATTTTGTTTCATATCACGGTAAACAGAAATTCGTCTGCGCTCGCTCGCAGGCTGGTCATCCCTCTGCCTTGTGGGTTTGGTGGGACTGGCAACGATGTATGACCTCATGAACCCTAAAAGCAAGGATCTCATGAAATAATGACCTCGTGTTTATAACCACGTTAGCGGGGAGGGTGGTAGGGGGGGTTGCTTCTAACATGTCCTTGGTTCTGATAGGGTTGGGGGGGGTTGGTTTGTTGGAAAGGGAAGGCGAGGAAAAGGGTAATGGGAATTTGACATGATTATTTTGGAAAATACCTCGTCGGCAACTCCTTGAGTAGTAGGCCAATATACTTTTTTCGCATCAATCGTTTTGACAAGAGTCCTCAAGTTGTTCAGGCTGATTTGTGTGAGAAGAAGAGAAACTCGAAGCGAAATGTTTTCATACTCGGGCTCTCCGAGAAATTAGGTGATCCGTGAACGTTCCAGAAAGAGATCACTCACAGAATCCTTTTCTACTTAAGTTACTATAGATTAGTTTATCTTAAACTGCAAAACAGCCGTTCGTTTTTTTCACTTCGAATTCTCAAAAGGAGAAGCAAAACACCGAAGGTGCAAGCGCGAGGCAAAAACCTCCGAAAGCGTGCATTGTTGCGCACGAGTCTCGTGGCTCACCCCAAACCATTCATCCACAGTATGTTTCGTCACAGACGAAACTAACAACTGTTTTGCAGTGTAAGTTCTATCTTATCTAGTTGGCGTTTTTTATTCCGACGACTTGATACTCTCCTCTCATTTGCTATGGACGCAAGTTTATCCACAATATTCTGATTACCGGTACTTCACTCTCCTGACTTGTCCCTCGTAAACTTTCGAGCCATGTTCTTGACCGCGTTATCTAAAAACAAAAAACGTTAAGTTAATTTGCGATGTCTGAATTACCACAACACTTTCACCTTGACAATTAAAATTACGTTTGTAGCCTTTACTGACTCTCGCTTAGTGTTTCATCCCTGTTCACCTCCCTCCCCCCCCCCTTCCTTTTCGCTTGCAGTTGAAGAAAGCTAACAAATACGTAGGTCTCTCAAACCTTCCTGTTCGTGGCTTCTCTTGTGGTAAGTTATTTCTGTCTATTATTAAATTTGAGTGGATTTCCTCCTTTCCCTACAATAAAAGGTTTTCTTTAACGATTGTAAACGCTTCTTCTGGTAATCATGCATCATGTAAGCTGTCGGTCAATGATTTCCTTTTTTTTTTTCGTGATACTGGTTGTCTTGGCAATCTATCGATTAATTGCATGTAAGGAGCAATTGGATATTGAACATTCATAGAAATGTAATTGTTACCTCTTGGAACATACACATAACACAGGTTCTGCACTTCAGTTCTGAATGCTTCCAGTGATGGTATGGATTCGATCATAAAGAAATTAGGTAAAGTTTGTGGTGTTAGCTAATTCAATCTGTAACGAAGTAAAAAAAGTAAGGAAATCAGCGAAGGTGTTAGGAGATCTACGCTGCTAGCCTTATTCTTCTATTTCTGAATGAAAAGAGAACGACAACAACGGACACAGTGACTACAAGAGAGAACTGTTTAACAAATTGTACAAGAAACGCTTGCTACCCCGCGGTTAGCAATACAGCTATCCTTAGTGGCTTCAAGGACAATGATTGGTTATATTACTCATAGAGACGTCTCAGTCAAAACGTGAAATACCGTATCGCAACGTACCTCCTGGAAGCGACACAGTCATGCTTTTACACGTTGTGGATGCTGTAATGGTTTGTATCGTGGTATGAAGACATTGATATAACATGCGATGATAAGTTCTTCTACAAGAAAGTAAACAGAAGCAAATCAGCTAATGTTCTTAGAGATCAACACCACCGACGCCACGTCCCCAATCTAACGCATGAAAAAAGAAAACTGGAAATATTCACCAGTTCAACAACTTTTCGTTGCGTTTTCATGACTGAAGCATACTTTTAAATTTGCAATTTAAATTTGCAGTATTTTTACTTCCCCTTTACGAGAAATAAGATTATCACAAACGTGATTTCTTTTAAAATTCGTTGGCACGCTTTATCACACTTTGGTGGAAAGGTTTGCGGCTTGCCAACATCTTACGAAGGCATATAAAAACTTACTTACCTAAGCGTGAAATACTGAATTGAAAACCAGCGATGTCAAAGAGTCACCAGCAGGAAAGGTACTACGCTTCTTGAAGTTGGGAACAACATCTGGTTCAGAACCTGAAACGTTCAAGAAAGTAAAAAAATTGTGAATTTTCCGGCCCTTTTTAGTGTTTCCTTATCCGGATCCAGATGATCAGTTTCTAAACGGAATTACCCCAAGAGGTAGCAGCTTAGTGCCAAAATTGGGAAAACCACTTTGTAAAACACTGAGTAAAACAGAAACTGTACTACAGAAAAGCACCCTAGAGTTTTATCGGGATGTATATGTAAAAAATGTAAATACGTTGATCAGTATAGTGGAATTGTACTGGTTACACCAAGAAAGCCAGCTAAGAGGCACTCCATCCAAATAATCGGAAACCAATCAGTAATCCAACTTAATCTAAGATGGTTTAAAGTCATAAATAGGCCTAATATAAAGCACAGTGACCAAGGAGTTAGTGGCTACCTCGAAACAACTTTGGCTAGTGGCCAGGGCGGGACTTTTAAACTCGCGAACTCCAGATTTTGAGGCCGGTGCTCCAACTGACTGGGCCACACCACCTCCACGGCGACAAATTTAAAATTAACTTAAAACCACGTCAACTCTTTCAAGGTTTAAAAAAGGAAACGACATGATCAAGGGCTCAACCGGGTCTCATGTTTTGAATTACTAACCTTTCACGCCTATGAAGCTCTAGATCAGCGAGCAAACTGACGACAGTGGGAAGCAATTGCAACAGCATAGTAGGCACTGTCATGTCACGAGGCCATGTCACGCAGCAACAACATGTCCTCCTTGACCTGAAAAAAGTTTAATATAGACTCAGAGTGGTTTTCAATCAACTGACGTAAGCTCATAGACCCTATGCAAAAATGGCTGACATTTTAATATTCTTTTGTTTCCATTCAAGTTGGCTTTAAGTAACCTCGTTCTTAAGTTCAAATATCAAAGGAATATTTTACCTTGAACGAGGTTAGTGAATGTAGACAAAAGAATATTAAAATGTCAGCCATTTTTGCATAGGGCCTTTACCATACTGCTGGCCAATTACACATAGGTAAAAAAAAAAATAAACCAATAGATCTCGATGCTAATGTACGTGACTGGCGCTATGCACGTAAAAAACGTGCGAGCAAGTTTTGGCTGAAAACATGAAGCGAACGCAAATAATTACTTTCCACTCTCAATTTAATGACTTAATATCTACATTGTGAGGCCAATAGGCCATATATTTCCGAGCTGCTGTGAACCTCATGAAAGCGAGGCTAAGTGCAAAAGCTTTTCATATGGAAATTGATTTTTGTTTGCATATGAACGAAAACTAATTTTCATAATAAAAACTTTGCACTTAGCCTCGCTTTCATAATGAGGTTCACAGCAACTCGGAACTGGCCTATGGATGATGTGATGAAGTTAGTCGCAGCTGATGCACAAAATTACTTACCACATGGAGTAGACAGCAGAAATTGCTACATCGCGTTCGGTGGACTGTGGAAACCAGGCACCTCTTTCGTGCTGTTCTCTTCCTCTCAGGTGGATCCTGTGGATAGTAGTCTGTTGATATGGCCATGCTTGTTTATAGGAACATAGGACTGGTTCAACATCATGAAACATGCTTGGAAGCTGCTCCAGCTTTCTGATGATGATGTACAGGTACACGGCGACTCCTATCCTGGATACAACTTCCTGAAAGACTTCAACTTATAAATATAAACAGTTTAGTGTCTGCAAAAATACGAAAATTCAAACCGACTTTGAAAAACTGTACTGCTCGGACTGCTTCTTAACTAATCGTTTTGACACTGATACGGGTCGGGACGGGACATCCGTAAACTGGCAGGCAGTCATCAATAGGAACCTCAGCATCGTGAGATAGTAACCTGCCCTCTTGAAGTCTTTCTTCAGCTCTTGGATGAGCGTGCGGCAGGACATGGCATCTAGAATAACCTGGAAAATTGCAACTCAAAATATTCACAGATTAGTAGCCAGCTGGAGAAAGTGAAATGAAGTGAAATATAGTTGATATGCTGTGATATAGTAGATTGCGGCAAAATTAAAAATAATAATCAATCTCCACCCAAAAACTTTTGCTGGTATTAGTCATTTTAAGAGGTCGAGTTTCAAGTTTGAGTTAAGTTCGAGGTAGCGTTCACAATTTAATAGAGCTTATGGTTTAGAATTGATTTTAGTGTTTGGAGTTAAACGTTTATTTTAGTTTGAAATCCTAGCCTAATTTTATAGTATTTTATCTCGAACACTTACCTAAATTTAGTGTATTTAAACCTAGGCAATGATTTTTAGCATTTAGAGTCTAGCACTGTGCTGGTTAATGCAAGCCTAAGCTCCTTTGGGGCTATGGACACTGTTTAGCAACTTTATACCAAGCACCATTATTTATTTAGGTTTAATTTCATACACTGCACCTAAAAGTGAAAAAAATTTACGAGCTCCAACTTAAACTCAAACTCAAACTCAAACTCTCCCATGTAATCAATTGCCGTTAGCCAGCTCCCAGCACCAATTATTTCTTGTTTTTTGATCTGATAAGGCTAAAACCGATCTCGGTGGCCCTATATCCTATGGAGACGAAATTTATTTCAGGCTTCTGACGTGTGACAACGTATGACAATTACGGATAGACAGTAGAAAATTTCACGGGTACCACAATTAAAGCACGTTTGGCCCTTTGTTTTGCCTCACCTCATCTAAACGTTCACTGATGTTTGTGTGCAGGCTGACAGTCAACTGGATTTGTAGGTAAGACACCATGAAGACACTAAACGGCATACAGCTGTTCACAGGACTGGCAGGGATGTGTCTCAAAAATGAAGACGACGGCACTGTCTGAAATGTCCTGAAAATTCTGGTCAAAATTACAATTTGTAAAAAGGCAATTGTAGTAGTGAAACTACTAGAAACAGATTAAATTAATTCCCTGTTTTACTTATACTGCTTTTGTTGTCCTATATTTAACTGACGGAGACTATATATAAGGGTTACATGCAGGTTTGAATCCTGCCCCAGTTTTTCCAGTCGGAACTGCTAACCTCAGTGTAATTTCTAAGCACGCTGAACCTGTTTGCACAAGCTCGGTTTGAATCCATCAAGACCACAAACACTGTTAAATTTCAACACAACACTGTAAGTAGAAAGGTAAATTAGACCCACAAAGGTCAACTTGGTTTGAATCTCATTTGATTGAAGCCACGAAACTTGGTCTAGACTTTTCATCTTGTTAAACTATCTTACTTGTATCCGCCAGAACACAAATGGACGAAATGTGAACCAGTTACCATGATGATCACTTGGGAGTCAATCCAGTCTGATTGAGGCTTCACGGATCTTTCTCAAGCTGTCGTTTTACCTGCTTTCAGTTCAATGTCAAACGTAGCACAGCACAATTAGTAGAAAAAACGAACCACTACTAGAGGTCATTTGGGTTTGAATCCCACTCGACTGAAACCACAGCAATTGTTCTGAGCTTCCGAGCTGCGTTAAATGTCCAACATAAAATAATAACAAATTCAGGTGAATAAGTGATTCAGTACCACTGACTGAGGTCACTGACTGGGTTTGAATCCCATTATTAAGATACTGGTCGGTTTTTCTGACCTGCTTCAAATATCTCAGTTCAATAGCATTAACACGATTTATCAGTACCACAGAAGTCAATTGGGCTTGAACCCATTATACTGAAGCTACAGAAAATGATTTGAGCTTTCAAGCCAAACTCTTCTAATATCTTGCATGAAACACTGAACGTTATCACAGATCATTGGGTTGGAATCCATTAAGCCAGCTGGTTGTGGTCTTGAGATAACAGCTTCTTAGAGTTTTTATACAAAATACCAAGCAGTTGTTGAGGATACAAACTGGTTCGCAACACTGAGCCGGTCATTGGGCTTACATACACTAGGTTGCACGACTCATTATTATAGTAACGCCAGTCATCCATTCCGGTATAATGATCGAGTGTGAACACCACAAGTTTCAGTGCTTATGCCATACTCACGGTTCTGTGTACATGCTCCAAAGCCATCTGAGTAGCGATGAGCCTTCGGTTGATAACAAAAAAGTAAGCAAACATTCGTCGTACGGAATAGGAACTGAAAGAGTACAGAGTATCATTTGTTAAAACGACGATAAAAAATAAAGTGTGAATTCTCCGCCTTAGGTGACACGGTGGCATGTTGGCACGCATGGAAGACCTTCACCATTGGAGAGCTGTTACGTCTCAACTGTATTCTCTCGATGGAGGAACTCGAGGATCCTTCTGATCGCTGTTAGTGGACTTCATGCGTCTTGATTTCGCCTTCCAAAAAAAGTCACGCCGGATGGAGAAGAGAAAAAGGAAAATTCTCTGGCCGTCTTCCGAAGCTTCCATAGCTCAGTTGCAGCGTGTATGTCATGCTCAGCAAACTGCCAAAGACTGGCCAATTCTCCGCCTTACTGCAATCAGAAGTAAGGGTGGTGGTACGCATGGAAGACCTTCAAATGTGGACAGCAGGGACGTCTTGATCGCAATCTCCAGTCGGATTTCGCATTCCAAAAAAACCGTCACGACGGGTGGAGAAGAAAAAAGGAAATTGTAGACGTCTTGGGAAGCTTCACGAAGTGCAGACGAATCCGAAGTGCTTTGAAGTCTTCAAAATCCAGATGATTTGAATTTTCGACCTGAAACTAAAACGTTAGTTGCCTAATAAACCACACAAGGACACGAATTTAAACACGCATCCAGTCTTTTCTTTGTTTATTAGAGTTTTATTTTAAGACATAAAGCGCCATGTTATGGCTTTTACATTCATGCTACTTTTACTTAGAAACGTCGCAAATCAAAGTGCATCCATTGAATGTTGTAGCTGTTGTCGCCGAAAAAGATGTTGACTCTTTTGAAGAAAAAAAAATCGCCGTTTGTTTCCATAAACCGAATCAAATGCATCCATTGAATGTTGTAGCTGTTGTCGCCGAAAAAGACGTTGACTCTTTTGAAGAAAAAAAACTCGCCGTTTGTTTCCTGAAACCGAATGAAATGCATCCATTGAATGTTGTAGCTGTTGTCGCCGAAAAAGACATTGATTCTTTTGAAGAAAAAAAAATCGTCGTTTGTTTCCTGAAACCGAATAATTTGGTTAGTATTGTTCCTGAAAAAAAATAGCTGCGTTAGTACTGTTTAGTTTAGTAGCCGCAGTTTAAGAATAAAGACACAAGAGGCAGAATAAGGAGACAAGACACAGTATTTTTAGTTTTATTTCCCTAAGTGTATTAATTATATAATTATAAGAAAAAAATCGTCGTTTGTTTTCTGAAACCGAATCATGTGGTTAGTATTGTTCCTGAAATGAAATAGCTACGTTAGTACTGTCTAGTTAAGTAGTCGCCGGTTTAAAAATAAAGACACAAGACGCAGAATAAAGACACAAGACACAGTTTTTTAGTTTTATTTTCCTAAGTGTATTAATAACATAATTTAATTAACTTAATTAAGCCACAGGACCTAAATGAAATATAAGACGGGTGCGCACCTACATGAAAAATTTAGCGTCCAGTAAAACCAAAGAGTGCTCCTGTGCACGTAAAACGTGACACCTCGAGTAAATGGAACACTCCAGGGCCCCTGGACGTTACGCGGTGATCAGCTGCGGCCTGGTATAGTTGATACCAAGCTTGTGCGTGCAGCACAACAACTGTGCGCGAAGCCGAAAACCGAATTGAAGCGGAATCGTGACGAAAAGCCGAAAAATATGCCGAAGGCCGAATGAGAGCGAAAGTTCAAATCGAAATCCGGACCGATCTTTTATGGAAGATAACATCATTTCCAACCGATGCTTTCTACGACGATGCGTTTCGGGAGAACTGGTTAGTAACACGGACGATTCTTTTAGCAGTGATTGGGAACTGGTGTTATCTTCCAGCGTGATACAGCTTCGTGGCTGTATCACATGGTTAACCCACGTACCTCATATGCCAGGGTATAGCGCCTCTTTCTCCATACTAGAGATCCTCCATGATGATAGTGTTGCGATTTCCTGTCGTACTTGGAACGAAGGTGGGCGATGTTAGGCTTGAATGAACGACAAGTCTTACCTGGGACGGGTGCCGGCCGGCCAATAGCACGTTCTCACGGCGATGTTATTCGAATACAACTACTGGTGTCCAATTTATGTGGTTTGAAGTTGACTAAGGCCTTACCCCTCTTAGGCTGTGCAAATACGAAGGAAAACAGCGCTAAATCCTAATCGACTTATTGAAGTAATTTTCGGGTTAGAGATGAAATTGCAGTGGTCGTATCCAAATTACGTCATCGCGAAAACGCACTATTTGATATCACTTACAAAACAGCGGATTTAACATGCGTTGCTGGGAGGTAGCTTCAGTGAAGCGCCAAGCGAAAGATTGTAATCCTCCTAAAAACATTGATTAGCGCCAATACTATGAGAATCTTTTTAGTTCCCTTGAATGTAGTTTTACTCGCAAATTCTTGTGCCCCAATCTTGAACTTTGTCCTGCAACGCAAAGTTAAAACAGCTGTGATTAAGCTGAAATTATTACTGCTATGTGCTATCTGCAATGTCTACACTCCTCTTCCTAATTCGAGAAACAAACCATTTGCACAAGAAGGTAGTTTGATTACAGCTACTATAACCACTTCAGAATGGATGCGAGTACCTCTTTTTCATTTCCAGCAAAACAGTCATTGCTAGGCCAAAGGAAAATGTAATGCAGTGCGTGGCAGTCAAATACGTTCATAGTGCAAAAGATTGATATTACCTTCTTCGGGTTCGGATCACTGGCACATTATCTTCTTCCATCGCCGTCTTGGCAACTACCTCGTCTACTTTCACTGACTACCTTAGATACCTAAGCTTACCGTTGGCGCAAGATAATCTTTGGTCTTCTTTCTTCGACCGGCCGGCACCAAAGTAGTGCCAATACAGTGCCAATGTAGTACCAGTGCTGGACCAGTGAAGTCTTTGAGGGACGTTTCGCACTAAACCAGTCTCCATAGGTTGTTAAGACTACATACGCCTACGATTTGTAGACGATCTAAGCTCTCTCGCCCACAAGGTGCAATGTAGGCTTTTCTCGTTTGCAAAGAAGACTCCTCCCACAAGGCAAGATCAACAAAGAAACAGATATACGTGAATTCGCTTATGACGAATTGGCTTTCGTATTCGTCTCATTGTCCACGCTGTCATAGCAAGAAGAACCTTCTAAATACCTGTCACTTTATAATCCTGAAACTAGTGTGCTATCTAGACCTTTGTTAACTGTTGGGCTGCCTATGGTGCGGCTCCAGGTGCTGTGGTGATTCTCCGTCGTAGATTAGTCTCGAAGACTAAGTATGTAAACGATCTAAAGTAAGGTCTGTGCATTGTCCCATAATGCCCCACTAACTATTGTAACCCCATTCAGACCGGAGAAATGCAGGTGGGGGCGCATCCAATAGGTAAAAAACAAAAAAAACAAAAACAACAACAACAACAACAACAACAACAACAACTAAAACACTCAACAAGCAAAAAGCCGGTCTGAATAGTGTTATGAAGTCACGAGTTTCCTGAGATCTGATCTACGCTCACAAATTTGGCGCTAGGCTACCGTCTTTGTTCGTTATCTCCTGCGTGAACTTTCCTGCGTCCAATATCGATAATTTTCTTCGCAATTTCGAGGCGCCCTTGAAAGATAACTTGATAGCCGTCCAAAACTGCGAGCCTGGCTAACTATCTACCTGTAACTAGAGAAAACCATTAAACTTGTAAGGAGTGGCCAAATAAGGTCTCCCTACAACAGGTGAATGGCCTTGCGTCTCCAGTTTACTAAATTCTGCTTTTTAATTAAGTCTGATTGAACCTTACGATGAAAAGTCTTACTTTTCACAGCGCTTGGACTGTCAAGTGAAACGTGATAGATCAATTGAATTTCGCGCGACTAAGCGGGAGAACGCCACGGAGACGACGATCACGATGGCGAGGTGTTTCCGGAAATAGTCGACGTCGAAGCCGATGAACTCGAAGAAAAATTTGCCGATCGAAAAAACATCGAAAAAAATTACGACTGAATGAAATCCGGTAATTAGCCGAACAACCTGCCCACAGGGGAGGGGGTGGGGGAAAAAGCCAACCAAACCCAGGGGACCCACTAATTAATCTAATTACAGTTAAGTTAAATAAGCCGAATAAGAAGTCCGTGGACTTCTGGCCGAACGTGTGTGCATAAGTGTGTTTTGTAAGGTTCATCCAGAGCTCCTATTTAACCCCCATTCCCAACCCACAAGGAAAAGACTGACCAATGGGCTCCTGCCCATATTGAAGATGTTTTCTTTGCCTTGATTGGTTGAGGTGAGGCCGAAGGTAGTCTGAAGTGACTTGACGAACGACTGGCCAATGGGGAACTACGGTTTTGAAACTGGAACCTGGGTGTGGCGGCTGTGGGTCTGCAGCTGGCTATTGGGTTTACTGTGGTACCGTACTGAATGTGACCATTTGCGTGCAATGGGTTTGGAGCTGATCGTAAGCGTAAAGGTCATTGGGTGTGCTGTGACGCTGGATGCATTGGAGCCACTGATATTCAGGATATTTCGCTGTAATGTCGGAGCGGCAATGTAGTTTGTTTTGACATCAATTCAGGAGAAAACTAGAAATTAAGAGGAAAACATAATTTCAATATATCGTTACCACAACATCACCAAAGTGTCAACAGAAAATCCAAACCATTGTCCAGTTTATCTATTTAGGGTACCTTTATTTTGAAAATAAGATTTGAGAGTCATGAGTCTGCGCCTGCATTCACTTGCTATTCTTAAAACGTTTGGATAGGGTCCTATATTATTAATTATCATTATTATCGTTGTTTTCCAAGAAATAGAGGTGCCTGTTTTATCACATTTTGATACATTCTCAATACATTTTCAGTGAGCTAATGAGTCAGTAAGGAAGGTGGACAATGTCAAATGCCTCTGTTAAATTTGGGGACATACATATCCAAGAATTATATCAAACATTTTCTTAAACTTGGACGAATAAAGCCATTGAAACACGTCCTTTCATATCATTTCTGGATCAACGAAAACCTGATTTGATAATTTTCTTTTCGGAAAGGTTTCCACCCAGCCCCATACCTATACATTGATTATACATTCAACTAATCTTATTTATGCTATTCCCCAGCAATCACGAGTAGAGTTCAAGTCATTGAATGTACCTATAATTTATGCATGGGGCTCTGCAGGAATCTTGCCCCAGTTTGAGGTGCGTCTCTTCAACTTGTTCATTTTTATTTGCTTTATGTGCGAGGCACATGCACGGACACATGGGCCCAGTTGTTCAAAGTCCGATTAAACTAATCCTAGATTAACCTGAACTTTGATTCGAATTTAATTATTAACCAATAAAGATTTTTCGAAAAGATTTTCGTCCTTCAGTTTTGACTTAGCCTTTTCATTGTCTTAAGCTTAATATTTGCTCTCTAAGACATTTTTAACGAGCGAAATGAAAACCTCGGTTAACTTTTGATCGGGGATTAGCGTTAATCGGCTTTCGAACAACCGGACCATGGAGTTCAAAGCCAGTTTCAATACTTCCGCCTATATTTCGATTGCCTAGTTTAGAAGATGCTTTTATTAAATGTTAAAACGGACCGAGAGTAAAGTGATCTTTGTGGAATGAGACTCAGTCGAGCTTCACATGTCAACCAAGAATTGAAAAGAAAGAGGATAACAAATCTACAACCTAGACTGCAGAAATAAAAGTTCAGAAGCCTGATACTTGCGTCATCAAATATCGCGAAAACTGTACCCACCAGAGTTTTATTAGCCAAGTTCAAGGGATATTTTATGAATTTTAAGGCCCTCGGTAATAACAAACATTAATCATGACAGTAGGGACCTTAAGCAGAGACGACGACGACGCCGACAAGACGAAACTTAAAAAAATTACCTTCGCGTCTTCTGAATAAATTCGCGATGATTTATACTCTCTCAGTTTGTGCAATGTGGCCGAACTATCGAGGAGCTGACGTCGTAGAGGCACCTTTAAAGTTCAGAAAGAGAAAGGAAAATTAATCATCATGCGTTCACGTTCTCCATAAAACCTTAAATTTGGTCATTTCAAGTTGTTGTTTTGCAGAGGACGGCAAAGAAATGTACCAAGTTGTATAACGCACGTGCAGAGCCAGTGTTCTGCTAATTAAAACTATTGTTTTCTGACGTTCTCGTTGACGTCGTCGTCGTCGTCGCTGCTTAAGGTCCCTAGTATCATGGTCATGGACGTCGTCGCCGTCATCACCACCACCACCACCATCATCATCATCATCATCATCATCATCGTCATCATCATCATCATCATCATCGTCATCGTCATCGTCATCGTCATCGTCATCGTCATCGTCATCATCATCATCATCATCATCATCATCATCATCATCATCACCATCATCACCATCATCATCATCATAGAAATGAAAGTCAAAAGGACTACTGCAAGGACTGATCAAACAAAGTGAAAAGGCTAGAGTATACGATGTTTGGACTGGCCAGCACCAGTCTTCATCAGGTTTATCAGGACAACTCACGAATTCAAAGAATGTATATGATGTAAAACATTAACATACCTACAACATATATATTCTGTGAATTCGTGAGTTGTCCTAATAAACCTTATGAAGACTGGTGTTGGCCAGTCCAAATATCGTATACTCAAACCTTTTCACGTTATATGATCAGTCCTTGCAGTAGTCCTTTTGACTTTCATTTCTGTGTTTATCGATTTGTTTGATCACGACCCTATATGATCCAACGTTGAGCAAGATTGATCATTCACGGTTTTTTGAACCTTAATTTTCATCATCATCATCATCATCATCATCACGGTGAGGTTTTC
This sequence comes from Pavona decussata, assembly GCF_977016875.1. NCBI lineage: Eukaryota > Metazoa > Cnidaria > Anthozoa > Scleractinia > Agariciidae > Pavona > Pavona decussata. The sequence goes on along the minus strand of NW_028145528.1, from coordinate 4,276,634 downwards.
AAATGAGTGTAGTAAAACCACAACCAAAGTACTCTGGCCATTCATAGCAGACGTAAACAGTGCAGAACCAATTAGAACTGGAAACAAATACATACAACAGGCGCCAAGCGCGGGAAAACGCCTGTTAGCAAGTAACGGTTGGTTTTGGTTTTGTCTCTCTTTGGTTGAGAGAGCGGCGCGAGTTTTGCTAACCGATGAGAGCGAGTATTAAAACAAAACCAAAACAAACGCGAATTACTTTCAATTGAAAATAGCCCTAAAAGAGGGCAGAAGTGTTGTAATTAACGGTGGGCTGATACCAGTTTTTTTCTTTTAGCATTTTTTTAAACCGATAGCAATACCGATATTGTGACGTCATCATTAAAGACGTTTCTGTGTTGTTATCACCTACACTCTAAAACCATCCTTCATAGTCTGTAAACATCAAACAAAAAACACACAGCCCCAGCAACAGTGTTTTAACTTTAATTTTGTGATACTTCCGGCTTGCGTTGAAGCTCAGTGCAACAGCACATACACAAACGGAAAAATATTGATTTTCGGCACTAAAATACCCTTAAAATATTCTATGAGGAGTCAAGTGAGCAGTATCGAAAGGGATCGAAACAGCCGATATTTCTTGCAAGTATCGATATTTTTAAAGGAAACCTCAGTATTTAAGGAGGCTCGCAGGAGCTTTTCTGGACTTAGGGTGGAAGTTACAATTATAATCTCGCATTGAAGATAAACATCCATCTTCATACTACATCATCATTTCAACATATGATCAAAGTTAATTTTTTCATTGGTTTCCAAGAAACAACTATTACCATAGCAACGGTAGCGCATAGCCTCTCTTTTTGAACATTGTCGATTATCTCGAAATCTAGTCAGACACTTTATGCAAAACTTTGGGGATTTAGACTATTCAATGTAGACAACTTGCAGGCGAAATTAGAAAAAAATATGTTAGAGAGCTTTCAAGTAAATAATGAATCAATTTTAACGGAGTGATTTTGTTTATTCCCCCATTTTTTACTAATATCTCTGGTAAAATAAAACTTGACACTTTCTCTTTTCTGTTAAAATGTCTTTCCTCATAGAGACACATTCTAAATGTATATTGAGCTTCATGGGTGGCTCTGATTTTAAGATAGTTATGTTTGAAAACAGTTAAAATGTAGCGCTGATCAGTGAAAAAATTCCTACTTTGCATAAATCGAGAAATCTTAAAAATGCCCCTGCAGATTTTTCTGTTGCTGCAAATTGCAAGCGGTTAGCGAAAGAGTTCTTTTCGATATTTGCGCAAGTTTTAGGCTCAAGAACCGAAACCGGTGTTAGATAAGAAGGCTGAATGTTCGTCAACTGTCAGTCGTTATTCGCTTTCTCCGAACAAGAGTTTTATTTTGTTTGTGCGGGTCTATTTCACTGCTATTCACGTGTTTTGAATAGTTATGATAACGTGAAGTCGTGCAAAACGTAACATTTTCACAAATATATGATCCTGCTTCTCAAGTCTTCTATTAAGGCCAATGTTTGGCTCTCAATTTCATCCCTTTGACACTGTTTCTCTACCTCTATGTACATGCAGTCACTGTTTGAAACGGGCGAAGTTTTGGCATCTTCTCTCCTCAATATCTCGATTTCTGTGACGCGGCTGTTACAATTTGCGCATGTATTTATTGAATCTATAGCAAACAAGACAATAACATGAAAAACGTTTTCGAAATCCTTTCCTAAATTGACGAAGGTTGAACGTTTGAACTTTCGAAAAATTTTGGATTGCTTGACATAAAGAACAAAAGAAATTAAGCAACAATTTGAACACTGAAACTGTTGAAGCGTGCAAGTACAGAACTATATACATCAATCTCGCTTCTTCGTTACAAAATAAATTGTTAAAAATATTTTAATTTCCATTTTTTATCTTACGAAATCGTGAAAGTGTCCTTTCACAAGTAGCCAAGTTTTTGAAGTAGTACACAGCAGCTGTACACAGTTTTGCTTCTGATCTTCACACGAACCGACAAGTGAAAAGCAAATTTGATGGACTAATCTATCAAAGGGCGGAAAAAGCTAAGTGTTTGTTTCTCGCGGTGCACCTTTCTCAATAAAACGCCATTTATTCACCTATTTTTTTTTATGTATTTTTAGTTACCGCACTGCACTTGCGTTTAACTTTCACCATTTCAATTTTAAAATGAAGTTATCGTTTTGATATCCACGAAAATTTCCAGGCGAATTCCCTATAACAAATCAGCTCAAATTAAACTTGGGCAAGATTTCCGTACAGCCCCATTCATTAATTATGAATACATTTTGCGACTCAACTATATTTGTGTTCGGTCTTTGTCTAAGAGGGCTAGTATGACATTGATGCATGTATAATTAACGTATGGGGCTGTGCGGAAATCTTTCCCAATTTTTGTGAGGACGTAAAGCAATGAAAACAAACATAATTTGCATTTTGGGTGTGGAACTAGAACAAGACTTACTTTTAAATTTCTCTAGCTACTGTTGTTGTTCGCAAGTGCCGACCTGACAACGTGCCCTGAACTTTTTCCTCTTGTTCTTGAAATTTGTGCAAAAAAATAAACAAGTAAGCTTAAATTTCAATGTACAATGGTTTACATTAAACCTTGCAATGAAAAACTGAAGTGAACAAACAGGCCGGAGAGAGTTACAAATTCACATCAGAAGCAAATCTGATGACATTTCTCTGACATGCCTGCATGTGTGAAAGAATATGCTGAAACGATGCATAATGTTTAAACGTGAAAACTGCAACTAACCTGCTACCGTCCTCTACACTAGTCTTCAAATGTACTGCTGAATTCACGGTGCTTTACTGCTATTTCCGTCGATATTCCGGCGAACGAATGTGGATGTGTTTATGTTCACTGCAGCCCGAATTGTGTGGCAAAAAAGTCAAATTTAAATAAATTTGAACCAGTTTCAACGACGAATTTGGAAAGCGCGCCACTCCATCCCACGTGCTCCATACTCTTTTCTAATTGGCTCATTGCATTGATTACTAGTAGCAACGCACGACATATCGCAACGCACTGCAATGGCTTTGCACGAACTGCAAATCACTTATTCACTGAAATCAGCGCCCTTTTTAGAAAAAATGTTCATTTGAATTAAAAAACTGATTCGAGTTATCGCTTCTTGGACGAACAGTTCCTGCAAAGTGTCTCGCAAAAAAATTTTGGAACAAATTCCAGGAACAAAATGCTTAGTGCAACATTTCCTGCAGACGATTTTTACCGCAGTTTTTTTATCGTTGCCACAAACAGGTGAAAGACAACTGAGTTAACATAACAGCGCAATTGAAATTGGGCCAGACCCCTTTCTACATAATACCGAAAACTACACAATGTTTGTCAGCAAAAATTTAATTTTTCTTGACTTTGAACGCTAAGTTTGGAAACGTAATAATATTATTATGCACTCATCGGACAAGTTTACACTAGCCATTTCCGTTTTGTTGGTTTCGTCAGTAATGTAAAAGATAAGTTAGTGCCCCTTTAAAATAATTTTTATACGATTTCGCGTAGCCTTATGAACCTTGTACTGTCGACATTCTTGATTCTTAACTACACACTTGACGATTTAACACGCTGATCGCGGCGAATTTGATCGCAAGTGATTTTCTCCACCGATTGATGCGGACACACCTGGCGATTTTTTTCGCCGATCGCGGCGAAGTGGCACTTCAACATTGTTCCCGAGCTCCATCGAGGGGAGTTTTGAAAAGTCATGTGACAAAATCGCCCAACCTGATTGGTTCACTTTACTGGCGATTCGCAGCGATGATCGTAGAAAATCGCGGGAACGGGCACACTTGGCGAATCTGACACGCCAGATACCGGCGATTTGATCGCGGCGATCGGCGAAAATCGCAATCGCTGCACCGCGAACACCTGGCAATTTTCGTCTGACGTGCCAGATATCGGCGATTTTAAACGCCGATCGAGCGATCGCGGAAACCGCGATCGCTGCACCGCTGCATCGCCGCGATCGGTATATAATCGCTTAATTTTTTTGAAGAAGAACGCCTATCCAGAACATCTGTTATCTCAGAGAGAACACATTTGCATTTAAATGTCGATGAGATTCCATACGCAGCATTTATTCAGTCCAAATCTAGGGGCTTCCTTAAAACTGTAAGAACTGGCTGTCAGAGACTTCGATTGAGATTCAGAACATAGCAACCTCACCCAGAACCGTTACTAGGCAATGCATTAAGTATTTTTAATCATGCATTGACATTTCAGAGATGTCCATTCGGTTTTGGTTATAAATCCAGAGTTTTTCTCTAAACTAAACTGTGCATTGCTTCTAAAGTTTGCACATTATAATAGTCTGTGTTGATGTTTTTTTGTTCCATGTTTACTTCTGAAAGCCGCCTTGACTAGCCGGATCGCTACCAACGGGTTTCAAGTGTTGTCCGAATGATTTGAATAAAGTTGTTGTTTTAAAACTGCAAAAATTGGTAGAGATTTCAACCGAGAATTTTGAACAACCATCCAGACCTTCTACCAAGTCATAACAACAGATAGTTGTATCAACACTGCTGATTCTTGCGTTGACAATCAAGGAGCCCCTAATACATTTTCTTTTTCTAACAATTCCAGGGGTCTTGCCTTTAGCTTTTGAATTAGTTGAGATTTCAATTGCGAATTTGAAACCCCCATCAATACCCTCTAGCTAGGCCATGGCAATAGAAAGTTGTATTAAAAATACTACCAATTGTTGCATTAGTAAATTCAGCAGTCTCAAGTTTTCTTATTCTGACAAATCCTGGGGGCTTCCCTATAACTGCCGAATTAGTTGAGATTTCAACTGTTATTGAAAAACGTCTTCCAGATTCTCTGCTGGCTCATAACACCAGATACGTTTGTTAATCGATAATCGTGAATTGACAATTCAACAGTCTTTAATACATTTTATTTTTCTGACAAATCCAGGGCGCTTCCCTGTAACTTCCGAGTTAGTTAAGGTTTTAACTACATGGAAATCGAGAAATCCCCTCCAGACTAGGCCACAACAACAAATAGCTGTATTAATACTAATAATCGTTCAATGTCCATTGAGCAGTCTATTGAGTCTTTTTTTTTTGCCAAATCCAGGGAACGTCCCTATAACAGCATGGGAAGTCTTGTCGAATGATTAGATTTTGAAAGTTTTTAGCATTTTATCGTTCATATCCCAGTCTTTCATGTTTTTACTATTGCCATTCGATGAGTCGATGGTGCGAAGCTTCACCTTCAGATTTAAAAAAGAGCGTTTCAGAATATTTAGAAAGAAAGCAAGAAAGGAAAAAAAGAATTCATAGTGTAGGAAGAAGAAATTGAGAAACACTAAGATTTTTGAGTAATTAATAATTAATGATTGAGGTCAATAGTCATTCGAGGACTGATATGCCGCTGGAAGCCTGCAGTGCTCTCGTACAGTGACGGTCCAAATCAGTGGTAACCTGGTGTGTTAAATCTCCTTTATTTCTTTTATACCTGCCGCGAGTTCACAAAAATTCAACCAGAATTCCCCCTCAATATTAAATTTTCCATTTTGGTGGTGGTAAATCTGTTTAGTTTTCGTGATAACCTGGGAGGCTTCTTCAATTACGGGGGCAACCAGCTTGCTGTTTTCTGTATTCCACGATTATCTTCGGATTTAGAAGGGTTATTTGTGCAATTTATATCAGTTTGAATTATTTGGCTAAATTTTTAAGTCGAAGAAAAATTTTGGTGAACAGATCCACTATCCCCCGCATTTATGAGCTGTTGGTTATCCGAAAATCCTAGCTGGTGTCATTTCGCTCTCTTAACAATATTTCTCGTCACTTCGAAAGCAAAACGAATTACATTTCCACTTTACTGAAGTTTTAGGTGCGAAGACACGAAAGAAAACGCTACTTCTTATCACAATTCAATACGAATTTAATTCTCAGGCGATTAATAAACCTTTGTCTGTCCCTGAAAACTGAAAATTTGGTTGGCGTCGCAAGTGTCCACAGGCTACGCCGGCGACAGCTGGAACATCGGAGAAAATATTTTTAAGAGCTGATTAAATGTATTACGATAAAAGCTGCTTCTGCGTCTTGGGCAACAGAAACTACAAATGCAAATTTTCACGTCATATTGGTTCAGTGACCTTTTCGAATGATCGGCGTCGCCCACGAAAAGAAAAAGGTCGCTCTTGTAAGGCACCCCATCAATACCCCCTAACAGCTCCTCCAGCAAATCGTTTCAAATGCAAATGAAGCAAGACTGCTCTTTCTTTGTAACTGCTACTGTGGCTAACATCGCCGCGAGAGAGAGAGCCACTTAGACTAATGACATTGTTCTGTTTCAGCCGCGAAATTATTGAAGATTTGACAGGCACTTAATATGAATCTGACTTTCTTGGAAGTACGCCTGACTTCGAAAAGAGCGTTTTGAATATATCAGTTGTGCTGATAACTAGCTTGCGGTTTACTGAAATACCCATTAACAACTGTTACTCCCACCTGGAAATGTTTTTAAATTTGATTACAGTTTGGACATACAGATGCGCCTTAAAATGGTGGTTGTTTACAAGATTTTTAATTAAAGTTTGGCTTATCAACGCCTTTTCAGAATCACATCAATAATAAATTTTGACACTAATGTGCCTTCTCGTTTAAAAGACATCAACAGCTTCTCGAAAAAATCTCACAACATTTACAAATGTTTACATTAATAAATCGTAAGTGCGGTCACGTCCTCTATAGGACCGCCTTTCGCCACAGAAATATGTTTCGCTCAAAGGAGACGGTCACCTCGGTATTTAGCAAGATAAATGATCAAATCCAAATAAACTTGGCGCAACAAAACGTACTGTTTAATTCTAACCACAGAGTTTACACAGTTATTTCGGAAGATATTTAATATTTAAAAGCTCAGAAAAAGTTGCTTTGTCCTACGAATATCATTACCCGTTTGTTGTGGTGATAATAATGTCATCTGGTGGTCTTGGGCTCATTGAATATTAAATCGCAGATAGCTTTTGTTGTGGCTCCCGATATGTCTGGCGCTGAGACTATTGGCATAAATTTATAGTCTTTTGCTAAAAGAATGACATAAGGCAATTATTGGGTGACTTGGATTTAAAATAACCATGAGACGACAAGTTTTATTCAACAGTCTGTGGTCGATTCCATGTGGATAGCGGCGGAAATGAATTGTCAAATAAAACTGCGTTTCGGATAAAGAGCACAATGACAGGATTATTTTCAAGTCATCGGAGTTGAAGGTAATATAAATTTTCACCTTATTAATGCAGAGATTTTATTTTGTGCACAATGTCTAATGTTTTTAAGGCAAGGTTGTCGATGCCTCTTCGAAACAGTGTTTTGACAGTTGAAAAAGGCGACACCAATCTGGTCGATGAAGCTCAAATCGTTGCTGATAAAAACAACATTACGATAATTTTTTAATAACAAATGACATAATTTCAATCCGAATGGTAACTTTTGTAAGAATTATCAGAATGAGAGGAAGTTTGCACTCAGAACTGTGGGAAAAAATCAAATGTGTAATTCATTTGAGGTCGAACGGCGCGTGACGGCCAGTTGTAGCAGACAATTTGAGTACAAGCTGCGCAATGACTTTGTAATCCTTGTTTTTAGGTCGTTCAAATCACCTGCCGGTGCTTTGTGTTCAAATTTCTTATCTCAGGCAAAAACAACTATTTAATTCCGGTCTTAGCAAAGGAATACATCTAAGTGTTATGGCGGAAATGTTTTCAGATGTGGTAAGCGGAGGCGTTGCTTACTGTTATTAAATACTTTTAACGTGTCTTCTGTTAATAAAACCACCTTCACCGCAAGAAGAAATGAGCCAAAAATAATAAGCTAACGGCTACGACCGAAATAATGTTGCAAACGCGCGTTTTTTTTTTATTTTGGTCGTTTTTAATGCGACTCTATACCACAATGTATTTGGTTTAGCAACAGAGTTGATAACTGATGGTAAATTGGCCATCGAGTGCTGACGTCTCGAGCGTTAGCCCTTCGTCAGAGCGAATCATTCGTTTCTACTCCCCACCGACCCAATACCGCAGTTTCCTTTAGAAACTCACCCCCTTATGCCACAACATATTTATTACTATCCTGGCGTACGCTTCTTTAAGCTCCCAAAGAGCTTTCGGAACCAAAAAGTACTGACTTTTTCGGTTGTTTTGGGTACATACTAACTCTTTGCGTTTCTTAACCTTGGAAAACCCTCTTGTCCATTAAAGTAATTAAAAGAATAAAAAAAAAAAAACAAATCTCTTTATCAGAGATCGAATTGGAATTTAGAAGTGTTGGTTTTCGGGGATTTCTTCACCCTCGCGCGACATGCAAACCTGACAAAACGCTATCACATAAGCTATGTTTTATTTTCGGTTTTCTCTTCATCTCCTTACTGATAAGATAAATTGGTAATTTGCGTTGTATTTTTTGAATGGAAGTGGCACGAATGCCCTCCTCCTTTATTCGATAGTTAATTATGTATAACGAACTCGGGGAATTGCATTTCAGTTCGAAATCCCTTTTGCATTGAAAAACAGCTTTTTTCATATCACTTTTGTACTGGAAGATAATTGACCAAATCTTTAATGACCGCGAATGCAGTAATTTGGTCAGAAATAAATAAATGTCTCTTTTTCGCAGTTGACCTGGCTGCCATCATTCCTGTCCGAAGAGTACGAAAGTTTGCCGGACAAATTTGATATGGACCAATGACCAAACATGGTTGTTACAATCTATTTCGCTTTCGCTGTCCTCTCAGCCGTCATCTGTGTGACAAGTGTGCTATTCAACGGTTTGGTATGCTTGGTCTTTTACAAGAAAAAACGGCTGTTAAACGCTCCAAATATTTTTATCGCCAGCGTGGCGCTCAGCGATTTTTTATACTCAGTGACATGTTTGCCCCTCCTGGTCATCACAAACGCACACGGAAAATGGATTTTCGGGGTCAGTGGTTGCAAGGCAACGGCGTTCATCGCTACCTGGAGTGGTTTGACTTCTTTGATGAATCTGGCCGTCGCCTCGTATGAAAGATATGCTGCGTTGGTTTTCCTTTACAAGAAGAATCGGACTTTTTCAAGAAGGAAAGCAGTTTGTTTGTCAGTGATCATGTGGCTGTACGCTTTGTTCTGGAGTGTGATGCCATTGTGCGGCTGGTCAGGTTTTGAGCTGGAAGGAATCGGTACGAGTTGTTCAGTGAGATGGAAGTCACACGACAAGATGGATTTATCGTACAACATTTGTTTGATATTGGCTTGTTATATACTGCCAGTCAGTGTTATGATCAGCTCTTACTACAGGTGTTGCCTCGAAATTATCAAAAGTACAAGGAGAGCAAAAAGAACGTGGGGTAAAAGATCTTCTTTCACTAGAAAAACACTTGAAATGGAACGAAAGATGGTTTTTTTGTTTGTTGTGATGACCGTTGCTTTTCTTGTGGCCTGGACACCATACGCTGTTGTGTCACTCATATCCATGATCGCGGGTTCTGGCGCCATCAGTGACGTCACAGCATCGATCCCAGCATACATTGCGAAGACGTCGACTTGTTACAATCCTATAATTTATGTTTTCCTATACAAGAAACTGCGGCAGCAGGTTAAGTTCGCGATGCGAAGTGAAACTCGCAGTAGTAGCTCTCGTAGACAGACGTCTATTGATTCCACAATGGGGCTTTATCCTGAAATAAAGAGACTACGTTACACCATTGAGAGGAGACGAAGCACAAGTTGCTAACACATGTCCGAGCATAGAAAAACGAACAAGCGTTGGTAAAAAGTTTGACTCCATAATGCAAATCTCTTGAAACACAACATACCAAGGCAACGTCTTACCCACTTTAGAAAATTATGAGGAATCTAGCTGTGATTTAAAAGAAACCAGCGGTGCGAAAGACGATCTCATGGAAAGGCTTTGGTCGGGACAGTTAGGTGATTAATACTTAGAACAAGTGTCACCTGCCTTTTGGGCAAATCTTGAAAGAAAGAAATAATAAATAATTATAACCACAGAAAACAAAGACACAATGCCGACTAGTTCTCACATATACTTCACTTTAAAGAAAAATTGAAACTTTTTTTATTAGATCGGAATTGAAAATGATGTAGTAAATTCATAGACTCACAAAAACGTATCATCTTTGTGTTCTCAAAATAAAAACCTTATCCTCAATGGACTTATCTTATCTGACCGCGGTTAATAACTAATTAAAATAGTAATAAACGGCAAATACCGTTGAGCTAATCTCGTACCCAGATCTTCTCCAAAGAGAGAGGCATCTGGGTTCGAGATTAGCCATGGAAACGATAGACCTCTTTCACAAAGGGCGGCCGTTTTCTTATATTCTTTTATATGTATGTTAATTAGCCCTACTAACCCAGACCTCTCAACCTCAAAACACCGAAAAATCTGGAGACTGAGGTAAAAAAAATCTGAAGATTGATCGACCGGCAGACAAAACCAAGTAAATACAGGTGGTAATCGAAAGAAAGTGCAATTTTCGCCATTTTGAAAATCTGAGTGACCAAAATGCGAGAGACTGGTAATGAAAACCTAATTTGGCACATGTCTTCTTTGTATGGTCATGGACTTTAATCGTGGACTGTGTTTCCAGCAAACAGACGGATGAACTTAGGGTTGTTTACTAACTTAATGATTTGCACAGAATTGGTGCAAGAATTTCACCTATTATAAGCAAGCCAAAAATGAAATTATAGAAAAAAATTGTATCCTTTCAGCTTGTGACTGTTTATAGTGATATCTTTGTGTCTCGTCGTGGGACCGTGAGACTGAACTGAAAACCGCGAGTGTCAAGGCAAAATCGTTAGACTTAAGAGGTCTGCTAACCTCATTTTAAAGTAATAATTCTATTGAATTTTGCACATGCAAACGAGGCTAGTAAGACGACTAATAATCACAAAAATAAAACAATAATTAAACGGCCGCCATTTATGAAAAAGGTCTATACCGCGATGGTTATGCTACCGACAGTCTATAGTTTTCCAAAATTTTGGATTCTGCATAAAAAGTCAACTCGTTTTGTTTTTTGGTGTGTGTTTTTCTTTACCAAGGAATTAGCGAGATCAGGAGTAAATATATTGGTCTATCTATTTTACACAGGTTAATCGTTTTTGTTAACTTTAGCCACACCTAAATTTAATAGGAGTAATAGGATGCCAGATCCCAAAGGCAGTTGTTGGATACATGTTCAACAAATAAATAAAGTAGTAAATAAAAAATAAAAACAAATAATAAATAAATAAATTCCGAATATAAGCTCAACAGAGTGGAAACCCAAAAGGCCTCCGATAATACGTTTCCCTCTCTGTCCCCTTACTTTCTCTTGAGTCAAGAGAAAATAAGGGGACAGAGTAGGATACTGGGGATGTTCGCTGGGATATGTGAATTTCACTTAATCTATTTTTAGACGTCTTCTAAACGGAAGTCGGTTTCCCCAGCCGTCCGCAAACGATCAGTGTGATGTTATAGGAAGTCATCGGAACGTGCCAACGTCGCATTGTATAATGGTGGGTGTTGAATATTCAGTATGACTTTCCTAAGTGGCATTTACAGGCGTCTAGATACGTTTGTGGACGTCTCGGGAACCAGACTTCCGCTTTCACTATGTCTAAAAATAGCTTATGTGAAATTCCCATATGCCAAGGGCTGTACTGGGGGTTTCCCTCTCTGTCCTCTTATTTTCTCTTGTCTGAATAGAACTCCCAGGGGGTTTATATACGGGAATTGTGCTCAAATACAAAATAAACCATAGATTTCACACGTTAGATTTCTATGAACTCTGAGCTATCGTATGAGGTACAGTGTAAACTACGATATAACTTATTAGCTGGTATGACTTTTATGGTATTCACGGTATTCCATTTTCAATAAAATTTATTGATGTTGTGCTTGACTTTGGCATGTTCAGAGGCCGTTACGTTGTCACGAATTTCTATTTAACGCGCCGATATTCTCATTTGAACATTGAAAAATTGCCGACCCAAATTTCCCTCCATTTATTAGCGCAGCCGATTTAAAAACGCAAATTTCGTTCCTATGACAAGCCGCTCAGAATATAAGCCCCCTCCGTATATAGGTCTTCTCTGATAAGCCCCTCAAAAACGTCCTTTGAAAAATGTAATTTGTAAGTATTAACCAACTGCTTTCCTTAAGTGGAAGGTGTGTGCCTGGGACATACAGGCGCTTTTCACTTTCTTTAATTTTTTTTTCGTTGTTGTTAACTTGCAATTGGTTTGATGAATTTAACTGCATTTAACCAACTGCCTCGCTTAAGTGGAAGGTTGGTATCTGTGGCCAGCTAGCCCGTGGATAGAATATCGCCCCATGGCTGGCAAATCCCCGCAAACCAGCTATGAGGTCCAACTCCAGGCCAAGGGACTCTCCGAGCTGAACGCAAGCTCAGATCGGAAAGAAGAACGCATGACAGGAGGAAACCATGATCATGATGAGCCCAAAAGTCCCGAGGCAACCGGACTAGTAAATAGAGAAAAAAAAAATATACCTGATAAGTATGCTGGCTTGACGCATTCACGATGTTGCCACTAGGAGTACATTCTGCTAAGCGTCGCTGGACGCGAAGCTGTGGCCTTTAAAATGGTCAGGAATTCTCGCCGATGAGAAAAGAAACTGGAGACTGGAGGGCAATCCAATGTGAGTGGCGAGGTGGAGGGGGGAGGGGGGAGTTCATCTGAATGGAGGAACAGGGTGGCCTCGGGTAGTATGAAGCGTTATTAGGGTCATTATTCAATTGCAAATCCTGTTATGATGCTCTATTGAATTATGTTATGGCATTCTGCATTACATTTTCGGTTCTCAAATTAATCTCCTGCAAGCTGCTAAATTATGCTCTGATATTCTGCATTATGTTTTCGACATTCGAATTATGATTTGACCTTTTTGATAATGCCTTGTCATTTTGCATTATATTCTGCAAGCTGCTAAATTATGTTTTGGTATTTTGCATTATGCTTTCGATATTCCAATTATGTTTTGAAATTTGACACAGTGTCTTGTCATTTTGCATTATATTCTTGATATTTGAATTATGTTTTGACATTTTACACCATGTCTTGTCATTTTCCATTACATTTTCGACTTTCGAATTATGTTCGGCTGTTGGACTGGTGCCTAGCAGCGGGAAAACTACGAGGAACCCTGGGACGAGTAAACAACCTTTTCAACATGACGACCCAGTCAATATCTAGCAAACTAAGCAAATGTGTGAGAGACCTCATCCTTTTGGTGGAACAAGGCAATTTTTGTGAGGATGATGTAGCACAATTTCGCCTTGATTGGTTGTATAGTGCAGTTGTTCGTTACGTTGACCACATTCCATCTGGAGAGGCAGTTATGAACCGCCTTCACCAAGTTGCAGTTCTGCTAGCGACGAATAAGGATGATTGTCGCAACTCGAGTGTTCCAATTCAAGCAGAGGTTATGCTCACTGGTCAACGGGGAAGACCTCGCTATTCTATTTCAAAGGATAAACTCGAGTTTCTTTTAGATATGAAGTTTACGTCCGTGGAAATTGCCTCGATGCTCTGTGTAAGTGAAAGTACGGTGAAACGGAGAATGCGTGAATATGAATCCTAAGTATGTCAGACAGAGGTATTCAGACTTTTCTGATAACGATCTAGATCTAATTGTCGAGAGGTTAATGAGAGAATTCCCTAACAGTGGGTACAAGAGGATGACTGGCCTGTTGCACAATGCTGGTTATAGAATTCAACAAAACCGCATCAGGGAGAGCATGAGAAGAGTTAATCCTGACGGTGTACTACTTAGAGCGCTTGAGCTACGAGCTGTACGCCGAAGGCGGTATCAAGTTCCTGGCCCTCTTGCCCTTTGGCACATAGATGGGAATCATAAATTGATAAGGTACAGCACCGTTTGTTGCATATTCTGAAGTCAGAACACCCTTGGAGTGTCTAGAAAACACAGACCTAATGATAGTACAAGCCTACTACTTTTAACTCCTACTGTTAACTACAAGCAGGATTTCTCATTTTAGTTAATTAAGTTAGATACTCGGCATTCCAGGTATGGTTTAGTGTAATTGTGAGTCGTATTTTTTAAGAGACTCTTTAGATATGTATTTATCATTATAAATATGGTTATGTTCTTTATACTTCATATGTAACAAAACCGTGATGAATTTTTACCGTGTTAAAATAAAGATTTGAGATTTCTTTTTTCGATTTTAATAAGTCTGTTTGCAGGATTTATTCCCTCAGGAAGTTTACATTAGAAAGAGAAGCAATGGCACAAGTTTCTTTGAGTTTCTCATAAATTCGAGTGGTTGTCAAGTAGGAATCCAAACATAATAATATTCATCTTGTCTCTCCTCAGAACATATCCCAGCACTGGGTGGAGATGTTCCAGTTTTAAATCTTTTGCTGAAGTTCACAACTACGCATCTTCATGTAACAAAACCCTGATGAATTTTTACCGTGTTAAAATAAAGATTTGAGATTTCTTTTTTCGATTTTAATAAGTCTGTTTGCAGGATTTATTCCCTCAGGAGGGGTTGGTTACACCCTTATAAGGGCTAAAAAAAATAGGGGGATGTATGGCAAGTCAGGGAATGTTTTTTCAGGATTTTTGTCTTCAACATAATAATTGATTTTATCACTTTGTCTTGAACAGTGTAGTCAGGGTATAGCTTTGGGTTCAATAAATTATTCTAAACAAGCCGGTATCAAAATCGGACAACAAAAGTTGTTTGATTTTTGTCTTAAACATCGTCAGGGTAATTCTCTTTTCCAAGTAGGGTAAGTATCTGTCCAATAAACGAAGAACCCCACTCCCAACCAATCCACCCCCTACTTTTTCCCACATTAAAAAGATTTTGATACACAGATACACAGCTATAAGGTTTTTAAGCCTGATTGTGAATGTTGTACTCAATTGTAGTTATTTTAAAATATTTTTAGCATGCAGATGGAGATTTGTCATCCACGGGGGTATTGATGGGTTCTCAAGGATGATTGTTTACTTGAGATGCAGCACAAACAATTTTTCAAGTACAGTTCATGACTATTTTCTCACTGCCGTTGGCAGTTTTGGTTTACCTTCGAGAGTAAGGTCAGACAAGGGTGGTGAGAATGTAGAAGTTGCACGCTATATGCTGAGTCACCCTCTCAGGGGGCCTAATAGAGGAAGTCACATCGCTGGCCGCAGCGTTCACAACCAGAGAATCGAACGTCTCTGGAGAGACCTGTTCTCTGGTTGTCTCCACATCTTTTATCACCTCTTCTATGACATGGAACAATGTGGAATGCTTGATCCCTCTAATGAGCTTCACTTGTTTGTCCTTCACTTTGCCTATGTTCCAAGAATTAACAGGAACCTGCAAATATTTGCTGGGGGACATAACAGGGCCCCCCTATCTACAGAGCGGGGAAAGTCTCCTTGGCAGTTGTGGATCTCTGGTACTGTTACCGCTTCAAACAGAGGAATTGATGATTTCTGGAATCAGGTGGGTTGCGTTTTGTCAGGATTGTGGTATACTTTCATTTAAAGTAGTGATGCTTGTATTGAAAGTGATGAGCCAAATACTGCTACAATAGTCTGCAACAAGCATGGTAGCCTAGAATAAACATTTGTTCTACATCCCAAACGCATTACCTATACCCACTTTTGACTTGTATATGTTAACATGTCCAGTTACACAGGGAGAAGGAGAGGGAGAGGGGGTCAAAAGGTTATTTTAGTAGATCTATTAGAACACCAATTAATGTTTGTGGATTCAATGAGCTGGTATATTTAATTACCTCGTCATGGTATATTTATTGACTTCTTTATCTATTAAAGGGGGATTACTATGGCGTTGATTGGGATGGTCCTGCACCACTCAACCCAACCGATGATCAAGAAGCAGTGGAAGTTCCTATCACAAGTAATCCTCTTCAGGCAGCTGATTATGAATCACTCAAAACTTTGATTGATCCATTGCGTGATAGTGAAGAGTACGGAGTAGACATATACCTTGAAGCACTGTCTTTCGTACATACAAAAACAGCAAACTATTGATAACTAGGTTAGGTTTTCAATGTCTCTTGTCTTAGGCCTAAAACAAAAAGGATGGCCCAATATACTTCAGGAGTGAACAGGTCTGTCTCTGTACACCTAGATTTTGAACTTTCAATTTTAAGTGCACCTAACCCAAAATATAAATAAAATTTCAACTTTGTACAGCTGTAGCCATCTGTCACAAGATGCACAAGGTGGTGAGGATCATGGCCCTTTTCTTGACTTGACAGCATGAATGCAAAGAAATTCTGCTCAAATCACGAAGATATTCACACACCCTTTGTGTACCAAGTGTACATTAAATGATGCTTTCTTCTTCTTTGGAAAAAAAGTACTTTAAGGCTAAATGGTTTTGGAATAGCTGTTGCAATAGGTAGCAGCCGGAAAATATTTTGGGTGAAGTGCGCTTGAAGTTGCTATGAACAGAACTTGAACTTTTTGTCTGGCATATGCCCTCTTGGCTTCCTCCCAAGGAAAATAACTAACACAACAACAAACTATTAGATAATAGTTTCAATAAACTAGACACCAGCAGCAAAGGGGCAAGAAGCATGGCACAGCGAAGTTAACATGGCTTTGCTGAATTCCTCTGTATTGCTGTGTATTGTTGGCAGTAACAAAATATTGAAACAAGCCTTTGCATCTGGTAAGCTCGCTTTAGGCTGCAAAAATTCTACAGAAATTTTTCTCTTGAGACCAGTTGGTGGAACATGAAGATGCGTAGTTGTGAACTTCAGCAAAAGATTTAAAACTGGAACATCTCCACCCAGTGCTGGGATATGTTCTGAGGAGAGACAAGATGAATATTATTATGTTTGGATTCCTACTTGACAACCACTCGAATTTATGAGAAACTCAAAGAAACTTGTGCCATTGCTTCTCTTTCTAATGTAAACTTCCTGAGGGAATAAATCCTGCAAACAGACTTATTAAAATCGAAAAAAGAAATCTCAAATCTTTATTTTAACACGGTAAAAATTCATCACGGTTTTGTTACATATGAAGTATAAAGAACATAACCATATTTATAATGATAAATACATATCTAAAGAGTCTCTTAAAAAATACGACTCACAATTACACTAAACCATACCTGGAATGCCGAGTATCTAACTTAATTAACTAAAATGAGAAATCCTGCTTGTAGTTAACAGTAGGAGTTAAAAGTAGTAGGCTTGTACTATCATTAGGTCTGTGTTTTCTAGACACTCCAAGGGTGTTCTGACTTCAGAATATGCAACAAACGGTGCTGTACCTTATCAATTTATGATTCCCATCTATGTGCCAAAGGGCAAGAGGGCCAGGAACTTGATACCGCCTTCGGCGTACAGCTCGTAGCTCAAGCGCTCTAAGTAGTACACCGTCAGGATTAACTCTTCTCATGCTCTCCCTGATGCGGTTTTGTTGAATTCTATAACCAGCATTGTGCAACAGGCCAGTCATCCTCTTGTACCCACTGTTAGGGAATTCTCTCATTAACCTCTCGACAATTAGATCTAGATCGTTATCAGAAAAGTCTGAATACCTCTGTCTGACATACTTAGGATTCATATTCACGCATTCTCCGTTTCACCGTACTTTCACTTACACAGAGCATCGAGGCAATTTCCACGGACGTAAACTTCATATCTAAAAGAAACTCGAGTTTATCCTTTGAAATAGAATAGCGAGGTCTTCCCCGTTGACCAGTGAGCATAACCTCTGCTTGAATTGGAACACTCGAGTTGCGACAATCATCCTTATTCGTCGCTAGCAGAACTGCAACTTGGTGAAGGCGGTTCATAACTGCCTCTCCAGATGGAATGTGGTCAACGTAACGAACAACTGCACTATACAACCAATCAAGGCGAAATTGTGCTACATCATCCTCACAAAAATTGCCTTGTTCCACCAAAAGGATGAGGTCTCTCACACATTTGCTTAGTTTGCTAGATATTGACTGGGTCGTCATGTTGAAAAGGTTGTTTACTCGTCCCAGGGTTCCTCGTAGTTTTCCCGCTGCTAGGCACCAGTCCAACAGCCGAACATAATTCGAAAGTCGAAAATGTAATGGAAAATGACAAGACATGGTGTAAAATGTCAAAACATAATTCAAATATCAAGAATATAATGCAAAATGACAAGACACTGTGTCAAATTTCAAAACATAATTGGAATATCGAAAGCATAATGCAAAATACCAAAACATAATTTAGCAGCTTGCAGAATATAATGCAAAATGACAAGGCATTATCAAAAAGGTCAAATCATAATTCGAATGTCGAAAACATAATGCAGAATATCAGAGCATAATTTAGCAGCTTGCAGGAGATTAATTTGAGAACCGAAAATGTAATGCAGAATGCCATAACATAATTCAATAGAGCATCATAACAGGATTTGCAATTGAATAATGACCCTAATAACGCTTCATAGGGTAGAACCTCGGAGATGCAAGCAGCTTGGCAGTGCTTTTCACAATTGCTATTTTCAGGTTCACACACAAAAACTACGAAAGAAAATTCCAAGACTTTTAATCCAATTCTATGATAAGAAGACTGGTGGAAGACAATGAGAGAAACCCCACTGGCTAAACGTTTTTATGCTTGACACAAAGTTTCCTAAATTTCTTTACTTTTCAACCATCAGCTCAATTCAATATTGGACTGACAGTCTGAAATTCCATGACTGTTTCAAGATTTTTCCAAGCCCGGAATGTGCTATCTATTGTTTGCTTTGACCACTCGCAATCTTCTGTGGCTTATAGTTAGTACCGCTTTGGGAAATATAATGGCAATGTTCATCATGTCACACTCGTAGGGCAACGCGAAAATCTGAGCAGTACCTAAAGGGAATCGAACCCAAGCCCTTTCGAATGTTCACCGGTCGGATGCTCTAAACTGAAAACTTCTGGAAGCTGGTCAGAGTGTTCGATACTTATTGGCAATCAACTTTTGTTATCAAATACGCCAAAATGTTGCTAAATGTTTGTCACTAGACCATTTTACAGTTGTTGCTGTGTTACCTGGCTTATGGCGGGAAGCGAGGCTGCCGGTGACCTTGTTTTGATACAAATCTCTTTACTTTTCTTATGCAAATGCAGGCTAGTTTGCATCACAACAACACAATTTACATGATAAAAACAGCGAGGTCTTTATCAATACAAGGTCACCGGCAGCCTCACTACCATTAATAGGCCTGGTCACTGAGTAAGCAACTGTAAAATGGCCTATTATACTCAGATTTTCTATAAACAATACCAAGCCATATCTTTGACGTGAATTAATTAACTTTGCAAAACGTACTCGGCGAAAAGATGGTACTCGTTATTTCTTTCTTCCTTCCTTTTTTTCTTTCTTTCTTTCTTTCTTTCTTTCTTTCTTTCTTTCTTTCTTTCTTTCTTTCTTTCTTTCTTTCTTTCTTTCGTTCTTTCTTTCTTTCTTTCTTTCTTTCTTTCTTTTAAAAAGGACAATCTTGTCACGTGACCAGATACAAAATTACCAATATTTTCAAACCAAAGCCAGTTTCTGAGGTGAAAATTTTTCGTTGCCAAAGCTATCACAACCGTTCATCTTAAGACAAAAAGAAGATCACGTGAACTTTTAATGCAAGTGACCTATTGCTACAAATTCCCTTCGTGAGTTCAAAACTTAGCATCTTTCTTTAGTCACCAACGATTTACAGTTTGATTTGATGTTTATTTTACAATAAAAATTCGCAGCCTAAAGTTACACCGTCAAAAACAACAATTTGAGAACAGCTTCAGTTCCCAGAAGAGCTATAAGTTGCCGGGCGAACTCAACTGAAAGTCAGGTTGTCACCAGGACAACATAGGGACGAGATCATTGACCACTGTGAAGGTGGAGCCCACTTGTCGTTTGGTCAGCAGTAAGGCCTTGGAGCTGATCAAAAGAAAGCGGGCACACAGGACGACATTGAGCTTTGAGCTTGAATGGTCAGAAAACGTAGACGAATGCTCAGTTCCTTCAGTATCCACGTTGGTCACCGACAGTTTTGCTGACATCAATTTCGCTTTGTTACTGTGTTTTCTGCAATTTTCTTGCACACATGTGAACGCATCAGTTATAGTAATAAAATATAGGAGGAAAAGGAAAAGTAGGTTCCGTTGAATGCTTGAATTTTACCGCCGTGTGCAGCACACTATCATGCCGATGCCAAAGGCATTTCCCGCGCGTGATCCACGAGATTCTTCTTTACCAACGACTGCTCCTCGAAAGCATACGAGAAAGTCTCTCCTATTTCTTGGAACGCAAAACCTCTGCTTAAATTTTTTCCCTCCAAAAATGAGATTGTGCCTTGAGCTAAAAAATGGTCGCTCAAACTGGCTGATCAAAGTACATAAGACAGCAAGTTTTTTAGTAATCCATTTTCCGGCACAAAAGCTCATTCAATTCTCGGTGATAAGCGCAAAGTTTTGGAGAACATCTTAACGTTGAAAGGAAGTTCTTACTGTTGAGAACAGATTCGCAGACTACACACTTCATTTGATCCTGATTTACAGACGTGGAAGGCCCTGTTGCAGTCGCAGCATCCTTTCGTATGGCTTTCTTCTTTGCGCTTGTTTCACTTGTCGACTGGTTGTTCCAAGACTTTGCTTGAGGTTTCAGCACCATAGTAGACAAACGTTTCCTTCGCTGCCGTGCCTCGCGAGTATTTTGAGACCTCTCCTGTATCGCTTCACCAGCTGGTGCACATATCTTGGGTTGCCTGTTGCTTTGTCCTGTGCAATCTGTCTGAGTTCCGTGGCTCTCCGTTTGAGTTTCAGCCTCTCGCGTGGGAACAGTTACCTACAATGCAGATATAACTGCGCATCAGTTAAGTTTGGATGAAAAGAGCGAGTAACTATAAAAGCCACAACGGTCGAGCCGATCAGTTAGTGGTCCATCAAGACCGTGTTTAAAGTTTTCGTTAGAAATTTGCGTTCCGCCCAAAATTAAACAATCGTAAATCGTAATTCTCGGAAAAATTAAAACCAGGAAACACATAAACAGGCGGACTAGCCTAAAACATAGATATGCAATTTTATCAAGACCGTGTTTAAAGTTTTCGTTAGAAATTTGCGTTCCGCCCAAAATTAAACAATCGTAAATCGTAATTCTCGGAAAAATTAAAACCAGGAAACACATAAACAGGTGGGCTAGCCTTAAACATAGATATGCAATTATATCGTTTGTCTCGCGATTTTGGCCTTTCGTGTAATCGCTAGGGTTTGATTGCGCTACTGCTGGTCTTCATCAGGTGATGGTGTCGACTGGCTTAACGCTTTGTGTCATTACAAGTGGCACCGTGGTTGTTGGTGCATTTTGATCCTCGCTGTGATGTTTAAGGTTGTCAAAAACTATAACGTGGTACCTTTACGGAGCACAGCACTGAAATACCATCACATCCATTACCATATACCTGACCTTCCTTGCATCGCTTCATCTGTTGGTTTACCTACCTTAGTGTGCCTGTTTCTCTGTTCTGTGCAGACCGTCTGAGTCTCACGGATGTCGTCAGTTTGGGTTTCAGCCTCTTTAGCCTCCCGAGTAGGAGAAGGAGCCTACGATGTAGAGATACCCAAGAATTGGTCAAGTTTGAATGAGAACAAAATACGCAAAATACAAAGTGCACTCGAATAACTATATCAGATGTAAAACGCCCGAAGGATTGATCCGTTATTGGTGGTTCATTAAGATCTTGTTCAAGGGTGTCGTTATCATTTTACATTCCATTCACACTAAAACAAATATGAATTCCAGCAAATGAAACGAGAAAACTTTTTAAAAGGTTATGCTTTCTTGAAAGGGGAAATAGCCTGAAAAAAACCATTCGAGTTAAAATAGAAGGCTGACCCCTAGAGAAAAAGGTCTAACGCCCGACGTCAAAATTACTTAACTGCTTGTTGCAAGAAAACAAAAAAATAAAAAAAACAAAAACAAAAACAAACAAACAAACAATAAAAAAACAAAAGAACAACAAAACAACCCCTCACCCCAACACACACAAATTCGTTGGCCATTTTCACGAAAGCTATCCGAAACCTTTAAAAAACATGTCAACACGGAACAAAGCACTGAAATACCATTAGTTTACAATCACTATTTTACTTTTACCTGGATAAAGACGTCTTGCTTATCAACCTGATTACAAGATTCCAGTTCTAGGTCTTCAAATATGTGATCAGACCTTTTTTCTTCTCCCATAAAAAACACACAGAAAACAAAGTTTCGTGTTATGGCCCACTTAAACAATACATGAGAAAATATTTTTGTCATGATAGGAATTGGATCCAATTGCCGCCATGTTGGTGGTAACAACAAAAGAAAATTTGCTCACATAGTTTGCATAAAAATGGAAGTTAACTCCCAGAGGAGAAAAATCTTATTGTTCTATACCACCAACATGGCCGCCATGACGTCACATGCAATCAACCTATTGCGAAAATAAATTTCTCTAACCTGTTCCAGACGGTCATATAGTGTGAACGGCACGAAGAAAAATGCTCAGCATGCAAGCGAGAATATATGATAATTATGAGGAAGACTTGGCCTAATTATACCTTGCATGTGCATACATTCAGAGAGCACACGCGATATCAAGTCACGTGACTTCAAGCTTAGCGCGAGTTTCGATTTCGAGCCGGGTCCCTTTGCATCTGTGTGGCTCCGTAAAATTCTGGTATCCCATTACTAGAAACCACGACTCATGGAGCAGAGCACAATAAGATGACCCAAAACAGGACCGATGCCGAACTCTTAGCCCTCGAGGATGACAAGAAGACCTTTAATGTCAACGGGACGACCTCTGATGTTGATCTCTTCATTACTGCAGATGTTAAGGTAGAATCTCAATCTAACTTCAACTTACAGGTAATTCTCGTTAATTATTCAATTTTCTTCGCCCCTTTTCTCACTTTTTGAACGACTGCAACAGGCTAAAACTTCCCCAAAGACACGTCTGCCTTCCAAAGCGGAGACGCAAACATCCTCATGGACTGTTAGGGGGGCCTGGTTTGAGGCTGTTTGAGACTGTTAGCTTGGAGATTCAAGCTGATTTTATCGTCGAACAGAATCCATTTGAAACGCAAAGTTCCTACTAGTAACAAGCTCCCCTCGAAACAAGCCCTTCCCGGAATTAAGCCCATAAAAAGTTCTTTAATTAAGCCTGGGCTTAACTTCGAAATTTCATATGTGGAGTTTTACCGCTGCTTACGACCAAGTGGTATCTTATTTTAGATGTACAGAAAGACTATACCTTGATAGTTTCCAGTGATACAATGAAGGACAAATATGGCGACTCTCCTGAATTCTTCAGACTAGGGAAAAAAGGAGGAGTTTACTGTTAACAACGATGAGCCTATTCTGGATACTATGCGGTTCACCTAAAACAGCAACTGACCCGTTAACTGCCATTCAGCATTCATAGCTTGTGCTTCATTAGAGATTGACCAGTTATTTAGAAGGATAGATGCCCATGTAACCATTTGTGGAGGGTTGGAGGGCGGTCAGTCTTGGACACGCCTGTCAGACCTTAAGGACGGTACCTCGTATCACAAAGGTATTTTTGCGCTGTTTATGGTGAAGCGTTAAAGGGAAAGTATCACGCAAATTTGCTGTCATTTCAAAACCCAAAATGTTTGTCTGTCAGGTAGAAACAAAGACATAAATGTCAAGTTTGTTATGAATTATCCCCCAGTGCAATAAAACTGTCGATTAGTGCTTCTGCTCAGAGACAGAGTAAGTCGGCACGGATTGAAACTTGAAAAATGTTAGGCTAATGTTTTTCAAGTTCTCGCATTTTTGTTTCCAAAATGCGCTAGAACAGATCACGAGTTGTTCCTTTCAAGAATTGAGTTGATTTCTTTCCTCTCGTCATTGTAGAATTATTTAGCAGTTGATTGACGGTCTTATTTCGCCATTTTTAACAAAATATACCAAAAACTCCATGATACTTAAAAGCAGATCTAAGCAAGGGTTATTGGAATCCAAAAACAAAATTGGGGGTGACCGTGCATTTTCAGGGATAATGAAGTAACAATAATTCCAAAAAGCGTTAAAACACGTAACAATGTATTACATGTTTTCAGAATTGAAGCTTAATTATGTGTGAAAAATGCTTAGTTATCCCCATTTTTTTTTTATTTCAATAGGCCTTGTTAAGATCTTTTTTCCCGCATCGCCATAAACCGCCCCAAAATACCTTTGAATTAGTAGACATCCTCCCTAAGAAATTAAAGCTTCTCGGACCATCCTGAGATGCGCACATCCTGTGCGCAGTAGCAAAACAAGGCACCGTCCTTAACTTTGACAAGAATCTTTGCGCCACATCGTCCCTCTCTCTTATGAGGGACCAGTATCCCACTTTTGAGACCTTACTCCTCTTTTACGAAAGAAGGCAAAACTTATTCGAAATTATTATACACATTTCTTGATTTAACAATGAATTAGTGGCGAACTGAAAAATTAACGCGCAAGCTGCTTAAGTCGCTTACATAACTGCGATGGTCTCTCATTTATTTTTGATATTGTTTTCATTTTTTGTGGTCTTCTCATGTTATTTTCTATTGCGTCTATTCCGCACTGCCGTACTCTGCAACAAACTACGTTCTACCAAAGTGCACAAAGGGTTACCGAAGAAGCTTTAGCGAATACTTTAGCGAATAAAAATGTAGGTAATGTAATATACCCAGTTTACCTAGTTGGTCTATGTTACAAAAAAACAAAAACAAAACAAAAACAAAACAAAACAATTTTAGATTCTTTGGTCTTCCAGGTGACTTGAGTGCTTTAATTTTACTCTACCTTTCACACACCTCTACATATTTCAAATTTAGTCGAGTACCTGCACGTGAGTAAGCAGTTCAACCAACAGCCCAACACCCCCTCTCTGCCTCAGCTGCTGTTTGTTCCGTTCTGAAAACAAAAGTTTCAGTACAACTCTAAAAAGTGTTCTATCCAAGGTTCGGACATTTGAATAATCAAATTCATACACATGTGGGCACCACCATAATAAGGGCGTTACGTCACGTTATGTCGGCATTGAAGCGGCTTGACTGTATTGTTAAGGACGGTGCCTACTAATACCGAAGTATTTTTGCGCGGCTTATTACTACGCGGGAAAAGCAGATCTTAGCAAGCGCTATATGAACCCAAAAAGAAAATTGGGGGTAACCACGCATTTTTTCAGAGATAAATAAGCAACAATTATTCTAAAAAGCAGTAAAATACAAAGCAATGTATGGCAAATTGAAGTTTTATTATCACTGAAAAATGCATGGTTGCCCTCAATTGTCTTTTTGGATACCAAAAGCACTTGCTAAGTTCTTCTTTCTCCTCATTGTTTTAAACCGCGCAAAAATATCACTGTATAAGTATTAGTAGGCACCACCCATGGGAAACCCGAGTATCTCGAGATGCGCAGAACGCATGCGCAGTAACAAAAGTAGGCGCCGTCGTTAATGCGGTGCACATGCAGTTTAACCTGGATTTATCTCTAAGGTAGCGTTTACACGAACGCGGTTTCATTTGTAACCGCATCGCTTTCGATGCGGTTACACCTTCTGTTTACACGACGCCGGTCGAGACCGTTACCGAAACCGGGTCGATTTAAAAACGCTGACAAAGTGGAGCGTTTTCAAAACGATACGGTTTCATCTGTCGTGTAAACGGCAAAACCGCATCTACTTGAATACGGTTTCTACTTTGGCGCGAAATTTCACTTGGCCGCGAAAATTCAAAATAGTGAACCTCCGCCGTTTTACTGACTTTGTACTCGTTAGTTACTTTCAAACTTTCAACAGGAGTTCTACTTCGTCATCAGTCCAAAATGGCGACGTAATAATCGAACCCAGATCCCCTTCCTCAATAATGAATGCCTGGGAACGAGATCGGCATAACGTAATCACTTGAAAACGGTGAGATTGGCACCGTGTAGACGCTTTGAAACCGTACCGTATCGTTTTCGATGTGGTTTCAAGGGCATGAAACCGTGACGATTTGAAACCGCGTTCACGTAAATGCTGCCTAAGGAACAGGGCAACACTTTTGATAGCCTGCGTGGCAGGCGCTAGAAAGGGGACGGGAAAAGGGGAATTGGGCGCGCGCACGCGCACGTAAGACTCACGAGGGGACACGCAGGCTACACTTTTGATGGTTCGTGAGAAGTGGCTCTTATGGGGCGATTTAAATTGAAAAAGTGCTACAATATCCTGTGATCAGGGGACATTTTAGCAGAGCCCTTTATTTAGTCTTAAGGGGATTACAGGCTTAACTTCTGACTGAATCACTTTTATCGAAAAGGTCGATCCTCAAAAAGTGTGCAGGTGGAAGTCTTGTTAGAGGTACTTTGTAGGTTTCGTGTTTTCTGCAGAAATAATATCCAAGCAACAAAGTTTAATGTTTAACACGCGTACTTTTATTCTGTATATATTTATACGAGGGCCACTAGTTTTTCAGTGATCACTGTTGTGTGCTACCCTCTATAAATAAAGTTAATTATTTACTATTTATAAAGCAACACGAAAATGAAGTCTGATCGCTAGTTCAAATTTCATATACAACTGTAAGATTCCAAAAATAATATCCCATAAAAGCGGTGAGCACCAATTAACGATGACATTTCAAATGGTTCCTGGCTTTGTTCTTTTCAGCTGATTAGTTGCGCACATAACTAAGACGGTCTTCCACACATTACAATATTTATTACAATAGAGCGACCCATATACCTTACATATTTCAGACGCAAAAATAACTGTAGCAAAAGGTCACACTATCGGTGTCTTTTGCCAAAGCCTCACAAAGCTGAAATCTCACATGACTGCTTACCACACTGGTCGACACAGATAGAAAGTGCTAAGATACATTTGGTCTTGAACTGTCTGGCAACTGCACAGCTCACACCTGAACTTTGACTCATGTCCAGACACTTAATCAGTAAAGACACGAGCCCAAGGTCTGCTGCACTCTCCTGGCAGATTCCTGAAAGTGTTGAACAACAAAATTTGTGGAACAGTTGAAATAAAATAAGGAAAAACGAAGAGAGCTAAGCGCTATGATGAGAAAGACGCCTCTAAGCCTGTCTTCAAACACCTTTTTACATCTCTCACTACGTGCGGTGTGATTGGTCAATTTTGCGGGCGTATTTCACTGTACGGCCCACTAAATTTGAAAGTTTCCTTTCCCACGCACCCGATTAACCTCAGAGATATAAATACATATCTTACTAACCTAGTTTCTCAGTCCGTAATGTAAGTTTTCTCCCGTTGATTTATGGCCAGCGGGCTTCACGCTTGGCCATAAATCAACGGGGAAAAACTCGGTCCGTAACTTACACCACGGACCTCGAACTCGGTTAGTAAGAGGTATTTAATCTTTCCGGCTATTCTTCTTTAACATGGTTCTTCATGATCTTTCTCTTTGCCAAGCCAATGTTAACTAAAATTCCCAAAATTTCAGAACGGAAATTGAATTCGTCTTTCAAATTGGTGTTTTGGCTCATTGACACTTCTTTTTAACTGATTTATCTATTCATATCTATTCCAGTGCTGTGCTTCCTCTGATAGCAAACCTCCCTACTCCCCTATATAAAAGACTAAAAACCCAACCTCCGGGCAATCTGATGAAATGATAATAGGTGTGAAGAATGGCAAGGACTTTACAGTCATTATAGAGAGGTATTTTTTACAGTTCTGTTGCCAATTCTCCACTCTAGAAAGTGTGTGTGACTGGTTAGAGATGTAGGAAATAGACTGGTCGAAAACAATCATCTGAATAACCTACAAATATTATAATAACACGAGTCTAGTGATTTTTAAAAGCCAGGTGTAACACAATAAGCTTTACATCATCCTTTGGATAAGCCCAAAAACATTATTGATTTTAAAATTTTGAGTTTCTGAAATTACATTACAAACCTTCTTGCAGGACTTGACCTTACTTTGGCCACAACATAAGAGAGGCCATTTGCTTTGAAGTCCAACTAAAACTAAAGTGTAATTTATGGAAAAATCTCCAGTTTGCACATGACCGAGGTTTGACTTTGTGAAAGGACTGGTGATCCTCAACAGATTGATTATTTACAAACAGACAATTTGGTGTAATTCATAATGGTAATAGGACTGAGTGGAGTCCAATTCGGTCTGTAATCATACGAGTGATTAATAAAATCAGCTGGAGCGGGAGTGTGATTTGTTTAATCACGAATTTGATTACAGAAAAAATTGGACGACACAAAGTCCTGTACCAATTAATCATAACTCTAACAAAATTTGAGGAAAAAAAAGCCAACAGTTTAACTTTTCGGTGAATAAATAGAGGACAACAGTTGAGTTAAGTTTCGAGATCGATTTAATCACAGCGTGCGTAAGTGATGTGTACTTTCCAACAATTACACCAGCCATGACATGTACACTGTCCTATTAATGCTCAAATCATATTGGCTGCTGATAGCCAATCAGATTCAAGAATTTTGCTATAGTTATGATTAAGTGTTTTATAGCCTACCATGCCCAGCTGTAGCAGATCCGATGGCATTAATAACATGCTCAATAAAGGACAAGTGTTCCTCAGTAACCTGCTTGCCATCAACATGCTGTTTCAAAACATTAATTAATGCGCGCAGGCCTCCCAGGAGTCGCACCTTGGACTGGCACTCATCTGAATTTGTACAAACACGGATTTTGAATCAACAAAAAAAAAAAACAACAACAACAACAAACAATAAATATTATGAAACTTTTATCTTTATTAATCTAATTTAACAAGAAAAGAAAGAATGAATTGCAAAATTGAAAAACTGTATCCGTCTCCTACCATTTCCAGAAACAATGGCTCCAAGGAGAGTGGTTGCTGGCAAAATGATATTCTTCTGTTTTGCTGCTAGCTGCAGCATATTCACTATCATAGGGAGAAGTCGACAACAGATTCGCTGATTTTGAGCTGTGAGTGCAAAAAAGGACATGAGTGAATGCTATTTCAACAGTGCAGGTCTTTAAAAAAAAAAAAAAAAAAGAATGTAAATTTATGTGAGCAAAGGAAAATTAGTGGAAAATGCTTGAGACCTATCAGTTTCCAAATTGGGTTATTCCAGAAAAAATCCTCACCTCCCCGACGGATGGGATTCTGGAAATTCTCACCGGAGGGGGGGTCAAAGACTCTGGAAATCCAGGTGGGAGGGGGGGTTGAACCTTAAAAAAGTCTTCTGCAGGAGTCATTTCGACCGACAGTTCACGCGTTTTGAACGTTTAGTTCGGTGACACTTCAGCGCTCTCAGACCCTGAAAATAATAGAAATATCTTGTTTACATATTTCTCATCTAATTTCTCATCTAACCTAAGTTCCTTCGCAGGTCCTTTTATAGCAGAAAACGCGAACAACAAGATAGTAAAGAACGAGCCATCGCAACATTGTTGCAACGAAGAGTTTGAAACGCCTGACACATTTCTACTCGTACCAGACCCAGCGCGCCACCGTTGTGTAATTTCACGTCCGCCATTGCATTCTTAGCGCAGATTCCACTGCGTCAGGCAGAAGAATTTTTTACTTGTGCAAGCAAGGATGCAGAGCTATCAGCTGAAGAAGATAATTCCAAATAATTTTGGTCCAAACATTCCCTCTTCGTCGAAAATACTCGAGAGGAACTTGTAGCCATCTGTACCTCGAAAAAACTTTTGGAAACGGAAGTTATTGCAAAAGCAACAGTATATTTCGAAGGAGAAAGTTCTTGGATGGGTTCCTGCAACATATACAGTGGTAACCTCTCTGAAGTCCCATCGTCCGTGGCACAGTTGAACAAGCAGCCAGCGCGTTTTTGGTTGTTGTCCATTGGGCACAAAGGATGAACTCGTTCGCTTTTTCGCATTGTTGCTCCTTTCTTTTTTTAGTTCCGCGCGATAGAATTTTTAATATTAGCCGAAGCTTTAGAAATTAAAAAAGAACATCTTCTAGACGTGATTGTGCATATTTAATAAGCCTAATATTTTTTTCCCGGAAATCCAGGCGGGAGGGGGGGTCTTTTGTTTTGGAAATCCAGACAGGAGGGGGGGTCTTGTGCTTATGGAAATCCAGGTGAGAGGGGGGGTTAAAAAACGACCCCATCCGTCGGGGGTGTGTGGATTTTTTCTGGAAATAACCCATTAGAGTATATTATGTTTTGCCTTTTGCTTTATAGAAATATTCTAACATCTTAAAAATAACGCAAAAAAAATACAGGCATTTTTCTTTAGGAATTTGGGAAATTTTAAAAGAGAGAGATATGCTATTCCTCCAAATCTAATGGGTTGTAGAATCAAGGCCCCAATCACACATGTTACAGGTTGCAAATAATATTGGGGGCCATATGGCAAATATAGACCCAAATAATTTCATCACTTTACTTACCATTTTGGGGATTTTGAAGCAGTGATTGTAACGCTGTCACCACAGCATTCCATAACTGAATACAATCTTCATCCATATTATTAAACCACTTTTCATCAGAATTATTAATGGAAGAAGGCATCTTGTACATTGGAAGACAGCTCCTAGCAACAAGATGAACAGGACTGATTGATTGTACTGTGTATTATGCTATATTTATTGCTTTAGAAGTTCTTTAATAATAATCATTAGTTAGCCTGTGAACAGTCTCCCAAGTGGCAGATAGGGTGAAGAGAAAAATTCTCTCCCCAAGTGAGATCAGGACGCACTCTCTGTGCCCCATACCCCACTTGGGAGCTAATCATTTAACTCTACAGATTCTGTGTTGGGTTATACTTATTCAATTAACCTTCAACTGCAGTTCACACAGTCATGTTACAAATTCATCTGATACTGAGGGTACTTACTTAAATAGGTCACACAAGCTGTGTAAACACTTTGTTTCTCTTGCAAAATTTTGTCCCTCACCTGGTGATATTGAACAAGAACAATGCAAAAGTCAATGTTTTTTTAGGTCACCCTTGTGGTTTGTGAATGGATGATCTTCTCCCATTTTTTTTAGTAAGGTATGTAATTGCTGAGATTTATAAATAGTAATGAGTATGCGTCATGTCAAGCTTGCTAAATTTATGCAAGTAACTGTATTCACTTTGTCATACAAGTGAAAACTTAAGATAAATTTTTGAGTCCTCAAAACGTCACACAATTTAGAAGTTCCATCTACCAAGCTTATTTAAAGTGCCCCTAACCCTTCAATTTGTTTTCTTTTGGTAGATTTCCATATCTTTCAAGAACTCATTTTCGAAAACATTTTTGAGAAATTTTGAATCCTTTTTTTCTCGAGCGCTAGAAGTGAAGACAGTCTTGTCGATATTTTCACCTATCGTTCGCATTAGTCCCCCACTCAGCCAAATATGGAGCGTGACGTAAGAAAAGGACATCGTGCAAAAATATCTGAAGATTCGCGGTAATGCTTCAATTTTAAACAGAGAAAATGGTTGAAAAATGTGTGGTTTTTGGATGCAGCAACTCTCAAAATGTAGAGAAAGGAATCAGCATGCATAAGATTCTTTTTGAATCCTTCTCAATCCTTCTGGTGTCCTTTTCTCATGTCACAGCTAAGAAAGTGTCAAATATCAGATGCTTCTCATTGGCTCGTTCCTAATGAGCCCACGAGACAAAAACTTTGTCCAGCAGGGCTTAAAGCGCGCAAAAATTTACAAATTTCAGTAACTTTTAGTGCTCGTAAAAAAAAAGTTTCAATATTTCTAAACATTTTTTTTTGAAAATGAGTTCTTCACAGATATGGAAATCTACCAAAAGAAAACAAATTGAAGGGTTAGGGGCACTTTAAGGAGACTCATGATGGGACATGTGCCCATGTACTGAACAAGTGAGGCAGGTCTGTACAAAAATTAAAAGCAATGTAAATTTGACACATGTTAAGCCTCAAGCCATTTTTCATGTTTTGCAATGTAATGTAATGACAGTGTAGAATTTTATTCGTAATACTAAGACACATCAAGCTCTTTTTGAACATGTCTCGATGTCTTACAGTTATCAGCACAAATTGTCAGCAGAAGGAAAGCTGATGTTGTAGCAGAACTGTTCTTAGCTTGTAAGTTAGATCGCAGTGTGTGAAACACACTCTTCTTCGTCAGGGCTCTCTGAGAAATATCTGCAAACAAAATCACAAATCATCAAATTGGAAAAAAGTGGTATCTCAACTGAAATCTGCTTTCGTAGAAGTTTAAATTTAAACAAAATCTTTAACTAGATCAAATATTAAGTTTTTATCCTTAGAAGTTAATTTAATAAACTTCACTTTTGGCAACAAAAGATGCCCTCCCTTTGCAAACACACTCTCAAATGTACTGGGTACCAGTTGTCATAGAATTACCCCAGCTGATTTACAACACAATGTTTTCATGTTTTGAAGACAGTTTGATAGGTCTCACATCATTACATTGGTTGACAAAAGAATTATAAAATTCACTTATTTATTAGTTGAGTCCTACATGAATTCACACCCAATGAGATGCCCATGACAAACTTCAATTGCAATAAATACATATATAACAGTTTAATTATAATAACTAATAATTAAATTTGTAATAAATGACAGATAGGAGACCTACCAAAACGGTCTTCAAAACCTAAAAATTAACATGTGTTCTTCCACTTCTTACTTGCTTTATCTTGGCTATTTGATATAAAGCTCCTTGGAACTGAATGACTGAATTTGATCAACATGTTTATTTACCATTTCCTTCTGTAGCCATGGCCAAAGTATACAAAGCTGCCTGTGATAAAGAAGAACTCTTTGTGGTTTTGGAAAGGCTGAGTACATATTCCAGACCATGTGTGGAGCAGAAATAGTCCTGAGCTCTTCCTAAACAAGAGTAAAATATTAAGAGCAGCTGCCTGTAAGAATCGAGAACTGCATTTCAGCGACCACTTGGTCGAATTTCTGATATTTCGTCTGAAGATACCCTTGGATTAACTATTTTCGAAAATCATATTTTAAAGTTCCAAGGTATTTTATTTTTTGAGAAAATTGCAAGAGTTTGAAATGCGGCCTAGGTGCGGTCACGGGCCGATGAAAACCGCGAAAATTTAGGTCAAAGGACGAAGCCCCGTTCACGGTGTAAAATAACCCAATGAACTTGAAACTTTACACAAACCTAGACCAACCATCTCGCAAGAGAATTAATACAACAAACATGCCAAACTCGCTGGCTGCTTTCTAAAGCATGCAGATTTGTGTACGCTACTCAAAATGACCTTGAAACTAATGCTTATTTTCATTGAAATAAAAGTGTTTCTGGTATGTCATTTGCTCTAAATTAAATCTCATATATCGAAAGACGAAGAAAAGAACTTTATTTGTACCAAGTTTCAAGCTCTGATTCAAACTCTTTCCCACTCAAGGAAGATCGAATATGCGTGCGATACTTGCGGCTCGCAATATTCACGTCACGAATTATGAGATCAGAACCGATTCACAAACACTTGGCATCTGGAGCCCGTGAATGTTTCCAAACATCACATATTGGGCCCTAAAACTAATTAGACGGACTGAAGACAGCCATTCAATGTTTTTCGATCTTTCCTACTCTGCTCTAAAATAATATAGTTATTCCGCTCAATTAGCCTACGAAACATGTGCAACAAATTTGCATACCATTTCGATGTCGCAGGAAAAAGTAGTGCAAATCATACTTTACAGCTCCTTTATATTCTTAAATGAAGAAGTCGATCAGTGAAATGGAGAAAAGCGAGTGACTTTGTTCCTGTCGTGTTGTTTTGAGTGTTCGTGTTCAGCAGCGACGGCTCAAATCAATAAGCCAGTGTGACACTGACCAACTGTAGCTCGATATTCCCTTCAGTGATGTGGGTAACGCGCACATGATCCTGGCCAGGCACTTGTGCGTTCAGGGCGCTTTTAGAAAAGTGGTGCCTACGACTACCCTGGTGATGATGACCTTGACGAGCTTAAGGACTGTTCAAGAGATCTGAGAGCCCACCTTTCCAGCCTTTGTTTTATCCGCGAAAAAAATCGACGTTCAAGTATTAGTGTCAGTTTTTGTTTTGTTTTTTTTTCCTTACAGTAATGCAGATACCGGAACGTGGATTTTTTTTTCGAAAAAACTCTATCCATAACCACCATCCCCACAACTAATAATATAGAATTTGAGGTTATCAGAGTAGTCTGAGGGTATCAACTTTGAGGGTATCAGAGTAGTGAATTCCCCACCGACCAACGCGACCTCCCCCACCCCCATCCCCTCTGGCGATAAGCGTCAATTGTGGTTATTGTTTACTTTCCCAAACCGGTTTTATCGCTGTTCCTGCCGGTTTCTCTCAATTTTCGAGAAGACAGGAATCTTGCCAGCCATGGTCTGTCTGGTGATGGCCACGAAAACTAACTTATTGCTAGTGCAAGCGGGTGAGGGCCGTTACTACCTTATTACTAGCACGTGCGGGTGAGGGCCGTATTTCGCCTAGTCATTTTCCAATTTCAGATTTCATGCCATTATTTTTTTCACAGAGTTGAAAGAAACTGGCAGGAACAGCGAGAAAACGGTCTAGGAAAGTAAACAATAACCACAATATTATTGACGCTTGTAGCTAGGGGGAAGGGGGGAGGCTCACTACTATGCTCTCAAATATACAGATTTCACACTTTTAATTGTAAGGATGGCGGTTATGGATGTTTCTTTCTTTCTTTTTTTTTTCGCGAAAAAATCGAGGTTCCAGGGTATGTATAATAATTTATTGAAGTTAAAAAACGAAATTACACTAATACTTGAATTTTTTTTCGCGAAAAAAAAAAATCAAAGCTGGCAAGATGGGCTCTCGCATCTGCTGTACAGTCTATTAGCTTGACAAGGTTTTCATCACCAGGGTAGTCGTAGCTTGGCCCACAATCAGTACTTTTCACTATTTACAGTTCATAAAAGCGCCCTAGCTTTTACGCGCAGGATTCCATACCGAAATGCCTGGCCAGGATCACGTGCGCGTTACCCACATCACCGAAGGGAATATCAAGTTACAGTTGATCAGTGTCACACTGGTTTATTGATTTGAGCCGTCGCTGCTAACGAACACTCAAAACAACACGACAGGAACAAAATCACACGCTTTTCTCCAGTTTACTGATCGACTACTTCATTTAAGAATATAAAGGAGCTGTAAAGTATGATTTGCACTACTTTTTCCTGCGACATCGAAATGGTATGCAAATTTGTTGCACATGTTTCGTAGGCTAATTGAGCGGAATAACCATTATTTTAGAGCAGAGTAGGAAAGAAATCTCGGATCGAAAAACATTGAATGGCTGTCTTCAGTCGGTATGATTAGTTTTAGGGCCCAATATGTGATGTTTGGAAGCATTCACGGGCTCCAGATGTCAAGTGTTTGTGAATCGGTTCTGATCTCATAATTCGTGACGTGAATTGCGAGCCGCAAGTATCGCACGCATATTCGATCTTCCTTGAGCGGGAAAGAGTTTGAATCAGAGCTTGAAACTTGGTACAAATAAAGTTCTTTTCTTCGTCTTTCGATATATGAGATTTAATTTAGAGCGAATGACATACCAGAAACACTTTTATTTCAATGAAAATAGGCATTAGTTTCAAGGCCATTTTGAGTAGCGTACACAAATCTGCATGCTTTAGAAAGCAGCCAGCGAATTTGGCATGTTTGTTGTATTAATTCTCTTCTGAGATGGTTGGTCTAGGTTTGTGTAAAGTTTCAAGTTCATTGGGTTATTTTACACCGTGAACGGGGCTTCGTCCTTTGACCTAAATTTTCGCGGTTTTCATCGGCCCGTGACCGCACCTAGGCCGCATTTCAAACTCTTGCAATTTTCTCAAAAAATAAAATACCTTGGAACTTTAAAATATGATTTTCGAAAATAGTTAATCCAAGGGTATCTTCAGACGAAATATCAGAAATTCGACCAAGTGGTCGCTGAAATGCAGTGCTCGATTCTTACAGGCAGCCGCTCTTAAATAGTCATTGATATGTGAAAACTACTGCAACTGTGATGCTAACCACAAAAATTTATACTTTGAATTCCTTCATTGTATTTGTTTCTTACAAAAATAAAATTCAGTATGAATTTGGGGACTAAACTGCAGTTGCTGAACAGTAAACGAATTATCAAATTTACAGTCTTCCTAAAGATGGCAAATTACGTAAGTTTAACTTATTATGCCGGCAGTAAATTAGCGATTAACTTGAAAAACCCCATTCAAAACTGCAAATTAAGCCTCTCTTAAACGCCTAACATCTTCCACACCCTCCTCACGCTATCTAAGTGGCAAGCTACTTTTAAGAGGAAGAAAAAACAGACTAAAAAGGTAAGACTAACTAAAAAGGTAAGCATAACTTACTATTCTGAGAGAGAACCTCGCCCAAAGCTCTCAAAGCCTGTTGCTGTTGGGAAGGGTCGTCTTCTTGATAGCGCAGCGACTCTTGCAAGAGCTTCACATCTTCAACCTCCTTCTCCAGTTCGGATTGACCGGAAACGTTCATTTTAAGCAAACAAATTTTCCCCAGCTGTTGGCCCTCAGGTTAAGTTCAGAGTGCTGTATGTTCATAAGGAAAGCGATTTCTTGAAAGGAAAGGATCAATTTCAATTCAAGGAGGAAAAGCGCCGAGAGCACTCCCCTTTGAATTGCCAATATATTAAAAAGAAAAATAGATTGCTTACCCCGTCTAGAACACCAAAAAATACATTGAGAAGAGAAGCTAATAGTTAAAACTTCAGGTTAGTAAACGTTTGTGCAAACTCAACATGGATACCCATCGATGTTTCATTAGGAGCGCTCCATTATCAATACCAGTCTCCCGCGAAAAGTTTCACAGGACAACCAATGCTTGCATTTGCACTAAGGTACCTATGGCAAAATAAACAGATACTCCTCAACCGCAAGTCAAAAACTGAGGATGCCTGGAAAACTGATTTTCAGAATTGATGACTTCCGCAATTCCACACAATATCGCGTACATTAGGTCAAAGTTGGTTTCCCACTCAGAACTGTTTTCGACAGAATTCAGAATAACTTTCTGAGTACCGTATTTACTCGAATAAACGCTGCGGCGCTTATTTAATTTTTCGTGTCTCCTGTGCGGCGCTTATTCGAGGGCGGCGCTTATTAGAAGGCTCATACCACAAAGCCAAAACATTTCCTTGCTGCAACAGTTACAGGGCAGAGAAACAGGGAGGTTGGGCTTGTCGTACCGGCGAAGTTTACAGCCTTCACCCAAGAACTGAAGAACGCGAACATTTTGAAGAGAGAACTGAATGAAAGAGCATCAAGATATACTCACTTCGAACTAAAAAACACCACTATTGATGAAAATAAATTCCCATTCCTGGCTTAGAACCGCATTGCAGCGATTACAGTGTATTTCTATCATCTTATGGAAATACACCAATAAGCGCCGCACCGGAGCTGCGGCGCTTTAACCATTCCCCTCCATGTGCGACGCTTAATCGAGGGCGGCGCTTATTCGAGTAAATACGGTAAACGAAAACGAACGAATTGACCGATGCCACACAGCAAACTACAGTCGTTGACAGTGCATGTTACAATGGACTCCGTTACGGCGACCTTCAGCATTTCGACTACGAGTTAAAAATACGTTCATGTAGTCCTTATTCCTCCGTGGTGAACAATAGGGAAAGAGGCACTAAACACAAATACTCGCTTGGAAATCGTACTTTTTTCTAAAACTAGTCCTCCTAGTGCTGCTTTCGGGGCTGCGCCTGGTTTTGGTTTAGGGACCGTTCATTTTTTATGAGCATGGGGGGGGGGGGGGCTGGTGGGATTTGGTTAATTGCCACTACGAAACTGTATGACCCCCCCTAGAATGCAATTTTTTTCCACATGCCCCCCCCCCCAAGCAGAAACTATTTTTTTCTGATGATCCCCCCCCCTCCCGCCCAACCAGAAACAAATCATACTCCTAACTTTAGCAAAACGCTTATGTACTGTTTATATCAAAGATAAACGTAATTGTTACTGTGATTTCTTTACAGTACTATTATAAAGTTACCGTTCTCTGCTTAGGTAAAGATTTCTCTTGTTAAAAAAAAAAAAAAAAACGTTTTATAGATAGCAACACGTTTACGGCAACGGCAAACCATAAATTTCCATTTAGATTCTTAGAGGAACTATAAAAATAATCAAGCAAATGTTTAACGTGTAATTACTCCCCTTCGAGGAAGAAACAATACACGTACAGATCTGACTAACAAAATACGGATCAAAGCATACCAATCTACGATTACGAGTCATATTAAACAGAAAAGAAAACGGGGGACACGCAGATATCAGGCGCGTAGGTAAGGGTTAGATAGGGATGTTTGTTGAGCGCTGGAGGCGCTCTTACTAGGGGTGTCCGGGGGCATGCTCCCCCGGAAATTTTTGAAAATCTAGGTTCCAAGAAACCTCATTTCCTGCATTTTGAGACCCATTTTAGGCAAATCACAAATTTGTTTTACAGCAGCTTTTTAAGCTATATACATCATTTCTGCGGCATAATTGTCTCAACTTAAACAAGAAAGTTCAATGTACATTCCGCGCCCTGTCAAGTTCTGATAGCTATTTGACATACACCAAGCTGGTAAACTGCATCATTCTCGGGTGTAGGCCTTCAAACAAATTGACTATCTCGTCAAGATTGACGGGCATATCATATTTGATATACATAAGAACCAGGGCGGACGTTCTATTCTCTCGCATGGTACACCTCATGTAGTTGTTCAACCTCCTTATTGTGCTTTTTCTTCCGCCATTATTGATCTTCAAAGGGGGTTCGTTCGAACCCCCCCTCTTACACGCCTGGATATTAAAGTACTGCTATTAAAAATGATAGTTACAAGCTTTTCTGAAGATGGCCTACGGCTCAGGTTTACCGTCAACGGAAGTCACAACAACAGTTCTATTACTAAAAACTAATCTGGATGTTCACACTAGGCATACTACTGAGTCTACTGATACTCCTGGGTTCAAATAATTTACTAATCAACAGTCTTTATAAAAGTGAGTACTATTAAACAGAACATTAAACAATCTATTGATATAGTTCTGAGTACAACCACTTAATAGAAAACTACTCCCCCACGGATGATTCAATAGTGAGACTGTTACGTTTTTATATTAATTTGAACTTGTACAAACATAGGTGTCTACTTCAGTTTATATTCATTATTGCTTTTCCAACAGATATGCTTCATTTCCTCAGTTGTTGTTAATATGAAATGCAGATTTCGACCTCAGTATGTAAAACAAATTAAAAGTGGTTAGGAAAATCGTACTAAATAAAATTGAAATAATATTCAATTTCTTCATCTGTTTTTGTGTTGAGCCACTTTCAATTTTCCCTACTAGCCAATTATTGCTGGTGACCCCCCCCCCCTCTTTCACTCAATTTTTTTTGGTAGGCCCCCCCCCTTTAGTGCCATTTTTTTCTCGTGGCCCCCCCCCCCCCCCCAAATCCCACCAGCCCCCCCATGCTCATAAAAAATGAACGGTCCCTTATTTGGTTAAAGTGTCGCAAAACAATTTCCAACCGTTTTCACTTTGAAGGGGTGATTATTTGTTTGTAACTTTCGATATGTCTTTTATCGATTGAATAAACGTCATCATCATCATCATCATCATCATCACCATTTGGTACCAAGCAATTTGTTCCATCGTTTCAGCCAAGATCAGCACCATTTGGAAACGTGGACCAATTAAAAACGATGCTTTCTCAAGAAAACAAAAAACCAACGACAACAAGAACAACCATGTTACCAACTAAATAAATGAATAATGGACAGAACAGCTCTTTCCAAAGGCAACTGCCTTAGGTTGATCCCTGTTTAAAGATGAAAAGAGGAAATTGGTAGGGCCTCAGATGATTTTTCACGATTTATTCTAGTAAAAACTAGGCAAAGTAAGCAAGCTTTTTTTTTTAAAAAAAAAAAAAAACATTAACTAAAGCAAGACATTACTAAGCCACATACCATTTGTTAAATGTCACGTCACTAAAAATGGATCTACATTTAAGAAGCGCTCGGGATTTAAAACAAAAAAGATCAGACAGTCTACAGGAACAATCAAGTATTTCTGTTGTGATCAGAAAATAAAAGAAACCTTACAGGTACATAAAATGGGATTAAATAGCTCTCTTCAAGTAATTAGCTGTCTCTGTTTTCAACCTTAGTTGCAAATTAATATTTGAGTCCAGTTTTTCCAAGAAACGACAAAACGTGAGAAATTAAAAATACACGAAGTGTTTCTTGCTTACAAATAACAGCGGCGCTCAAATTGTTCCTGAGGATTTAAAATATACAACTGCTATTCAATTGGTTCTTCCTAGACTACTGTCCTCTGTCAGTTTTTGCGCAGTCCGCCTTATCAATTCGTTTCTCGTCCATTCTTGTTTTCAACTTGTTTGCTTGGGCTCTTTCGTCGCGCGTTGAACGTCGACCGTGGTTTCTGATTCGCTGGAGCTCTCTGACGTCACTTAGTCACTAGGCAACTCTATTCTCTTTTGGGGACGTTGTTTGGTTCGTATTCGTTCGACTCAGTTTGTTCGTTTCATCTGAATAGGCGAGAAAAACGCTTTGAGGCTTTCCAGACAGCGTCTTGGTTTGGGGAACTGGAAAGTAAAAACAGAAGCAAATAGTGAGAGTGAATTGCTTCCCTTTCAACTAAATTCGCGTTTAATTTGGTTATGCTTTACTGTAATCTATCTCATAAACAAAAAGCAATCATAATGTCGTGTCCGCATGCGTTTTCCTTCAAATTCTGATTGGCTCATTGTGTCGTTCCACTTGGCCAGTATGATAACAGAGCACTCCCAAACTATTGCTGCGAGAATCCTTGCTGTGCACTAATGTAAATTATAAGGATTGGCATGGGAATTCAATAAGGGTATTTTGGATTCTGGAATATAGTGGAAAATACAATAAGGGTCATTTCTTGTGAATGCGAGGAGTTCGTAGCAATTGCAACCAGTGTTAGTTTCACAGTATTTTACACAAAGAAAAAAAAAAACAGTGAACGTAAAACTTGTTGGAATCGCTCGAAAGCGGTCCAACACACTAAGTATTCACAAGAAATGAGCTACCGAGGCAATTTAAACCATTTTAGTGTTCCAAGCTGTTTTGACCCGCTCGCATTGTCAAGCCAAACACACTTAAAACGAACAAGCCCTCTTCCCCCAGGACTTACCCCTCTCCTCCACCACTACCAAAACTTCCCAAGGGTGCTCCCCCGGGGTTCTATAAAAGAAGGTACTCACCTAATCAGCGCTTGATGAAACTCTTGTAGTTGCTGAGGAGTTGCTATCACACTGCCGGGCACAGTGTGGGTTTGTATGGTCTGCAGCGACACTTCTATCCATTTGGAAGTCTCCTGTATGCCAAGACATATGAGAAAGTAGGGAATGAATTACTCAGATAGAGCACTTTTCAATTGAGTGTCGAAAGTAATTTCGCGTTTGCTTTGGCGGTTTTGCTTTTCTGCGCTCTATGATTGGTTTGTAAAGTTCGCACTACTTTCTCAACCAATGGGAAGCCAAACCAAAACCAATCGTTCCTCGCTCGCAAGCATTTTCCCGCGCTTTGCACCGGTTACATGTATTCGCTTCGAATTCTGATTGATCCATTGTGATGTTTACGTCTGTTGTGATTGGCCAGAGTAATTACCTTGGTTTTGGTTTAACGAGACTAAATCGAAAATTGCTCTAACAGATGGAGTATATGGAATTGTATAACAATTTGACGGGAGTTTTCGTTAAACAACGCGAACGAGGAAATGATTCAGCGAGATAAGTACATCTGGTAAACCCCTGAACGACCGCTTATTTGCAAACTTTCAGTGCACGGTTTAATGTGACGTATGAGACAAAATATGACTTCAACGACTTCATCATTAATCAGCAGTCATCATCGTTATCGTCGTCGTCGTCGTCGACGTTATTACTAATCAGCATCAAAGACTTTATAAACTTAGCAATTTGAAGCTGGATCTTCGTGTAGATCGGGATCAGCAATGGACTAAATAAAACAACTTGAAAGATGCAAGAACAACTAACCTTCATCAGGGGCTAGGAAAGCTAAGTGAAAATGCAAACAAACGGTTACAATTTATCTGACTTTGTTATAAATATTGTAACCGTTTGTTTCCATTATCACTTAAAGGGGAAGTATCATGGGGTTTTGATATCTTCAATCACCTGCCAAATAATTCTAGAATGACGAGACGAACAAAATCAACTCAATTCTTGAAAGAAACAACTCGTGATCTCTTCTAGCGCATTTTGGAAACAAAAATGCGAGAACTTGAAAAACATTAGCCTAATATTTTTCAAGTTTCAATCCAAATCGGCCTACTCTGTCTCTGGCCAGAGGCGCTAATCGACAGTTTTATTGCACTGGGGTGATAATTTTTAACAAACTTGACAATTATTTCGTTGTTTCTGCTGACAGTCAAACATTTTTGGGTTTTGAAATGACAGCAAATTTTCGTGATACTTCCCCTTTTCTAGCCCCTGATGAAGGTTACTTTTGTCTAACCAAAATATTGGGCAATGTGTTATTAAAATACTAGCCGTTCCATCAGCCTTGCATCTTTCAAACAATCAACATCAGCATTGTTACGAAGACCGAAAAGAAAAACAAAAGAAAGCAAGAAAATAAGGAGCCAAATCTTCAAAGTACAGTCATTAAAACACTACCTCTCTGCAGAATGTGATAAATTCCCACAGCACTTCAGCTACATCCAACACCATGTACGATGGAAGCGCTCCTGCGCATGCCTGTATAAGAGCTGGAAACGGAAAGATTAAACACCAACGATGAAGAATTCGCGCCCACAAAATGGAAACATGGCAAGGAAAGAGCATGAAAGAATGAGATTTTTTTTTACCGGCGACTATGTTCTGACCATGGACAGCTAGGATTTGTTGCACAAGTGAAAGCCTCTCCGCACCATCGTCCTGCGACTAGGAAAAAAAATAATAATTCGTGTACCGCCACATTTTGCTTAAACTTGTCTCGGGGCGGGGTGGGGAGGGGGAGGGGGGTTGTAGAAGTTCAACGTGGTGGTTTGACAGTCGATAATCAGCATCTGTATAAGTTCCTTTCTGCATTCATTTCCACGGCTACATTTACATAAAACGAAAGCATTTGAACTGTAATTCTTTGTTACTTCGACGACTACCCAACGTTGGCTTTGCACATGAACTTTAGTTAATCTAATCGAAGGCTCATGTGAGCCAACTCGTGAATGCAGATGACACATCAGTAATTGAAATTAAGACGGCTACGGACACTACCTTGAAAGCTAAAAGAAATTATATCTTTGCCCGATCATGTAGCGAGAAATAACCATTCTTGTACCATAAAAATGATTGTAAACTTATTCCCTACTCATTGAATAAGGTTATTCTGATGCGCCGATTAAAAAATTTTCACGTGTTTTTTTATTCAAAGTTCATGCCGACACTTCACTAATTGAATTTAAGACACCGCACTTTGTGGAAAAACGAAAAAACTAATAACTTTGCTTAGATTTAACGAAAAAAATTTCCATTCTTGCACTAAAATGATTGTCAAATTATTCTCTACAGATTGAATAAGATTATTCTGATGCGTCGTGAAAAAACTTTTTCGTTTTTTTCCACTAATTGAATTTAAAACTCATTCACTGCGCATGCCCGAAAGTTGACAACCGAACCAACCAATCAACCAAGTAAAACCCCACCAACGCTATAACTCGTTCATTGCGCATGCGCGCATTCGCGAGTTAAAAATGAAGTACGTGGGAAATTCCCGGCCTCACTAAAACAGAAAGTTCTTGATAATAGATCATTTCCTTTTTCGAATCTTTACAGACAATAATACCACTGCACGAATTAACTGAACAATCAGGGCCCAGTTGCTTGAAAGCCGATCAACGTTAATCCACAATTAAAAGTTGACCGAGGTCTTCATCGCGCTCGTTAAAAATGGTTTAAAGGCTGATTTTAAGCTAATGGTAAAGAAACATTAACCCAGGATTAGCTTAATCGGGTTTTGAATACCTCGGCCCTACTCCATTCACTGGACGCTTAAGATGAAGTCAGCTAGCCACCCAGCCAACAT
Source organism: Pavona decussata (assembly GCF_977016875.1). NCBI lineage: Eukaryota > Metazoa > Cnidaria > Anthozoa > Scleractinia > Agariciidae > Pavona > Pavona decussata. The sequence continues at coordinate 4,232,518 of NW_028145528.1, read as the reverse complement.
TTTAATCAAAAAGTGCGGTAAATGACGAAGACAAAGTAAAGACCAATTTACCTCCACCGATTAGTAGTTTAGTCGCATGGGCCAAATTACACTTTACATTTTTTTTTTCGGACGATTTCTTTTGCTGTTATTTGATAATAACATGGTTAAAAATGCCAACTGGCAGGAGGCAGACCAGCTGGCTATTCAGTTACAAACGCGGCCGAGGGGTTGAACTCGGGGCTACCGAGAAACAACTCCATCTAGTGGTCAGAGCGGGACTTCAACTTGGAACCTCCGGATTTCAAGCCCGGCGCCCTCACCAATCGACCACGCTACCTGTTAGCACAGCGTTTCTTTTTGACAAGTCGTTCGCGTCTCTGTTATTTCGCATAGTTGCTTTGTTTAACTACGCGAAATACCAGAGACGCGAACGACAACACACATGCCAGAAAGGAACGATCTGCTGGCAGGGTAGTTCAGTTTGTTGGTGTAAAGCGGTGTGAAAAATATCTGTAGCATTGCCACAGAGTTTTATACATAAGGCCGATTTTGGTCCGCTTACACATTTTCTTTGTCAAATTGGGCCAAATCGTTCTGCCGATCAATGGGTACGTTTAAATTAGCCTTAGCAAAACAAATCAAACCTTTAAGTTCTCCGTGACACAACTGATGAGACATTTAAGGAACTTCATCACAGATAAGTTGGCGTCTCTGTGTTCAAGAGTACTGGCAACTACAGCACAGTGTACGGCTGGGATGGCGACCTCACACTTGAGAAAAGGGACTGGGAATTTCTGAAGACATCTAAAACGAATGGAGACAGAACACATTAACAATGGGTCGTCAAGGGAACTGGTCATAACGAGTTTGTTCGATGAGTACCCACCTTGCCTGGGGTAGGGGCTACCTATCCCATGAACATTACCGACGAAATTTACTGAATTGTATGAATAATCTTGTCTCAAGGTCTACAAATGTTGAAGAATTGAAGCTTTCGACTGTTTCTCACAGTCTTCATCAGCAAATACTGTCTTTAGTGCGTCACGTGACTTATATGCATTTAGTCACGTGACAACAAGTGATTGTTGATCCAAGGTTAAGAATGAGCATTCACAGTAAAATTTTATTGGCTTTAAAATTTGAGTTGATACAGGAATATTCAGCTAGCAAGAGTCAACATTGGTTAGGGTAGGAATGGGAGGGGGGGCAGAGACCACCATCTATTTTGTGGTTTGGTGGGTCCTGTTCGAGTAAAGTAGTTTTTTTGAACAGTTCCCTAATTACCGGTTCACGATGAAGACAAGGGTTGATTGTGACGATAATGACGATAAAGATGACAATGGTAGTAGTGTTAATGATGATGATGGTGTTAACGATATTCATGAACAAGGTTATGATGATTGCGGTGCTGACAGTGAGTAGAAATGATCATGGCACTTTGCATCTAATTATAGGGCTGAGATGAGACGCCCAAAATAATAATAAAAAAACCTCTATCGTGAGATGATGATCATCGCACGCACCCAACGTCCTAAGAGTTTCTGTTACGGACGAGTCTGATCACCCGAGCCACGTGAAAGCCAAACCACAAGCAGGCAGCACCTTTTCCTCAGTTACTCGAGGAACTTCAGGGCTGGTTTGGCTGGGAGTCCAACTCACACCGTCCGTCCACTCTACGGACTCACTGGCTTACTATTAGCCGAGCTAAAAATGTAGCAAGGGCTTAAAACAGCTTTACTCACCTGCTGCAGAGTCTAAACAAATCATCTATGGTGTCTGGATGCTCAATCATTCCTTTTTCTCGACTTAACAGCTGAAATGCTGGCCCAGAAAGAGCCTGAAACAAACAAAACCCAAGGAGATTTGGAACAAGAGAAGTACGAACATAAGGATTTATTACAAGTGTGTCGCTAGGGTTTCTGATTATACAAACGATGTCGTTCGTGTTTTTTTCCCGATGATGTCATAATTGAATAAAATTTAGTTTAAAAAGGGTACAGTGGAACCTCCACAACAATCATTTTCGGATATAATTAACAGATCGTTGAAGAAAGGTCCTGTTATGGGGAGGTTAAGAGTATCTAAGGCGCAAATGGCTCAGATTTTCGAATGAGCATAATGGGAGCAGACTTTTAATCACTTGTTGAAGAATATCTGTAAATACTGCGGTCGAACCTTAAATATTTCCGCTATTCTCCTCGTTTCACTGAAGGAGCCTCTACGGAGGAAATGGCGTCTCAATCGCCGATCCTTTCACTCAAATACTCGTGTATAACCTTCCCCGTAACGACCACCTCTCTTCAATGGCAAGATAGCCGCTTGAACAGCCTCGACAGTGCTTCAGTTTGTGATTTGAAAAAGCAAGAACACTCTTCCATGACCAATAACCTCTACTTTAGAGCGGTTTCCAATTCGGTGTCGTAAAACCAAAACCAAAGTAATTACTCTGACCAATCGCAACAGACGTAAACAACAACAACAACAACAACACAATGAACCAATCAGAATTCGAAGCAAATACGTGTAACCGGCGTCAAGCGCGGGAAAACGCGTGCGGCGAAAACACTATTGGTTTTGGTTTGAATTCCTATTGGTTGAGAAAGTGGCGCGAGTTTTGTTAACCAATCACAGAACGTAGTGATGCGAAACCAAAGCAATCGCGAAATTACTTTCGACACTCAATTGAAAACCGCTCTATGCCGTGTTATGAAGTTCAACATACCATTGTCATGCTAATTAATCCAGGTACACACCCCGTGTCTTCACCATACTCATCCACTAATATACTGCCCAGGTACAGAAAGCACGAGTGGGGATTGGTACCGTATACATTCACCATCTGTTGAGGGCACAAAGGTAGCGTTAATATTTCTTTTCTTAGTCTGCCAATACTGACCAACATTGATACCATATATTTGGATGTTGGGTATACAGCTGATCCGGCGTAACTCGATTATACCCTATTGGAAGACAGTCCGTCCCTAATTTCGATTTGGGTAATATGTGGATCACGGAGTTTGAAGGTCTTCGCTAGTAAAATTCATTGGTATTTTGGTTGTTTGGTGTTGGGAAATACTGAAAGAGTGTTTGGAGAAAACGAAAAACAGAAGCGTTACTTGGCCTCGTAGTCTAAGAGTAAGACACACTGCAGACCTTACATTGTTTAATTACTTGAAGAAGGTAGAAGCACTTTGTGGCCTGTAGTTACATAAAGCTGGTATCAACATCTCATAAAACCTGTTCTTATTCCAAATCTGTTCCACTTTACCTGTGACACCAGTGGGGAGAGCAAGTTTATTGCTGCTTTGCCAAGGCAGCGAATAGCAAATCTAATGCACCTGCAAAATAAAGCAAATGGGGTGAAGTAACACTTTGACTGACTGCAAGACCAAACCACTCCAATAGAAGTAATTGCACGAAAAGCAAAACACTCATAGATCGGATATAGCTTTCCTACCTGCAACATCTTTCAATGATCTTCAAGTCGGCCCGATATTTATCACATATACTGGAGAGAAGAGGCCAAACCTAAAACACCATAGATGTCGTTTCATGTACGGTCACAATTCAATTTATGACATAAAGAATTTAATTAGTGGATAAACGCCCATGATAAAAGGGCACAGTGAAAAGTCTATTCAAATACTAAACAGTGAATGAGCCTTCTTGATTCTAAATCAAGCGCCGGATAACTGGTAAAAATCGCATTAAACAACGATACACTTTGCTCTGAGAGGTGAATGGCGTAACAGTAGAACAAAGATCACTCCATTGACGGGGTGAAATGGAACGAACATATATGAATTAAGACTAAAAGTTTCAATCTTGTAATTAAACTTAGGAAAGAACAATATTTGTTTAAACTTCGAATCCGTTATTTGTTTTATTTTAAGAAACTGTACATTGGAATATAAGTACGAGTATGCATTTTTTAATTGAACCCAGGGCGCATGCTTATCACGTGTCAAGAAACTCGTTCCCAGAGCCTCTTCTCAAATAATGAGGAACAGGAACGAGTACGGGCGCTGGGAACAAGAGTGGTTTGAAATGGAATGCCTCAAACGGTCCATAGTCAGTTGCCATGCAACGATGAGCTCTCTGGAACTTTCTCAACATGTGTTCATGCATTTCTGGTTGAATGGGTATCTGGAAATGTTGGTTTTTGAAGAGAGGGAAAACCGGAGAACCTGGAGAAAAATATCTTGGAGCGACAACGTGAACCAAGAACAGATTCAACCCACGTATAATACCAGTACCGAGAACTAATCCCAGGCCACATCGGTGGGAGGCGAGTGCTCCCACAAAGAAGTAGTAATAATTAATAGGGTCTTCAGGTTTTAGGAAAAGAAAAAGAAGTTTTTCAAAGAGTAGATAAACTCACCTCCTCCACGACTGTAAGAGCAGGGTGAACCTTGCCATTGTCTACTTTAGGGTTTAAATATCTGCAACAGAGTGACATCAGTTGAGCTGCTAGCTTAATGGTCGCTCAACGCAGTTTTAAGCGTTCTTTTTTTAAAACAAGGGCCGGATTCTTAAAACCGAACTTAGGATTAGATATACCTTAAGTATTGTTTAAATGAAGAAAGGGAAAACCGGAGTACCCGGAGAAAAATCTCTCGGAGTGACAACAACAACCAAGAACTGATTCAACCCACGTATAACACCAGTACCAGCAATGCAAGACCTGTTATTCCATCTTTTAATAAAAGAGGATGATTATGTTGGCATTCCTACTCTTATCTCTGAGTTTTCAAAACTGAAAGTTACAACATGATCGTAATTAAATCAATCTATTTACAGTATAGCAATTTATATTTCTTTTCTTCATATGTTCACTTCTTTTCTTTTCTTTCTTCTTTTCAATGTTTGTATGGCTCACTGACAAATTGTATAAAGATTTCTGTAAACTGTAATTAATTCTTGTAAATTAGTCTTCTCACTACCCGCCTAGATTAGCTTTAGCTACTTGCGGGTTAGTGTTGTCTTTGTCTTTGAATTTTATGTTAAACATTTTTGAATAAACTTAACTTAAACTTAAACTTATGCAATTAAAAATACATCTGAACCTAGGGCGGCCTAATAAATCCAGTCCCAAAGTAGTCACTCTAGATACTAGTCTTGAATGCATTTCAATTAATTCAAAGAATGATAAATAGCAAAATGGTGCAGCGTAAAAAATGGTTATAAAATGAATTCACCCTCTCTTACCTAAATGTTGCTGCCAGTCTGTCTAGCCAGAGAGTGGGGTCTGGGTAAGAGTTCACAGGCGCTGACAAAATCTTGAAGGAAAAAAAAAAGAACAACAAAATCACCAAGCGGTAACCAAATGGCCACTGATGCAACTTGGAGGGTTGCATTTTCCAATTTTAACCATTTTATTTCCACAATAAAACTCGTAGTGCTATACAAACGGCTTCGGTAAACACAAAGTTTTGCAGCTCATACCGGAACGAAGGCGTAGCTGTATCAGGTAAACATGTCTTTATGTAGCAGTAGGCAGGAAGAGAGAATAGAGCCATAGAAAAAATAAGTGATAAGAGCAACGCTGCTAATAATCATGAATCGGAAGGGACCTTACAAAAGGACGACGGCAAATTCAACACGACGTCAGTTAGAAATAAATATTCACGTTTATCTGATCTACTTTGTGATTATTACAACCTGTTCAACGTGCACAATGTGGCCGAATTTTTCAGGTAGTAGGTAACGGCTTTCACGTCTAGAAAGAAAAACATTGACCGTTGCGTGCCCACGTTCTCGTTTTTCGGTTAAAACTTTAAATTGGTCGTTTCACGTCGTCGTCTTGCAGAGAACGTCAAAGTAATGTATTATTTTTTTAACGCACGCGCAGGGTCATGGTTTTGCTTATAAAATCTTTTGTGTTTCGACGTTCTCGTTGCCGTGGCCGTCGCTTTTTCGTAAGGTCCCTAATAACTTCATCTCGACGTACCTGTTTAAGCGACGTTACATGTATCCCACATATAGAATGCAAGCCTTCAGAGAGCTTGTCAGTACTAATTCCTTCTAAGACTTTACAAACTCCTAAAACAAACCAGAATGAAAACTTGTGAGCTGCATTTTATTCTGAAGTGCGTCATTGCGCGATTACTGCAGATAAAAATATATTTGCGCATAGAGCGGTTTCCAATAGAGTGTCGTAAAACCAAAACCAAAGTAATTACTCAGGCCAATCGCAACAGATGTGAACAACACAACGAGGCAATCCGAATTCGAAGCAAATGCATGTAACTTGCGTCAAGCGCGGGAAAACGCGTGCGGCCAAAATGCAAAACCAAAGCAAACGCGAAATTGCTTTCGACAGTCAAGTAAAAACCGCTCTAAAATCTGCACAATCGCGTCAAACACGGTTCATTTTTCCTAAAATTAAGCCGCTTAATAAGTAAACTCCGTAATATGGACACTTTTTCTGGTCCCCAAGGTGTCCGTATTAACGGGGTTTGACTGTATTACGAAGAGGTATGACATTTGAATACTCTGCAACCATGGCCATATTTGAAATTGTATCTCCATACACACCTGAACAAGCTACGCAACTAATTAATCCTGTCCTGTCCTATACTGTTCCAATTATTATTCTTGAGCATGGTCAGAACATCTTTTGAGTGAGAGGCGCTTGCAATGTGTGTTTCATTACCCAACTGGGATTCACAGGGACAATGTCACGGGCATTTTGCAGGTGTTTTGTCAAAATTATTTTAAAATTGTGAATATGTAGCCTTCCCCATGAGCAAAATCCCTTAATGACACCTAGAGGAAAGGAAGATTTCTAGTGAAATCTTGAAGAAAGAACATCCCTTAATTCAGCGAGTTTTCCATGGTACAACGGCAGAACTGGAAAACGTTGGTCCAACTTTTTCAAGTTACAATCTATTTCTGAATCAATCGTGACTATCCGTAACCAAAAACACTAATAGTTAGTTTCAGTAAACTGGTATAGTAAACCCGTAACAAACTCAACTATTAGATTTACGTTTCCATGGATGCAAGTGTGACTTTGGCTTTTCAAATTTCAATGTTTTATTAATAATAGAGAGATTTAAAACTACCCATACGGAAAACGGCAGAAATGACCACGTGACCACGTCTACCCCATATTTGCCGCTCCCTGTTTTCAGTTTCTCAGTAAAATTGAGTAGTTTTGCTTTGGCATCAAAGGTCAGAATTATTCTGCACTATTCTCATCTATGTACCACTTTTTTGACGTAAACGGGATTCTAACTCTCTCTATCAGCTGATAGAGCCTTTAATATAGCTGGTAAGCAACCAGTCTAAACAACTTGACTTCGTCTTCTTGAAGTTCCAATCAAACCCTGAATCACTGATGTAGAGCTGATCTTTCCCAAACAAAAGTAGCTACTGCAATTTGCACTGTAATAATTCAAAACTAACTCGTTTTTTTGGTACACATCAAAACACAGCTAACCTTTCAGCAGTCCAATGTAGGAGTCATGGGAGATTGACAGAGAATCTGCTGCAACCACCACCTGAGGTACATAAACAGAAATTGAGTTATATTTACCGTGGAAGGTTGTTCCAAAGTTCATTACATGTAAAGCAGTTGGTGGTTAGGAAGACAGAGTGAAAGATGGAACTTCTTACTGATTGTTTATTGCGATTAAGTGGAATAGGTAATTTAAAATGTTATTTTCAGTTTAGAATATTACAACTAGCAAAGCAGTGCAAAATACTTTGACACTTAAACAAAGTTGTTATATGTATTTTTTTTACTTGAAAATCTTTGTAGTGGAGAACAGTTTGTCAAAGTATACTTTACAGAATTAGTTTCGCTATAAAGCTTATACGTCAAATAAATGAATAAATACATTAATTAATTAATTAATTAATTAATTAATTAATTAATTAAGCGATCAATAAGAGGAGTAGCTTTTGCAATACTGGCTTGCTATTTTTATAGCGTTTTCACTGCACAGTCAGGAAGAGTAAACGCGGACTCTTGTTGGCACTTGTTTATTTCCTCTCTAAAGTACTAGTTGTCGTATTACACTACTACAGTTACTATTAATATCATCATTATGAAATAAAGTTGTTGTTACTTAGTAAATAAACCCCTTCAGGCGGCTGGTATGTCGGCTGATAATATCCGCGGCTGAGAGATTGTCCGAAAAATGAATATTTGGCCGAGAAGCGAAGCTTCGAGGGCAAATGTGAAATTTTGAGGACAATCTCTCAGCCAAGGACATTATCAGCCGACATACCAGCAAGCCAGAAAGGAGTTTATTTATTTTATAACCCTCCCATTAATTTTTATATCGTGCGAAAACCGCATGTTTGGTTGACATTTTTGTACTTTGAGGAACGGCATTTACGACCAGCTTTTTGCTGTAAACATGACCGGATATCTACAAAACGAGTTTGATTTTCTTCCATGTAAAATAATAAAGATGAAAAGGTGAAACTCTTGAACTGTCAGAGCTGGCTTTTTTCCGATGGCTTTGTTTCTTTTCAATGGAAATAATAGGAGGGCAAATATCGACGCAGGCGGGGGTTATTGCGTGATAACCGTCCTGTGAATTTGCACCACGTGACGTAAAGTAGCCAATAAAATCGCGCGAAAATTGATGGGTGGGTTATAAAAATAAATAAATACCGTGTAGCACGAAAATTTTGCGGCTTGGCGATTTTTTGTGGTTTACGGGAACAAATTTTTGCGGTTCGAGATGACTGAAATTTCTGCTGGGAACTAATTTTTGCGATGCTCTGTTCAAGCAACAGAACATTTAAGTAGAAGAAACCTTAATATTTTCAACTTTCATTGTACGGTATGTTGAGTCACAGTTCACTCTACTTATATATTAGAGAAATATCACTGTAATACCTTACTGTGCAAAGGGACTGAAAAACAACAAAACCAAACAAAAAAGCCTTCCCCTACCATGCACAACAAAACACTGTTTCATTAATACGGTTTAAAAATACAGACTAGATACAGACTACCATATGTATCTAAGCTCTGGTTGCTTTTTTCCAGTGGAAAATCATGTTAATGTTCTTGTTCAAGTCCAATGTATATCGCCCCTGCCCCCCGTGACAAGTCTGTTAAAAGCGGGGTTTTTAATTTGACTGAAGGGAGTTAATTTTTGCAGCGTTTTATTTTGCGGGGTTGTTTTGTGCGGGAACTAATTTTTGCGGATCGAGGTCAATCTGCAAAATCCGCAAAAATTAGAGCCCGCAAAATTTTCATGATACACGGTAAATAAATTTGAAACAAAAGCCAGCAAACATTTCTTGCCATAAAACGCACGTCATGGATTTCTTTACCTGAGCCAACAGATCAAAATAATTTGTCATCTGTGAAAAGCAGGACATACAAAGGCTTTCAATGGCCGATGCTGAAACTGACGATAGCTTGGGATCTTGGATATAAGCCAGCAAAAATTGAAGGACGGGGTCTAAAAAGAAAACAAAAACCAAAATAAGACAGTTGTGGCTTAGCGCAAGACAGTAGCGAAAGACAGTATAAAAGTATTAATGTTTAAGGGTTAAACATCAATATTTTTCGCAACCACAGGAAAACCAAGCGCCTATTCTTTTGTAACCTGGTTAGCAAGCGTTTCCAGCGATTCAAAGGGAAGTCTCTTGTTTTCTGGCTGTGCGAGAATAGGGCGAGTGCAAGCGATGAAGATAGGAGGAGGAAAGGGGAGGAGAGAGAAAAAAAAACTTTCTTCCGCCCCCCCCCCCCCCCCCCCATCCCAACTTCCTCTTTTTGCGCTTGTCCTATTCTCGCGCGGCCAGAAAACCGGAAACTAGCTTTTGATCACTGGAAAGCTTGCTACGCAGGCTAATATATTCTTTTAAGGCCATTCTGGCTAATCTCATACTGGTTAAGGAATAACAGAATAGACAGAAAATCAGTTCCCAAAAAGAGTGCATTTCCGCCTATTCCCATCAACCATCAAGATCTTCCCAAAAGAACGCAACCTATTCTGAGTAAACTGTATTCTGTTCGTTCTACCATAAGGGGTAGAATGAAAGGAATTTATCCCGAAAACAGACAGGATTGGTCTCAAAAGAACATAAATACTATTTTTTCCGGAACAGCTATAAAAGAATGCGCCCCAAGCAAACATACAGTCGGACCTCTATTAAGCGGCCACCATGGGGACTTTGAAAACTGGCCGCTTAATAGAGGTTGGCCGTTGGATAGAGGTATCGACTACAGCACTTTACTGACAAAATAATAATTCGGGACTTTGGAAAGTGGCCGCTTAATGGAAGGTGGCCGCTTAATAGAGGTCCGACTGTATATCAGTTTGCTGTTTGCTCTTGACGCACAAGGAAAAGCATTGAAGCTTCCTCATGTCAACATTGTTTGTTCAAGTGATACAATGTACTTACCAAGGTACTGTGGGTGCTTCTCTATCCACTCTGCCAGTTCACCAACAAGTTTAATACTGCTGTGTCTGACAGCAGCATGGCAGCTTGACGGCAAGTTAAGCATCACCGGTAGGAAATGACCAACTACTTCAGAATTACTATAAAAAGGATAGTAATATATGCTCTGGTATTCAGTGTGAATGGAACACAGTAGCCTGCGTGGCTGGTGGTTTTGTTGCGGTTTGACGGATTCTCGTGGCTTCCGCTCGTTTTCGTGGCTCCGCCGTGATCTACCAAAGCACAGCGAAACTACTAGCTACGCAGGCTACGAACACAGAGAAAGCCCCTGCTGTGGGACTAGTTTCTAGTGTGACAAAAAGCTGCATTCTGTGCATGTGTGTGGACACTATTCCAAGAAATTCTGGCCATGATGGTGTAAGTTGTTGGTAGAGGCATACTTTATAAGCCACGAATTTTCATATTCCTCTCCTTTCTTTAGTTAAGTAAAATATTGGCAATGGCTACTACAGTGATTTTAACAAACTGAACAGACTCAATTCCCATCCCCTGTGGACTAAGGCACCAAAGGGTTTTTCCTGCAATAGCTTATTATCTAATATTCAACTAGAAGGGATAGGTACTGTGTTTGTTGGGCCTCTCACTGGAGACTTTCCAGCTTAATGAAAAGTATTGGCCGTTGCTAAACAAATAAACCAACTTATACAGTTAACAGATATAATCTGAGAGACACATTAGTTATTGGCCAAACAAACTTACAGTGCCACATTCCTTGCAACTGTTGACATGACAAACAAGATTGCTTCTGATGTCTCCCACGGTATCTTGTCACCTTGTTGAACTAAACTGTTGTACATCTGACAAAGAGAATATTGGAAGTCAGTGGTAAATCCACATCCGTCGCTAAGGAGAGGGGGCTTGGGCACACACAGTCATAGTCACATCTTTCAATACTTTTCTCTGTGCCCCCACCCCCACCCCCTACAATGTACAAAACGACACTTACCAACCACAAAACGGTGTTTGACCCAGCATTGAGAAGAGGAGAGGGCCATTGCGACCTTCCATGGGAAAACGTACACTAACGATAATCCGTTAAACGTTAGAAAACTAACAGGTAGCTAACGGCTTTCAAGTCGTTCTGACGTTTGGCTCTTACGTTCTAACGCTTTCTACTAACTTTCTAACGCTTTAGACTGATGTTCTAACGTCAGCCCTGCCGGGGCGCTTGGGACTAACGCTCTAATGGCTCATAAGTTATTGCTAATGGATCACCAGAGCGTTTGAACGGTTTCATATTCCGTTCTAGCTAACGGATCGCTTAATCCATAAAGTGGTTGTTCGAAAACTTTAACGTATGCCGGAAAAGTGTTAAACGATTTTATGTACCCATTACAAAATATTCTTTGCTACGGTTACAACTTTAACAAGCATTTAGCGGAGAGCGTATGGCGATAAGCAGTCCACTGTGCACGCGCACATCAATTTAAACCAACGGAACAAGAATTCTCAAAGCCACATTAAGAGTTTAACTGGAAAGGAACAACTAGAATACACCTGTGCATAACATTATTATACACAAGTGTATTCTGATCTTTAGCCAAGAGTTCCAAGTAAATGTGGCAAGTACTGGATTTGAAAATTACTTCCTCATTTAGCCTCTCCTTTTGATTCACCACTGCAAAGCGATAAACCCTTTTCCTGGCTACAAATCTTGACACAAGAAATGTGTATGCACATTTTCATATACTGAGTACTATACATAATTTGTTCCTCCTGATTGATATCAACCAGTACTTTCCAGAACTGATTTTTTTCCATATTGAGAAATCAATCTAAAAAACTTGTTTCCTTACTCAGAAGTTTGTCGGGAGAGTTGTCCTACCTGACCAAAACAATTTCCTGATCCTACAACAAACACGCAATCCTTGATGAGATCTGCTACTCTGAGACGAAATTCCCCAAACTCATCTGAGTCGTCTGGAATGCCCTGCTGTAGATGAGCAACAACAGAACAACAACATTATTTCCACGCGCAAAATATAAGACCGTAAAACACGGTAGTGTAGTTTGCCTGGTTTACAACAGAGCGAATATGGACAGATCAAAGACATTTCACTCGCTTTCTGTGTTGTTTACGTCATTCACACGTGCCATATACTGATGGAGAGATACTACTAATGCCGGGTGTATTTCAACACTCTTACCAGAAAAGAGAAGCCAAAATAACAAAATCTTTTTTGTAGTGGAATAATAAATCTCTTACTCGATGATTTTGCATATAATACGCGGGGATATTTAACGAGTAAAAAACAAGGAATGAGGTATTTATATATGACATATTTATATTCTACTACTGCTTCATTTTACGATACAAGGACAGAAGAGAACTGCAAAATATAACAGCATAATATTACACTGTATGATCCTGTATTACTGACACTTTTAGTTATCAACTCTGTTGATAAACCAAACATTCGTTTCTGGTAAATAATTATTTTGTTCCTTCATCAGCAGGACAAACATGCATGTCCTTCCATGTACATCCTTCTGATAATTCTTGATAATTCTTGATAATACACATTACAAAACTAGCTGAGTTTCTGTCTGTCATCTTGTCCCCTCTCTCCCCCTCTCCCCCACTCCCCCGTCCCCTCCAAAAAAAAAAAAAAAAAAAAAAAAAAAAAAAAAAAAAAAAGAGCTCTGAAGTGATGGCATCACAAAAAAGTGATGTGAAAGTTGTGAAATTACGGGATTTGAAGAAATATTTTAAAAGAGCATGATGACAAATGCCCACTTGCAGAAAATAAACACTAACATGTTGCTGCAAAAATCCCTAAATAACTTACTGCGTCACTTTCCAGCCGACAATGGACACAGAGTGCTTCAATTAGAGTTTCAAAGTATGGTCTAAAAAGAGCTGTTTTAGCTTCATCTTCTGTCTTGAACAGAGCCTCTGATAAGCGATACCAAAAGTTGAAGGTTACCTCTGCAACCTGATGAAGTCAATGACAGTACATTTAGAACTCAGCTTTGAGAATAACAATATATGGGTGGACTACGACTGCAATTCCCTGTCTGACTCACATGTAGGTGACTTTTGATGTCATTTTAACTTTTGCAATAGTATTGTGATAGCTAGTTTAAATATCATTGTAATGCTGTGTCGATGTTAGTGATACCATTGAGACGTTATTGTGATAGTGTTACATTTTTGGTTTCACTCAATGTAAGAATGAAATCTATCGTCCAGAGCCACTACTTGTCCCTTCTTTGAATGCAGATAGGGCCCTGGCAATAAACTACATGATTGTACTATCAAACAAACATAGAGGAAAAGTTGTATTTTACTTTAAATGCTCCTGGTTTCACAGCAATGAACAACACTGGGAGTAAGAGATGTATTTTTCAAAAGAGATTATTTGACAACAATAATATTAAAACCAGTCATACAGAGAACTGTGATAGTGGTCAACAGTTGAAATTGCAATTGATGCACTGCTACTAGAACTCTCACTATTGAAATAAATAGATAGTTTGATGTACTGTTGCACCCGGGCTGGGTACAACCTATGTGTACATGTATAATTCATCTAATTACCTCATACTGATGGTGTTTAACACAAGTGAGGATAATGCTAAGTGTTCTTAAGTCTCCAAGACCCTGCAAGATGGAAAAATAAAAACATGAAATTCAACAAAATGAATTATTGACTGATTAGTTTGTTGAAGGAGAGGAGACAGAGAAGGAAAGAGGGAGGAAATGAATGAAAAATCCCAACATTTGAATGTACAGTACATGTAAACTTACTTTTCCAGGTGAGTCAACAATCACTTGCAAATATGATTCTCCCAGTTCAGTGAAAATTCTGCACAAATTCAGGGCCCTGATTAAATAAAACAATAAAATCAACAAATGGTTTCTAACTAGTAAAAGTTCTTGGTTCTTACATGTAAAACTAAGGCAATTTGCAGGAATTTTATCGGGTACAGAAATCATGCCAACATGTTCAATGCTATGCTCTATTTTCAGTGTTGGCTAGCGGTGAACCAGTACAGACTGCTAACTAACATTCAGGGGTAAACCTACAATAGCCAACTTTAAAGAAAATGTGAGAGGACTCCAGGGAGGATTGTTGGCTTGAAACGCTTCCTCACCAAGTTTTAGAATAAATGCTAGTTAGAAATGTTGAGGTGAAACAGCAGGCTTTTGAAAGCTACAAAATTTAAAGTGACTACAAACTCTTAACATTTTATCAAATGCATACACAATCCATGCAAGTTAAAATTAATCCTTTCAATCATTGTTCTCTTTCAACACATACTGTACTGTAGTCAAATAACTTTCAATCAAAAGGCCACAAAGAGAAATCATTAATGTAATGCATCTTGTACCTGTCAAAGTCCTCACTATTTATAGCTTTCTCATAAGCCGGAGGCAGCATCATGACGTATTTAAACAGTCCTTCAGCTAACACCTGCTGCTTGTCAAGGTTCTAAACACAAAACGAAAGAATCAAAAAACCAAATAAAACCAACAAATTGGACTTCAAGAAAAAAAAGGTCACTTCTCTTCAAGAAAGGTTTGCAATTTACCAAGACCTTAAACAGGATGAAGATTTTAGGAGGAAGTGCTGTGAACACAGTCAAGGTGCAGGGTGCTAACTTTCTTGCTTTAAGGTTGTCTAATAAATTAAATTTTTTCCTGTCTTGGTTTAAACAGCAAGCTGTTATTTTGTGTGGCAGGTGAGTATGCACATTTTAATGACATTACCTAATTGAAAATCTTGTGTAACATGCATATTTATTGGCCATTTTGAGGGTGAGCAAGGACTGGGTCACTCAAGTTGCAAATTTTATCAAATTGATAAATTGACCACCACAAGAAAGATTAGTCATTTTGACCAAGTTTAGTGCTGTTTAGTTGAATAGCAAGCACGTTTTGGGACCTTGAAACATGGTTCAAAATCCATCCGAAAAGTCTGGTAAATCTGAGCTAAAACAACAGTGACAAACAATCTGAAAATCACTTTAGTTTGCAGGGTTTGAGCCAGGCCGCGCCATTGTGCCAATCCCGCACTGCAATTGAAATTGTCCCTTAAAAAAACGGCTAAAGGGACAATTTGTCCCCTTCAAAATTTAGGGAAAAAACTCGAAAGGAAGCAGACACAAAGGTATCCCAGAAATTGCAAGCTAAACAGAACATGGGAAGTATATTTTATCACATGTTGTCCATTCAAAGTTCATTCTCAAGTCCCGTTTCACAACAAAAAGCTTTTTCGCTCCAAATCGAAGCCAGACTGAATCAGGGAAAAATGATACAGAAGAAGAACAGTGAATTAATCAGGAAGAAACGGATGAGGAGCAAAGGAAACCGAAACAATCACGAACTTTCCAGAAAACTTGGTTCCGAGATCACACATGGTTGCGCTATGAGAAGGAGGCAATGTTCTGCTATTTTTGTTGGAAATCTAAGAAGACAAACCCCTTTGCATCGGCAGAAGGGTGTACAAATTTTAGAACCTCAACTCTGCAAAGACATAAAGACTGTAAAGAACATGAAGATGCTGTTAATGAAGAAGCTATGAGGGATACGTTCAGCAACTCACAGGCCCGTGTTCTTAGAGAACAATCGCAAGCCATTCTCACAGCAATGAGAGCCGTCTACTGGCTGCCCAAAGAGGACATAGCCACAGTCAAGTATGACTCACTACTCAATTTTCTGGATGAAGTTGGCCTCCAAAGTGTTAAGAATCTTCCAGTGGGAGGAAATGCTACCTATCGTTCTCATCAAAGTGCGGAAGGTATGCAAGATGCTATTGCTACTGTTCTGAAGTCTAACACATTGACAAACTAGGGTTAGGGACTTTGACTTTTCTACAGCCCTTGATGTTTGGGCTAGAACCAACAGAAGAATTAGTACATGTACGTCTACCAGTAATTAAGAAAGGAATTGAAGTTTACAAGGGGATGCCAAGACGAGATTCTGCTGTGAAATGTTTTGAAGTATAAAGCATAGTCATTGATCCTCTGTTTAAATATGACGAGAAAAAAAAGTCTTGACACCAATAATAACTTTTCTTGTTTGTATTGATCAGTGTTCTAGTATTACAAGGATCAGCTAAAAAAATGTTTTTGTTGGCTTGCCTGTATCAATGTAAAAAAATGTTGAATAAAAATTAATGTCTGTCCCCCTAAAAATAAAAATATCCTTCAAAATTTTAGCCAAGGGGACAAATTGTCCCCCAGTGATCAAATCCTAGCTCAAACCCTGGTTTGGTTATGCCCCAATCCCTTAAATTCATTTATAAAAATATATTACATTCTAATTCAGCAACAGGATGAATGCAGATGACTTAGTTCATAGCTTGATCTACATGTACATGTATAAATAAGAAAACAATTTTATACACACCTCAGATGTATAAAGAGCATTGCAAACAAAATCAGCAGCTACTTCATGTAACATGTCACTGCAATCTAGCTCATGCTGCAAAAAAAAAAACAACAACAAAAAAACAAAACAAGAAACATTCTTCTTAGTAACTGCCTTGTACTTCTAACATGGGCACTAATTACTTCATGTCACAAATATTATTGTTGAGCACAATTGCAGGAAGCAATTCAATTTAATTTGAGTAACAGTACAAGTGCAATAAAAATTACTCTAAAATTAATATTAAATAATAATATAATTTGCTCACCAAAGTATTGAATGTCGCTTGAAGCAGCTCACTTTGGACAAATTCAGCAGGTTGAAAGGCACTAAGAGTCACCCAGCTACCAGCACAGCGGAACATCTACAGACAAAGAACCGTGATCAATGGACTGAAGTGACACCTAGATAACGTTGCACTCAAGCCTTAGTGATCCACACTGCAGGAGCTTAACCTGTTTTTTCTGTGGCATGAAGCAACTAAGAGTATTGGATTTTCCCCCTGGATGGGATGCTAGTCCATTGTAGGGTTACCCCCAGCAGTATGTCACCAGTACCCATTTATACACCTGGGTGAAGAGTGACAATGTGGAGCAAAGATTCTTGTCTTAGGACACAACACAGAAATGCAGAAACCAACATAGCCTTCAACCACTGCATGAAGCTCTGATCTTCCGATTGTCTTAAGTATCTAAAGTGCTACATGCTAACCACTGCACCTCCACGAAATGATAGCTAAGAACGCCAAACAAGACTTGATTCAGACTGATGATTTGACATCTTATAGCCTGGCTTACATGTGTAACATGCAGGCCTTTAGCTAGAAATGGAAAATTGACGTCCGAAAGGCACATCCCCAATAAACTATTTTGATAAGTTGGCAAGTTTTCAACAAACCTCAGGACTCTGGACTCTGGGAGTGGCGGCAATTGAGCCTACACAAAGTCAGTGTGACAGGTACCTGGGCAATTCTGGGGTTGTCAGAAATGGAGGGGTCTATCTGGGGACTGGCTGACACAGTAGAGCATTTTGCATATTCCAGGCCTCATATATTTCATCTAGAGCAGTTGGTTAACATTGATTTTATAAAAGAGGATTATTGACATCCACTTACCCTGATTTTCACATTCGAATCACCTGAAAATTGGCTGACACAAGCTGTCTGTATAAAACAAAGTATATTGAACTTTAGTTAACAATATTGGGTTTGACTGTGCAACTGGCTTGTATGAACATCAACAAACAACACAATCAGCACCTGACGGCTATAATTTTCATTGGAGAAAGTAAGGTAGGCACATGTAAGCTAAACGTTACTTAGGTTGGCTGGTCCATTCAGCCACTAGACTGAATTTACCCAGAAGGGCTCCGGTAAAACCATAATCTATAGAAAACATAAAAATATAGAAAATGCCACGTATGTTTGCCACTAATTATGTTTTTTGAATGCTGAAAAAACACCACTGCTTAACAACTATTTTAAAAGTTGAACTTATTTTGACATGTGCACGTGGTAGATATTATTTTTTAACCTTTCTCCTCAAAATTACTGTCACTGGTATTATTGAATTTGAGGTGGTTGAACACAGTTTAGTAGTACCTATGTCTCATTTGCAGTTACTTTCAAACTGTACATGTCTGAGTGTTCAAAATTAGCAATTGAGTGCATGATGACATGCACTATCAGCTTTCTCCTCAGAGCGCATGAAAAAATTGTATTCAGCCACCTTGAATATACATGTATTATGCAAAAATTGCATTATAATACATGTAGAGTAATTATTACTCTGTCCAGGTTTTCTACTTGGGTAAAGTTGGAATTTCACTGGACAGTTTGCTTGGCCATTGTTTTGTGACAAACAACTGGTCACAGAACAATGGCCAAGCACAATTTACAATGCTCCTACTTTAGAATACTTTACAACTTACAATACTGCTAGAAACCTTGTCGGTAAATCAAATCATTATGGAATACAAGAAGTCTGTGGATGATACATACAAGGAGCTTGAGAACTATGCCAGCTGATGCACGAAGTTCAGTGACCACCTCCTCTCTTCTGTTGGCACCTACTCTAAGATGATGACTTCCGACCTGTCAAGAAACCACAACATTACTGGTCAGCATTATTATGGGTTTGATGTTTGGCAATACTACCCGGCGTGTGACCCAGATACAGCTGTACTACCAGCTTTGCAGGTCTCCAAGATAACATTTTTCAAAGTGACCTTGTGATCAAAGGTCACCAGATATGAAATTTTGGTCAGTAATATTGAAAATACAAAATTTTTAATTTTCTTGGTGACACATTGTTTGGACATGAAATGGAAACCTGCTGACTACTCTGAGCTGGATAAAGTCAAGATTGCCATCCCACAGCTAATCCACTATTGTGTAGTTCCAGAAAATATCCATACCCCCACCACGGAGGGAATTTCACATAGGACCCCCCCACCCCCCAGGATTTTCCATTTTCGAGGTATTTTTTTGACCCCCCACCCCTTCGGAAATTCCTCAATACAGAATACACCCCCACCCTCCTCTGGAAAAGTTTTATTTCAGAAGAACGCCTCAAAAATCAGTTTGATGTGAACATTTTAGAAAATATATCAAGAACTGCCTACACGAGGAGAAAATATGCGTTATCGAAGAGCGCGCGCGCTGTTCAATTTCACCGGTAGAGTTTGCCAAAAAGCTCTTGATACTGAAATAATTGTTACCTGTGGTCATTGACATCAAACTTTACCATTCGCTTCGCTGAAGATTTTAAATCTAAATTGTTGGAATAAGTCCGGCAATGCAAAAATGTGTTTTCATTTAATTTGCATATGTCATGTTTACGTTCCTATGCAAATTTGCAAGAGATCAAAAGGATTATCGCTTTAGTTCTACTCAATCAATATTTCTCATGGTAATCAATCAGTCTAGTTATTTTACTAGATAATTTTCCTATTGAATCAGAATAGCTTGGACAAAATAAGCATTAGCCGGGCAGGAAGACAAATTGACCTTTCAGATCGTAACTTGAAACCGCAGATGAAATGGAGCCGCAAAACGAAATTAGCATGTTCACGTTCTTATGCAAATTTTGTGTGAGATCAATAACGCATTAAAAGAATGTTGAATTGGCTCTATTTTGCTGAATTTTGGCATAGAAATTAAGTTAATAGTTTTGGACTTTGAGTTGAAATACTTTGGACAAAATAAGTTTTAACACGGGTCAGTTTTGACAAACTGATAAATTGACCCCGGGAATTGACCTTTGCCGGTACCTTTATACAAAAATAACAAACGAAATATTTCAATGTTTTATGTAAAATTGGGGCTTTTACTTTATAGCCATACAAAAGTTTACCTTTTAAACATTGGTACAAATTCAATTGTAGCCAGTGAACAATATTTTTCTACGCAAGAAAGTTTCACAAACAATTAACTGAGTCACGCAACGCAGACAAAGATTTCTTGTCTCAGTTGGAGCACTTCGCTTACAAAGGCTTATCAGAGAAAGGAAACATGTTTTTCATGTCACAAGGGTTTCTTTAAAACAGTTAAACAAAGTTACGTCTTCAAGAAAGATCTACGAAGTTGCTAAGTTGGTAAGTTACAATTTTGAACAATTATGCCTGACGTGAACGTGAAGTTGACCCTCTGTAAACTTATCCAACCATTCACCCCTCCTCCCCTCTGGAATATCCTGGGCCATTGACCCCCCCACCCCTCTGGAATTTCCAATTCCCTCCGTGGTGGGGGTATGGATATTTTCTGGAACTACACATTGTGAAAAAATTATGCCTTTGCTGGATTACAAAGGAAATTGATGCTAAATTGATTACAAAGGAAATTGATGGTACACAGTGTCAAACTTTTGTCTTAGCACTACACCAAGTCACAACTAGACCACCAGCAAAATTGTTGTCCTTTGCAATCATTTCAGTGGCCATTTTTTCCTACTTGCCACAGCAACCAAAACGGTCAGAGCTAGGACCACTGAAGTGACTTTGCTTGTTTGCTTGATTGTATGTAGCAAGTTTACATGCTACACTGTATGTGCCAGCATACCTCTTCAGGAAGAACAGTTAAAATCTCTAGAAGAATTGGTAATCGTTCTACTGTTGTGCCCAATCTAAATAAAAATAGAGTAAAAACAAGTCAGATCTGTTCAATAATAATAATAATAATAATAATAATAATAATAATAATAATAATAATAATAATAATAATAATAATAACAGTCATTATGATAATTTAATAATGATGGTGCTGCCGATAAGAATGATGATGATGATGATATCAAATCTCCAAAAAAATGGAAATAACAGTCTGTTGTTTTATGTTGTAGATATTAGCCACAGACTGTCTAATCTGCTTTCCCTCGGTTAAAATGTTTGGTGTAATGGCTTTTAATAATTTGATGCCCAGGACATGAACATGACCAGTTTCAAACTGCCACTGACTGTAATATTACATGACTGTACATTGGAACATTTGGCAAGTTGCAAAACAAGAAAATTCTGTTTGGGTCTGAAAAATGCAAACTTAGTCATGAAAGTTTTATTAACTACTTATCACATAAGTTGTACAGATTAATTAATATGAAGGAAATTTAGGATTAAACTCATTGCCAAAAGATGAGCTTGGGGAAGGTGCCTAAGAGAAAGGTGGTGCCAGACGAGAAACGATCAAAGAACAGAGCATACAGGTGTCCATGGCAATCCTGAGAGTGACAACCACCCAGGCACCGTCACGCTGATAGAATCAGTGGAGATACTTACCAACCCACATACTTACCATGACCAACAGAAGGGAGGGGAGGGGGAGGGAGCAAAAGCATGCCACAAGGAGATTCAACGCTCAAAGCAACTGCACGTCCTATTATGCAACACACGTCAGCCCTGCAGAACCCTGTATGGACCCCAAATGCACATGGCTGCTCAAACGCCCTTGACCAGCATTGGCTTGAGTCTAACTTGGCCTAAATTACATTTAGTCACATTTAAGTAGACATACATAATACCTCTGAGAAAGATCACTGACTACTTCCTTCCACTGCGGCATTTGAACAGCAAGATCAGCAAGAGTGAGACACAACTGTAGACAAGATAGCAGAAAATTAAGCAACTGATAAAACCTTACACTGACAAAATAATTTAACTTCCTCTTTAGACGTGGTAGATAACATGGTCAAATGGTTAGCCCAACACACTATTGACCTCAAGGGTGAGGGAACAGTGCAGGGGGTGGGGGGAGTAAAGGGGGTGAGAACTGGAAAGGAATGGGGCAGAGCAGAGACCAGAGATAAAAAAAAAAAAACAGCATTTGTGAGGGGGTGACTAAAAGGAGAAGTACAAAAAATTTGCAACATTGCTTGACCAGGGCTGCCAGGAACCTCTCCCTGCTCTGTGGAGTAACCTCATCAACCTCGTCAAACAAGGCTGCACATCAGTAATCATATCACATTGCTAAAGGGCCTCAAAAGCCCTGACAAATTTTCTTTTTAATTGTTGGTTTTGAAGAATAACTTCTTCAATTAATAAAAAAATAAGGCTACTTATATTAAGTTTGCGTACCTGTGTAACAATTGCATGGGAGGCTCCATGAAGGGTGAACAGATGGTCCAGCAGAGAGTCTTTAAGCGACTGCAACAATAACAATGGAATAATAGAAATAAAGAAGCTTTCAACTGAAAACCAAAGCATTTTTTTTTGGCCAATCACAACAGATGTAAACAGCACAATCAGCTAATCAGAACTCGAGGCAAATGTATGTAACCTGAATCAAGCGCCGGAAAATGCATGTGACCAAGCACAATTGGTTTTGGTTTGGCTTCCCATTGGTTGAGAAAATTGTGCGAACTTTGCCAACCAATCAGAGTCTAGTAAAGCAAAACCAAAGCAAACGCCAAATTGCTTTTGACACTCATTGAAAATGGCTCTAACACCAAAATTAAATAGCAATCGTGCTGACCAGCCACAACAGATGCAAACAGTGCAACAAACCAATCAGAATTTGAAGCAAATGGGATGGGAAAATACAACTGAACAAGTCACTATTGGTTTTGCTTTTGCTTCTCACTGGTTGAGAAAGTGACACAATATTTGCTAACAAGTGAAAGCATAGAGTAGAGCAAAACCAAAGCAAATTTTATGCAAACTACTTTGGACCCTCAATTGAAAACTGCTCTAATAATACAATGTATTACTGTACAAGTATTATTACCAATAGGTTACATGTAACTGAAACATTTTAATTTTAAACATGGCAGATTCACCGGACAAGACAAAAAGTACATGGTGGGTACAGATACTTAATATATAAATGACTGTGTATAAACAATAAAATAGTTATTGAACTGCTGGATGCTGCAATAATTTCCCTTTTTTTAAAATATTTATTTAAGGACAGCATCTTCTTTTGCTTCTACGCATATGATCTGCACATCTTGGGATGGTCTGAGAAGCTCTGATTTCTTAATGTGGGAAAAAAATACCTTAGAAAGGGCTTTTGAAATGCAGAAAGAAAATTAGGGATAACCACACATGTATTTTGAAAGATGGAAAACAAAAATTCCATAAATTGTCATGTATTATTTTAAAAGCTTTTCAGAATTATTGTTGCTTCGTTATCTCAGAAAAATACATGGTTACCCCCAATTTACTTTTTGAATTTCAATAGCCCTTGCTAAGATCCATTTTTCCCACATATGTAATTATGTATAGTTATAAACTGCACAAAAATACCTCTGTGTTAGAAGGCACCATCCTTAAAATAAGTGATAAATGGTTTAAAAAATAAATAAATACTGTAATTTCTCAAAAATTATTGTACTGTCTATTAAATCTGACAATCACTTTATCTAACCTGATACTGTGCTGGTTGTAGTTCATGAAAGTAATATTGGACCTAAAGACAAGTTAAAATATTAATGTCATCAAACTGGAACTTTCACAAGTAACACAGCTAGGCTTAGTTTTTTAACCTAGCAATTTATTGTAAGGCAAATTTGTTCAATAATTGACTTGACCACAATGGAAGACAGGTTTATATGTGTAACACATTTTCCAAAATTTGCTCTGTTTTCTTATAATGCACTTTTTACATGTATGTTAATTCATAATTTCGAGGAATTGTGATATTCACCTTTGTCCGCATGGTCTGTGCACCAAAGTAACTTGTTTCAACATTGACATTTAACCTCAAAAGCTGGTCTGCTATTTCCCAAGCATACACCTACAAAGGATAAAAGTTTACAGACTCAGACGGAATTTAAAAAATTGCTCCCCTTTAAGAAAAGGGGAGCGGGGGGGGGGGGGGGTAGGGTAGGGAAGGTGCAGTGGTGAGAGCACTCTCCTCCCTCGCCTGTTCCTGGTGTTCAGATAGTGGGAAGCTGCAGAAAGAAATTGTCATGATAATGGACAATAAAAGCAAGGAGTCTTTTCTCCTTTTCTCCTACTTGCAAAAGTTTAACAATTGCACCACTTAGTGGAGGTTGGGTGCCTGGAATGTCCAAGGGCTTCCACTTTTGGCAACCAGCCCCTAGACTGAATAACGCCCCCATGGCTGACACAACACTGCAACCCAGCCATGAGCCCCCACGCACAAGAGACAAAAACAGGCACCCGTCACACTGAAAAATCAGTGGAAAGAAAGAAAAAAAAAAGGGGGGGGGGGGGGTAAGGGAGGGGGGGGGAGCTAGATGACGACTGCTCTTGGCCACGCTGGCTGAAAGAACTCCACGCACTGCCGGACCTGCGCCACACTAGTCAAACGCCACACTGTTGTGCATGCACTTCCAAACTGACCTCTGACCGTGGGTACTGTTGGCACTCTTTGTTGTTAACTCCTTTAAATTGCATTTAAATACAGTTTCCTTGTTGTTATTATTCACACACATCAATTGTGATTTTCTTCCTGCTGCTCCCCACCATTCAAAGTCTGGAGCAGGTCTCCCAGCCATGTGTTCTGGGATCGATTCCTGGGGCCCGTTTCTCAAAAGACCCAGTAACTTACCAGGCCCGATAAGTATATTTTAAAATGTTTTTTTTTCTTCGCCGATTACACAATGATTACAGACATGGTACTTCGCCAATGTTTTCATAGAATTATAAGATTATAAAATTCAGCATTCAAAGCTAGCAAAAATTGACCTCTGTTAAGAAACATTTGTTACCAAATTACTTAACGGGCCCGGTAAGTTACCAGGTCTTTCGAGAGACGGGCCCTTGGTCTCACATTGTTTGTGTATACAAAGAAATGTACAGCAAACAGTGAGTGGTAGCTCATGTAAGTCAAAATCGTAAAATTCAAACTTCAATCTAAAGTTCCTCAACTCTGAAGCATATCTTTACAAAATTTCACATTGTTTTAAATGGTTTTCTTTTGATGCTACGTTTAAAAATGTCATGCTGATTGTGATATTGTGCTATTGTCCAAACATTTGCAATATTAAATATTTTTTAAAAAAGACAATATATTGAGATACATGACACACATTGTATTAAACAGTTTTTACAAAACTATGAAGTGTGTGATCTCAAATGGCATGACCATTTTCAACTTTCCTTAGGTAAATCAAGTTGAGAATATATTGTAGCAAAATTTAAGATGGAGAAGTGTCACTGTACTGCGACTGTACCGGCAACGCAAAGGTCATGGGTTCAAATCCTGTTCAAGCCTGAATTTTTTCAAGCTTTCTTTTCACAACTACTTAAAGTGCCCATATTGGAATTTTTTTTATTTTCTTATCTGAATCTAAACATCACCCTAAGAACTTCAGTGAAAAAATTTTTCGATTTGCATAAAACGCGAATTTTTTATGAATTTTATAAGACGTTCAAATTTGCCGCCATTTTGGCCCACCATTCGCATTAGTCTTCTCTAGGTTTAGCAAGAGCTGTGACGTAGATTCAGGAACACGTGACTTCAGCCTTTCTCTGGATCTCACTGAAAACAAGTCGCAGCATTTCTGCACGTTTCTCGAAAATGTCGGAAAGATGTGTTGCAGCGAGATGTGGAAGCATCAAAGACGAAGCGAATGGAATAAGCATGCACAGGATTCCGTTCTTTGGCACCAAATGCCCGCAAAGACTGAGAAGGCGAAAGAAATGGATCGATTTTATGCTGGAGCAGAGGAAGATGTGGACGCGCGCCTGGAAAGACCTCGTCCTTGTGCTCGATGCACTTCAATGACGAGGATTTCACAAGGTTGATGAATTCAGGTTTAAACTTAAAACGTGAACTGAAGTAGGATGACATCGCATTTGTGTTTATCCTTTAAAACAGCTAAGCGAAAGGAAGACGAAGACCAAGAGCCACCTTCGAAGAGGAGCAGGGAAAAGCGAATGGTAAGCTTTCGATACTGAATATTCACACCCGCTTGTGACATTCTAAGCGTTGTAGCCTTCTGAGGTTTATAGGTTGACCTCACTGTTAACTCAGTCGCAAGTTTTATAAAATATGGCGTAATTGTTTTGGTATTTATTCTCATAGATCGTGAGATCCGCGAAGTTTCGCTGAGAGCACTGATGTAAATAGATCGATGCGAGAACAGTTGCACTCGGCGAACACAGAAAACATTGTAAACCACGATGTAGGTAAGGTAGATAAACTGCAGCAAGAATTCAACGAGCTCAAACAAATATTGTACACACATGTGTTGCAGAATTCTGCAAACAATAAAAATGTTGAAAAGTACAACAGCGTTATCTCTGAAAACCCAACCACCACAAAGGGAGTTCAAAATAAAAAAAGGGCACAAAACAAATAACAAGCGCAAAGAGCGCAGAAAAAAATTGGCTAAAAAACGGATTGAGACACAAAGAGAAAAACACGAGAAATTTATGAAGAATTTTTCAAACAAACAACTTAGCGACAGCCTGTTAGCGTTATTTCTAAAGGGCTCAAATTTGTCCCGACACCGGTGACAGACACGAATTACATTAGACGCCAAGACTTCGAACATTTCGCAAGACGTATGCGCCTAAAAGATACAATGGATTTGGTAAACTGTGGGACAGTGACAAAGAGGAAATTAACCTGTTCATTGGACAAGCTAACAACTTCCATCCTACAATTAAATTTACGGCCGAAATTTCAGAGAACGAGACAAGCTATTATTATCACAGTTCAACACGTGTCCTTCCTGTAGTTCCGCGAGAACAATGTCGCTAGTCAGCGCTTCCAAATTGCCTTCGTGTTCCTTGCAGCAGTAGCACTCGCTGATATTTGCTAGCAGATCACGGCTACGGTTACCACAAGTAAATCTACATGGAAAATAATTCGTTCGAATGTATGTGAGTACTTGGCCATAGTTTTGACAGATGATAATGAAGAGCGCGTATGCAAAATGCAAGGTGAGAAATTTACCATCCACTAATACGCACTCTATTTTTCAAGCGTTTCGTTAAATCTTCTTCGAGTCATCGCTTCTCCTCTTGTTCCTTGCGATATCTTTTTAGCCATTCTTCGTCTGCTATCGACTCGTCCGCGTACGGTTCGAGTGTATCATCATCTTCACTCGTATTACTTGTTTCGTGGACGCCATCTATCGCCTCGACTTCGACGCTTTCAAATTTGTCCTAGCTGCTTTCTTCAACGGTTTGCTCACTTTCCGTGTCAGATAAGTTTTCTGCCATGGAATATACTTATTTGGAGCTATGTTTTCCTTCCTACCGGTGAATCTGACGATTTTCTTTCTGCCGCGAATGTACTTTACTGAAGGTCAAGTGAGTGCATAGACTCGAGAGTTCCTGAATGTACGTCACAGACCATGTCACGTGGCCTTATTGTGAGCCCGCGGCATTCTCATCAGCAGGGCGGGTGGACCGCAATAAAATAAGATTTTAAAGATTTGTAAAATTCATAAAAAAATTCGCGTTTCATGCAAATCGAAAAATTTTTTTCGCGGACGTTCTTCTCGTGATGTAAAGATTCAGACGAGAAAATAAAAAAAATTCCGTTATGGGCACTTTAAGTTGCGTAAATAATGGTGACGGTCTTTCTTCTATTTAAGCAACTTAAGCAGTTGCGAAAAGAAATTCTAAAAAAAATAGGCTTGAACCGAATTCAAACCCCTGACCTTTGTGATGCGGGTGCAGTGCTCTACCAACTGAACTATCAAGCCAACTGGGAGCTGGTCATATTGTGAGTTCGTAATACACCCACGAAGGATGAATAAATGAATATGAATATATTAGGAACACACAATATTACCAGCTACCAGTTGACTTAATAGCTCAGTTGGTAGAGCCCTACACCGGCATCACAGAGGTCATGGGTTTGAATCCTGTTCAAGCTGGATTTAATTCAGGCTTTCTTTTGCAACTACTTAAGTAGCATAAATAACTGTGATGGTCTTTCTTCTATTTAATCTTTCATCTATAGTTCAAATATTTATGTTTCATATCATTCATATTCAATTAGCTTAGCTGTGTAAATAACTGCAAGGATCTTTACTTTTATATTAAAATAATTGCATTGCATGTAGATTTGGTTACTTCAAGCCACCCTCACTTGAGCTTAATATACAACACTAGTATGTGCACTGTAGCTTCTTATATCACAGCTTTTCTCCTTGGTGTCCAATCTTAAGAGTGACTGTTTAAAAATGACCCAACTGGTGAAAGCAATCATGCTTTATGAGGAAAGAAAGTTAAGGAATGTAAGGAAGGTCCCAGTTTTCCTTTGCCAAGCTCATTCTTTTTAACAATATTGACCTGTTCATAGGTTAGCAAAATGTACACATGACTTTGTGTTGAGGAAACATAACTTTAATTTGTCATTCCCTTAGAAATTCAACTAAAATAACCCAAGGACGAGAAAATGTGAAATGTAAGAAGCACTGTGTGAACTGATCAGTAACTACAGAACGTGAAAGAGACATATGGTTTGAATCAATTTAAACCTCAGCCATTTTAGAACAAGCTGATAAGACTGGACACTATCTGCTGTGGGACAAGGTTAAGTTTATTGACTCCAACCCACACGAGTAGGACTAAAGGGGCCATTCAAGCAAGACTTTATCTTGATAACATGAACAGGGAAAATTGAACAACAGCCAGTTGGTACAGTAGTAGACCACTGATGGAACAGTGTCTCGTCTGAACAATGAGGACCACCTAATCATTAATGACTAAAGCAAGGACTGAAATGCACCAATCACTAAGAACCAGGATATTACTTATAATGACACACAGCCATTCAACATCATCACCTGATGAAGACCAGCAGTATAGCAGACGAGACATGGCGATCCACCTCAAAGCGACTCACTCACAAGACAATTAACTAAGCCATTAATAACAAGTGTTTGGTTTTGTCAACAGCTCGTTGATAAAACCATTCATTTCCACTCCCTATCGACGCAGCACCACAGTTTCTTTAGAAACCGTAAGAGGTCAGCCATTATTAAGGCATTTTCTCAAATGAGTGCAATTATTGTTAAAAAAAACTTAACATTTGCTATCTGACTACGTGTTATCTTAGCGAAAAATTTTCAAAGCATTTTACACCATGATGCAATGTTAGCTTAAGCTAAGAAAGTGAGCATAACTTTCTAGCATAGCTAAAGCCGGCTCAATAAGCATGTGAATGGTTTGAATGAATATACTCATGAATACTATGGCAACTCCACGTTTTAAAACGAATTTTCATTGATTTTACTGAGAATAAAATTTAACGCAAAAGACTCATAACGACAGAAGACTAACGAGCACTCAAACGTTTATAATTCAACAAACTCGCGACCAAAAGGCACGATCTTTGCAAGCCACTCCAAAATTATACTCACCGACCGCTGGAGTTCTTGAAGCCATTCTGAGGCGTTTTCTTTGCCACCCGGATTTGAATCATCGTACAAGGCATTTATTACCGTTCGGACTTGATCTACTGATGGTCTGTTCATTGCGGTTCCGTTCGCTTCCATTTCTTCACGAGTTCCTGTATCATCTAGCCGCCATTTTGAGAAGTTCGAAGAATGGCGCTTCTCACTGCACTGAAAAAGACTGGGGCATAAGCGCCCCTGGTAAATTGCAACAGCGGCTGCAAACAGGTCATGTCATAAGACATGTAGTGTCCCCTATAATGTTGATAACAGAGTTTACAAAACCTGTATAAATCCAGGTAAAAGAATGAAATTGTCACCTTACCTTTTTAATTTAGCTACTTTCCAGAAGAAAGGATTATTTCTTCGTCACTTGTTAAAGTCAGAGTTTTTACCTCCAAAGACATTTCAGTTACTACTACATGACCAGGTTGGTGAAGTGTGGCGCCAAACTCGCGCATTTCAGTCCAAAGCATCATGCCGTCTAACGTGGAAATCAAAGCAAGAGTTAAAGATTTTGAGGCACTCAAGAAAAAGGCAAAAGGACTTAGCGATTCTGAAGGTAATGTATTCTGGTGTCAGGAGCGATTTCACAATACGGATCATTTACATGTAAAGAAGATATAAGGATGCTTGATCATTGAACGGACATCGTACGTTTCATCATCATAGTTGGCCATGGTACAAATGATCAGTATCGATCAAAGCCAGTGAGCTGATTGTCATCTACGAAAATTATTAAGAGCTCTATAAATTATAATTAATTGCTTTAAAAATCGGTAGCGAGTTATGTTTAAAACCCGGACCTGCGCTCGTGCTAGCACCAAAAAGTAAGCTGAAATCACTTTCATGAATGGCCCAAATTCTATTCAACAGAAATAGAAAGGAAGAAATGTGCTAGTTGTGTACCTTTTCTGTTTAGGCTGCATGATTTGACACAAAAGTTAAGGTGACCCATATGCATATAAATGCAAGATCAAAGAAAACAAGAGAATTCAGGTTCCCCCCCCCCCCCCCCCCAAACCCCACCCAACTCCTCCAGGAACTAGAGTGAAGTTAGCATTTGGGTCTATTTTGAAGGTAAGTGATCTAGGAAGCTAAACCTAAAGACCTTTATGGATCCCCTTGTTTAGTGATGATCTAAGTTTTTTTTTTTGTAATTGCTTCATTTTTTATCTTTTTATTTCTATAAATACATATTAATTGATACTTAATTTTTTTGTAGGAGAGGTTATTGAACAAAAGGATGTATTCTTTAATGTACCACAAGGAAGGCTGAAGGTATTTAGATGTAATTTTTAACTGTTGATCAAAATTGTTAGCTTCTCAGTGAAACAGCTTTATAGTATTATCAGTTTCAGTCAGTTTTATAGCTGAAATGTCTAGTGAAGGACGAAATGAAGAAACAGCCATGACAGAATTGTAGCCTTATTTCAGCTGACTGTTGACTATTTGACGTTCAGTATTTTTTTTTTCGATTATGATGCTGTGGAATGTGGGACACAATGCAGAGCATTTAGCATTTTGCTCAAAACCTGAATACACAACTAAGTTTCTCTGTGCCAAAATAGAGCTCATCTGGAGCAATATAGATTTTAATCCAAAAAAGTCATTACTGATAGCCTTGTGTAAAACCCTTGAATTGTTACCAGTATTGTGAACACAATGATACAATCAATATCATTTTCTACCTTAACCTTACTGAATTATTGGAAGTTTATCTACTGTAAAGAAACTTGTCCTTGCATATGTGTTTTAGTATTCTTTTTTCACATATAATTTATTGTAATCAGTTAGTGTGATGCCTGACTGGCTTTACTACTCAATAACCAGGCATAACTAATCGATGATCAATGACGTCAATTGGTAATCAATGATAAATCGATGGGTAATCAGTTGATTAGTCATTGATTATTGGCGATGATCAATGAGTAAATATCGATGAGTAATCGGAGCCCAAAAATTTTGTGATGTTATTGATTACTCGTCAATGACCCATCGATTACTCATCGACTATTATACTGCCTGACCCTGCTTTATTTAGACACAGCAGAACTTAGCCAAGAAGCACTGCGCTTTTTGCGAGTGAAAAAAATTCCCATCGTGCAGTTTGCTACCCACGTGTTGGAAAGGTCCCAGGGTAGAGGATCTGAAATTCTCAACAAACCTAAGAAGTTTGAACAATTGTCGGAGGAGGGAAGAGAGCCGTACCAAAGAATAATGAACTGACTACAGCAAGAAGATCCCATAACAGATCTGAGAGGAAAGATCAAAGGTACATGAATCACTTACGAATACGTGTAGGGTAATTAAATCGATTCGCAAGAACTATTTCCATTGCACAATCCTTATGCATTGTGTACTCTCATTATTTCACTTTTGTCTTTCCTGGAAATGTTTTTACCAGATGTTTATTAATCAGCTTTGCATGTCAATAGATAAATACATGTTTGCCTAAATTAATCTAATTTTATTTTGTTTTTGCTTTACAGGAAAAAGAAAACGAGCGGCTTCATCAACCACAAATTCTGAAACAAAATTTTCCCATTTACAAAAAATGGCCCTTGAGGCCCTGTATAAAGAGAGCAGATATCCATCTCAAGGTGTGATAGAAGAATTTGCCAAGTTGATAAACGACAACGAGATACGGGGGAACAAAATACAATGAAGGCCTTCTGAAGCTTAATTCACATGTACTGTAAGCTGGATGGAATAAAGCTGGAAACACCTGTTTACATTTAATAAGTTGTTTTTATTTTGCTCTTATAATCGCCCAACACGGTCGTCAGCCACGAGATGATATCGATGAATAATGAATAAAATCAATGACTAATCAATGCAATCAATGACTAATCGATGCAATCGATGACTAATCGATAACCAAAAATTTTGTGGCCTATCGATTAGTCATCGATTACTCATTGATCATCGGCAATAATTGATGACTTATCAACTGATTGCCTATCAATTACCTATTGATTACTCATTGATTTCATCAATTAGTTATCCCTGGATCAATAAAGATGATACTGATGATGACGATGAAGATGATGACAAAATTACTTCCAAAATTCTTTCTTCCAGTTACGATTCCTTCAAAACCGTCCATCTCAGCTTATTTTCTATGAGAGGGATGACAAGAGTGGTCCAAAGATGTCAGACTACCATATTGCTACAACTGAAAAACCAGATGATTTAGCAAATGTGCTTTCACGTTCACTGGGCACAAAAGGTAATTACACATACATTGTTGGGTGGAGACATTTTTTTCTTTTTTAAACAATTCTCTTATAGCTATAATAGTTATTGTGGTCAGTTGAAAACAGGTGTGGCAGATGGTCTTTAAAACATAATACACCTGTAATTATTGTGATTGTGCATCTTACAAAATTTTAGTCAAATTTCAGTAGTCTTTCAGTCTCAACTTTTTGCGTGAGGCTGTCCTGATTTCTTTTGCAAGACTAAGGAAGTCTGTGGCTTGTACAGAAAATGCTAGTCTTGCCTTAACTTGAAGTTCTTGTTTCATATTGTTAAAGGTATTGTCAAGAAAAAACGTCTTCTGTATCTTGTGGGTCAGACCCGAGTGCACTGTGATGAGGTTGATGGCTTGGGACATTTCATGGAATTAGAGGTTTGTTTTAATGCAGAGTTAGATAAATATACAATGGGTGATTAAAACGTTTGTAGCATTTTCAGAAAATCTCTGTAAGATGGTTTAGGAACGGCTCACCCACTTGAGAGTCAAGTTACACTTTATGATGGCTTGAATGAACAAAAAGAAGCAAGAAGCTTTTCCATCAAGCCATGTATTTACATAATCAGACTTGCAGGCACTACAAGCTGACTAACGAGTTCACTATAAGTAGTTTAATACAAAATAATATCTTATAACAATTTATTAATATCTATTTCTAATTTACCTGTAAATAGATTACTCAAGTGTGACGTCACAGATATTTGAATTTTTGAAATTATGGGATTTATTAAGGTGTTTGGAAAGAGCACAATGAAAAATGCCTACTAGCCAAATATCAAAATCTTATTGCAATTTGGAGATGAGAGAAAGAGCTGAGGCAGTGTTATAAGGATTTGTATGGAGTCATCAGAGTATGACAGTACCAATATCTCATCCCCAAATTGCAATAAAATGTTGATTTTTGGCAAGTAGGCATTTTTCATCATGCTCTTTCAGAATATCTCAGCAAAAGTGATCAGCTGGTCACTAATGGGGCTTACAGAATTAACTTGGTCTGCTAGGTTGTGATGAAAGAAAACCAGAGTGCAACTGAAGGCGAAGAGATTGCAAAAGACTTGATGTCAAAGCTAGGAGTTGAAGAAGCAGATCTCATCAAGGGGGCATACATAGACTTGCTTTCTTCACAAAAAGAATGAATAAGTTGGCACTCACTGGCGTTGGTAGGATAAATAAATTAATAGGTAGAGCATTCTTCATAGAAATTGTTTTAAAACATTGGTATGCACAAAACAGAAAGTACACCTTGTGCCTCCTGAGATGAGTTAAGAAAAACCTTAGCAGGTTCATTAACAAACCCAGCCAGCTCTCAAGGATGGTGCAGCTTTAAAATAAACTCAAATATTTGCATTCTGTTTAAATTTCGGCCAAGGATAAGAAATCTTTCAGATGGTGAAATTCCACTGGTAGTTGGCTGTTAGTAAAATACCTGTGCTTCATAATCAAACTGCAAGGAGTGTCCAAGACTGCATAGGAAAGAGATTTTGCTGCATTGTGCAAGGCATACAAACAATAATTATTATTGAGTACAGCAATGCCAATGTGAAAAAAGTAACAGGGTTGT
The DNA here is from genome assembly GCF_977016875.1 of Pavona decussata. NCBI lineage: Eukaryota > Metazoa > Cnidaria > Anthozoa > Scleractinia > Agariciidae > Pavona > Pavona decussata. The sequence goes on along the minus strand of NW_028145528.1, from coordinate 4,198,094 downwards.
GTAAAATAGCCGCTGCAGTCAGATGCATCATTTGCGTATTTCCCTAGTCAGTAAGTTTATGAAAAAGAAGGAAGGAAGAAAAACTTATTAAATTAAACAAACCATTGTATTCTTCAAACGTGATATGTTACACCTAGACATGGATTCTGTCCAATTAAGATGAGACTGTGGCTAATCATTAGTGTTCTCAGCTGGCAGGCTGAAGTCTGTTAAAAACAGTGTACGGTGCCTGTCATTTCTTAGCCCGCATAAACGTTTATAACGAGCACACAGTTATAAAAGAAAGCAAAAAATGTCTTTAACGCCTTCCCGTTTCTCTTTAATTGTTAATTTTATGTATGACCCTGTCAAAAGGTACTGTCACGTCACTAAAGCAGCCCTTCTGATTCTTAACAATTATCCTGCGAAATCGGGCGCAATGTCGCCTGATACTTGGCCGAGTTGGTTAAAATCAGGGGATCTTCCGCAATTTTTAAGCAGGAGAATTGTTTTATTATTCATCACATTGATAACAAAGTACAGTTTTATTGAAGAAAAGCTGGAGGTCTTCCAAGGTCGTTACTTTGCGTTTTTTCTCCCCCCCCCCCCCCCCCCACACACACGAAATTATGAAAATGATATTAGGGCAGTCGGTGTCACAATGTGCTGAATAATAAAAATGTATGCTCGAAGTTGTTCCGATTTTTTCTGTTACACTTGATCTAACTTCTCCCTGATGTCCTGATACAACCTGTTTAAAACGATCTTTTGAACAAAAGAGTAGAGCGACATTTTCATCGAGCCTCTCCAGTTTGATTGAATATTTGTAAGCACAAAAAAAAAAACAACAACAACAACAACAAAAACCAAAAAAACAGGCATCGTAGGCTCCTCGCAGGGAGGAAAGATTGCGTGACGAGCCAAAAGAGCATCTGTGAGGGAGGCCGAGTCAATCGCTTTCCTACTCACGAAAAAGTTTTGGCATTCACCCAATCCTAATTTTGAACGTGGAAAATCCAAACAGGACATAAATAATGTCATAAAACTGGAAGGAAAAAACCTTCTGACTGCTAAGAATACCAAGTGCACTTTTTTGCCGGAGGCTTTTTGTATGCAAGTTGTGAAATTCGCAAAAAGAGGTATAAAATTTTCAAGCCTTGACAAAATTCCGCATTTCAAAGAAAACTTGGAGAAATCATTAGTTAAGTACGCCGTGCAATTTTCGAATCTTTTCAACTCTTTTTCCCCCCAACCTTCCCTACTATTCCCGGGAAAAGAACAATCTGTTAAGGTGCCTAGCAACGGGACAGGGCATCACGCCTGCATAGCAACAACACAACACGAGCACAAAATGGCCGCTCGGACCTAATCACAGATTGGTAAAGTTTCTCAGCAAAACAATTTCACATTTTCAGTTATTTTTTACGGAGATCGTTGGCATACGATGGCAAAGGTTGTCATCGCTCCCGCAGTCCATAATTTTTCGGATCTTCGACCATCTTCGCGTGCGCTAACAATCACACCGAGACCAGCTTCTCGAAAATCAAATGTAGCATTTGATCGCGCGCCTTCGCGAAACAATTCCCGCGGAGGGAGCGATGTTGTTGTTTCCCCGCGTGGATCAAAAGGTTTTTCGTCGAGTATTTTGATCATTTCTCCCGGAAGGCGCAGTTCTGGTCTAAGTTTAGGTAAGTGACTTCCTGACATCTCTCTGTTACATTTTTTGCTCTTTTGATTCCTGATTGTACCAATTGAATATATTGTTTTTATTCGATTTTGTAATGATTTAAGCTTAACTATCCATTTTAATCAACTTTAAAACTCTTATTTTTGTTTCTTCCAAATGGTTCTTTCTCCTTGTGAATCATTTCGAATAACAGATTAGAATTTCAATTTAAAATATTAGAACAGCGAAATTTGATTTATACTTTGCTCGCGCGCAAGAGAAGAAAGCAGGTTACGTCGCTTGGAATCGAGCGCGCGCTTATCAGATTCGTAATTTTGTGTTTTCCTCTTTGTAAACGTGATTTAATGTAATAGCACGGGTAATATGCAATAATCGTGCTCGTGCCGGTCAAACATGTCTGCTCTTTTCACGTCAACCTTGGCTTTATTGAATGTTGCAGGATCGCCTAAATCTCCTGACGCGAATCTGAGCTTCATCGAAATAGAATCACGACTGAGAGAGAAGATAAGAGTCAACGCTGCCGAGTTACGTCAGGTACGCTATTTTCAATTGATAAGCTTGAAGCAATTGCTTCAGGAATCAGTTGTTTGGAAGGGGTACTTTTATCTTTATAGGCTAGGGCTCCAGGTGGGGCGTGGGGAGGATGACCGTCTTCCAAAAATTAACCTTCTCGATGCAAATATTAAATAAATCTGTTCAAATAACTTTGGGGCTCATTCTCTGTGGCATTTTACTGGCATTTATTTAAAATGCAACATTAGTATTTGCTTCAATAAATTTCTGAATGATGAGTTTCTTCAAGGGGGTGTTGATTATTAAATAATGATTCTCTTTAATTTTCGAAATACTAAACGAGTCTATATGATAAACCCCCTCATAAACTCAGTAATCAACAGAGATTGCCTCTCTTTTTAAAAACAAGTTGGCTGTCCTTAACATGCTGTCTCAAAAGGCAAATTATGTAACATCGACCAGGACAGTGAAAGAAAAGTTACAGAATACACTGTACATGTTACATATAATAAGTAAATTAAAAAAAATAAAAGATTAAGTTCGCTTTTCTCTACCACTCACAATTTTTCTTTGTGAGATACATGTAAGGTGTAAAGAGGGAGACGTTTGTCAATAACTCGTCTTGCAATACTGTATTGCACATTTGCAAATTGCCGTTACAAGTTACCTTTAATGTGCAACAGCAACTTATGATGGATCAATTAACTCTGCAGTGTATGATAAAGTGCTAAAGCAAACCCTTGAATTTCCCAGTCAACGTTAGCCCTAGTAAGTAAACAGGAGTTTACACGAGGCAACAATCCTGATCACTGATCATTTATTTATTTTCCATATTGGAAAATAAATAACTAAATAAATCCACCTTGTATCATCTCGCATTTCCTTACTAGGGCTAATGCCAAGTGAGAAATTCATGGGTTCCCTTTAGCACTTTAACATACACTACAGAGTTAATTCTCTGATTCATCATTTGCGTCCTTAGTGCTAGCAGCACAGCATTCATTCAACAGCAGCTTAGTTGGTTTCACATACAATTTGTCTTTTTTTTTTGCCAGGCTTTCCAAACATTTGATGCTGAGAAGACTCACACCATTACTCAAAGTGAATTTAAAAGAGCTCTAGAGTCCTTTTGTATTCCACTCACAGAAGACCAGTTTGAACAACTCTTAAGAAAGGTAAAATAATTAAATTAATATATAATTTTAGACCACCCTCTCAACTGCAGGTATATCAATATCTGCCCCAAGGAAGGTCATTAGAAGTCCCAAGGGGAGTGGTATCAAAAATCAAAATTTTTAAAGGAAAGCATGTAGTTGGACTTCCAATAATGTCAGGGGGGGGGGGGGGTGAGGGGTGGGGGTTGAAGAGGGGAAGGGGGCTTTAAACCAAAAGATTGGCGGGAGAGGTATGGCTATTTTCGGGAACAAGCGCATCTTAGGTCCCTTGCCAATTAGCAATTATTCCCCAAAAATCAGTCTTGTTTGAGCTCAATTAACCAATAAAGGATACAAACGACATTTGCTATGAGTTCAGCTAACGTGATATTGAGTGGAATAATAAATGTTATTTAATGACAAAGACAATTGAAGAAACACCAGCAAACAAATTCCCAACTTGTCGGCTTAGTCAATTGTCGTTGTGTTGTACTAGGTTGGAACAAACAGAGATGGAACTGTGTCATACTTGGAGTTCTTGGAAAAGTATCATCAGAGAGGAGGCACGCCAGATGGACTGCGATTACTTGGTGATTTACACAAGTAGGTTTATTAAATTGTCTTCCCTGATTGAAAATCTTTGTGGAACCCACACAAAAAAAGTTTGTTTTAAGAATCTGAACTCCTTCCATAATCTACAGGTATATATGTAATTTTTTTTATAATTTTATTAGCTTTGACAAAGCTTTGATGCAAGTTTTGTTTGCTAATTACGTATTCAGGTTTAACCAGACCAAATCACCAAGAGATGTTGCCATGGATGAGATTGAAGACCAATTAAGAAGAAAGGTACATTTAGCAATTATTCCACAAACACGCGTTGGATATGAGATGATAGACACATGCAGAGTTGGCCATAATCATCTCCGTCCAAGAAGCAGGAGTGGAATAATTGTTTTATTAAAAACAATCAAGAAATGTTGCTAGATCTTGCTGATTTCGCATTTCAAGAATAACCAGAAGACAATTTAATGGTCGCTTTTTCTTTCGGCATAGTATAATGGCTTGTATACCATGGCCGCTAAGCCAATCAAATATCTGTACAAGTGTCAGCAGGGTGTTTAACTGTATACATTCCCCAATTCCCAATGTATATATTCCCAAGGCATATCCTATCAACAATCGGGGGGTTTCTCAGGTTAACTACAAAGGTTAGGCTTTGCAAACAATCCCACGTAGCTGAATGTTTATTGTTTGCATTACAGATGGGAGGCCAGTTACAAAGTGTGCTGAAGGCCCTTAGGCTATTTGATTATAACAGGGATGGACAAATTCAGAAGCATGAATTGCGGCGGGTTATAGAGAACTTCTGCTTCAGGCTGTCAGACGAACAGTTCAACAAGTAAGCATTTTCTTTTAATCCTTAATATGTCAATTGTATCTCTTTTCCTACTGTTATTTTGCGACTTGATAATATTAACTTTTATTTTAATTGTATTGAAATTTGATTAATTGGATGTGTGGGGCCCCTCTGAATACCAGCCATTGAGCTGAATGGGCTACTGTGCTGAAGTAAAGCTTACTTCCCTTACCTTACCATACTTGGAAGAATTAATAATAATTATTGGAATGTTTATCTTTCATGAGAAAGTGTAGGATTACAAGATGGATTACTGTTATGTGCTTTTGGTTAATTTCATTTCTCTTTTGCTCTAGATTATGGTGTAAATATGACATGACACGTAATGGTCACACTCTGGAGTACATGGACTTTCTTAAACGACTTGGAGTGAATGCAAAGTCCAAGAACCAAGTAAATAAAGCAGGTACTGAAATTTCCTTGAAGAACGTCAAATTTCCACAGGGTAACTACACTGTATCAGCCAATAGGACAAGTTTCTACAACAAATTCTGAAATTGTGTAGAAATAAGCATATGTACATGTAGTAATAATGTGTAGAATAGATTATCGGTTATTCAATTTTAAAACTTGCTATAAAGTGAAACCTCTTCTTATGGACACCTCTTTAATACGGACACCTCTCTAAAATTACAGACAGTTCACTTGGTCCCTGAGAGACCGAAATCCTTATAAAGCCTGCCTCTCTAAAATGGACACCTCTATAATGCAGACACTTATCCTTGTCCCCTTGGTGTCCGTAATAAAGAGGTTTGACTGTATTTGACTAGTTCTGAACTCTGGTACCAAATACAGTAAATCACAGATGTTCAAATTGTACATGTATACATCTTTTGAACTCAAGAAAATTTTTTACTGTAAAATCCCAGCTATGATCTTTTCTCAGCCCAGCCAGAGAAGGTGACTAGTTAGTGAGGGCCTTACAATTTTATTGCAAATATAGAAAAGAAAAAAAAACTTTGCAAAGTGTGCTATGTCTTTGGACAAATTCTTCTTTCTATTAAAATTGATCTTATGAAATTGCTGTGAAAGCTTCACGCACATGCATGTACTGCAGACTGTCTCAAAGACAGTTTTGCAAAACACTTCCTCTCATTGTGCTCCTAGAATTTATTTATTATTCTCATTGACGTTCATACTGGATTTGCTCACCAGTCCAGCAACACAAAACACTGTGACATCATTGTAATGAGCTGCTATTTAAAACAATACATGTACTGTACTATTATAGTCAGTATTGTAATTTCATTTTCAGAAGTAAGGAGTCATAGAAAAACCATTATAAATAATGTCCAGGGGACAGGAGATTTACAGTACTACACTGTAGACATGATTTCTTTCTGTACATAGCTGTTAAATGTGTATGAACAACATGGCTGAATATGAGGCCCTGAGAGAGAAACTTATTAAAAGTGCTCTCTCTGATTCTCTCATATTCATTCATGTTCATATCTGCCTGACAGAGAAATATCCTAATTGACCATGGATTAAGTATATTTTTCAGTAATGTGTTTGGCATTGTTATAGCCAGCCAGATTGATTACTTCTGTTGCATCACTGAATTACATTATATGTACCATTAGTTAATGATGCTTGAAATCTCTCAAACTTAGTTTTAATTATACTTTCAGTCTATTACCTGTTTATTTAAAGTCTTTGAACTTCTGTGTCTTTGTCTTAATAACAATCAGTTTAAAATAATACAGCCTTTTCCCTAATGCTTGTTCTTCAGTGGTTTAGTTTCAACTGACACGAAATTACTACATTTTACTGGTTAAGATTATAGTAGATGGAAAGAAGGGTTTGTCATTAAATATTTAAATATGTTTGCATAAATTATTGGTCAACCACAACAGATAACAGTTTACAATCATTCTAAGAATTTCTTAAACAAAATGTGATTATCAATAACTAGTATGATGGAATCAGTAATTATGTACATTTTATTTGGATCCAAGCTACATCTGGACAGAAATTAGTGAATGTAGTATTCAGAATTGAATTTAGTAGTAGTGGCAGTAGTTCACTGTCAGAAATCCTGAAAGTTTGTTGTGAAAACAGGTTACCTCTCTGCCTATTAAAGTTAAGGTGAAAATTAAATATTAACTTCTTCTGATTTGTCACAAATCATAACAAAAATCAAAAGTAACAATTTAAATCTCCTTAGCAACAACATTGTGGGCCAGTACATAAACTTGCATACATATAATAACCTCAGAGAAGTTTACAACTGTACAGTAACAGAAAGAAGTGTTAATGTGTATACTTCAAATTAGGTTTCTTCGTTAATCTGTTTTCATGATCAAAGATGTTTTTGGCACAGGAAACTCCTTTTAAACTTGGATTACAGCTTAGAAGACCTAATCAAGGCTATGCTCTAGATAATTTTAAAAATAGTTTTACATTCTATATGCCTTTGAGGCATGTTGGCTTACAGAAGAAGAACCACACAAGGTCATGTACTTTCCCAAGCATCAAGAAGAATTTGCCTATCAGGCAAATTTTACTGCAAGATCATTTTGATGGAGAACAACCATTTGTGTACTCATTAGAAGGGAAGAAAATTTCTTATGAAAACAAGAGGAGAACTCTAGACATATCATTAAATCTCCACAACAGAACTTTGAGTATGTACAAGTAACTTTTAAGTGCGCTGTAAACATTGTAGAAACACAGTTAGAGTAAGTTTTGTAGAATGAGAATTAAACTTACAACCAGTCTGCTAAAATACAGTACAAAAATACTTTTTGTTATAAGAATCTCACATAAGTTTATGTTACCTATCACTAAAATTTATTATAATTGTTTGCCTTACTGTAACTAAGGGCAGAGTGTTATGGAGACTTTTTATACAATGTACGAGTGTGTACTTTAATGTTTTTCAGTTGAGTATTTTTAATTTAAATTCAATATTTGTAGATCATTTGTATTTACAGAATTTTGACCTAATTAAATATATTTCCCATCTATTTACTTTACTTACTTTTTGTGGATGATTTCTTTCAATGCTATCCAAGGTGAAGGCCAACAGATAGTGAAACTTGCCGCAGTTAACAGCAGACCAAGATCAAGTGGCAGTGGAAAGCAGACTCACCCTGTTCTCACGATAACCGATCTGGAGCAAAAACTCAGAAAGAAGGTATTGCACTGTCTTTGTAATCTTTGTGTGTCTTTTCCAAGAGATACTGTAAACACTAGTAGATAATTTGCATTTTTAGATAAGCTGCACCTGAGTTTAAATTGAAGCTCAGATATACGTATTTTGTAGGGGAAAGTTTCATCTGGATTGAATCTGTGTTGTTAAGTATTGAGTCTCTTTTAGCCATCTACCATTTTTCACATTCATGAGGATAACTTGGAACTAAATATAGTAAGAGTATTTTATATTAGATAATGTAGGCTAAGAAGTTGTGAATGCTTTGATTGAGCTTTGACATCTACAGTGTGTGTGATGATCTGTAGTAAGCCTTGTAAAAAAGAACTCAGACCCGTAGCAATTTGCACAGGGAATTAAAAATAAAAAAAAAAACAAAATTGTCAGCCACTTGCGATAATTATTGGCTGTCAAATGATTTCTCTTCTATTTTCTTTCATATTTTTTATTTTACAGTTCAATATAAAAGTGTTCACAGTTTTTGGATTCACACTGTAAAATGGCCTGCAGTCATTTTTATAATTATATTTGTATAGTTTGACATCTCAAATAATTTGCTTCTATTTCAGATGCTTGAAAATCATGGTAACATTAGCCGGGCATTTGTGGCATTTGACAAGCGTGGTGACGGATTTGTTACCCTGGATGAACTCAAACGAGTGCTGTTTAACTTTGCATTCCCCATGTCAGACAAGTTGTTTGTAGAGCTCATGGACAGGTAAATATTAGTTGGCTAGTAATAATCAAAGCTTAGGCAGTGCATTTGATGATGTTGATTCCAGGCTTGCCTTTTTGCCCCTGCAAAATCTGTGGGGGATGCCAGATACGTGTCCCAAGACCCATTCATTCGTTGATCGACTGCCCCACACAATCTTGACTCCAATCTGTATTAGGAGTGCGTTCTTTCTACGTTGAATGCAATAAACAACTACATATGCGAATAAATAACTAATTGAAGGTACTGGTAGGCAGGCAGCTTATTTTGAGAGAGTACAATTAATACTGCTTAGGTTCTAGGTATGCAACCAATATTACCATTAAAAAATAATAAACTGTAACAATAATTATTGTTTTCAGTTTATTTCTTCCTATATACTGCCTTTTACTTACAGTGTTGTAAGTGTAATTTCCAATTTTTTTTTTAATATTTGTCAAAGAAACAGAGGTTTAACTTGTCAAATGGATTGGTTCTTGTTATTGCACATTTCCCAGAGTGGACACTATACAGTTTGAGGGCTGAGTATGTTGTTGGCTCTCATTCCTGCTCCAAGGATTATTATCCATGCGGTTCTCAGGTTTTCCACCCTTAACCAGCATTGCCAGATTTCAATCAGGAAACAGTGGATGATGAGCCAATTACTCTGAGGATATCATACTGTAAACTTCCATTTATTTCCATCACCAGTGATTTATTTATTTATTTATTTATTCATTTATTTAATATTTGAGCATTATTGTTTATTTGATTGTTGATTTATTTGCAGGTGTGGGATTCGTGCAAATCACAAGATATCCTATCAGCAGTTCCTTGACAAGTTTCAAATGCCAGTTACCAAGGGAAACGGCCAAACGATCCCAATCAAACCAAATCACAAGTATGTTACATTGAATAATGTTTTCTACTCCTTACTTAGGGCATCAAATACGCCCCCCCCCCCCCCCCCCCGCCTCCTCCACAGAATTAAGGGACTAAGACAAAGCCAAGCCTTTTTACACTCTACTAGTATCATGAAGTCCTGTGACCCACTGTAACCTAAGTCAAAAAGGGTATACCAGTTGCCCCCTGCCCCACCCTTCCCTCGTGTACCCGCTTAAATGCACTCTGATTGGATGCATTGCCATTTGGAGCTGAGCTCATGTTAATATAATACAGGTTTTTCCGTAGACTTTACAAGTGTATTTAGCAAGTAATAAGATGAAAACAGAAAATGACTGCTTTGTGCTTGTGTTGCCTTTTGCAATAATTCCATTATTTATTGTAATAAAGTGTGGTCCCTTGCCTGTGGCTTGGGTTCATGTAACTTGTTGCGCTATTTAGACATGTCAGATGAACACAACTGTCCAAATGTGCAACAAGATGCAAGCTTCTCTCCCAGGTTACCCCCCCCCCCTCCCTCCTTCCCTCCCTCTCCTTACCGCAATATTGTTCAGGAAATTTGATTGATTGCAAAATGCTAGGCTTGACAGTAATAAATCTCTTCAGCATACTACAGTAATGTCAAGTCTCAAGAGTTCATGACATTGTCCCTTTATTTCTAGGTACAATCCAGTGCGTGAAGCAGAAGATACTGTAATGCCAACAACAGAGGATATATGGAAACAGCTTCATGACAAGATCATGAACAGTTTTTCATCTGTAAAGCAAGCATTTCTTGTTTTTGATGATGTAAGTGCTAACTAAATTTTGTTTAAAATAACACCGCTGATAAATAAGAGTATGTGAGTGAATTGTAGTGCTTGAGAGATCCACATCCCCCTTAATAACTTACAAGCATTAAAATTTATTTTGTCATGTGGCAATGCAGCTCATTTACTAATAGACAAAACATTATCAGGAAGCTTAATTAACAAAAGCTGGCCTGAAATAAACTCAAACGCAGTTTTCCATCCAGTCAATCTTCAGTATTTGTGACAAAGTTATTCATACAAAAAAATTCTTTTAAAATTTAATCTTGAAATTTTTTTGCATTGCAGAATAAAGATGGGCGTGTCACTAAACGAGACTTCAGACGTGTGCTTGAAAGCTTCTGTTTCCGAATGAGTCAACAACAATTCCATGAGCTCATGGCCAAGATTGATCCCTACAACAAAGGATACGTGTCCTACTTGGATTTCTTGGACAGATTTGAACAAAGAGAAACAGAGGTTTGCTGGATGACTTTTGTAAATGAAAACAAACATGTTGCATCCAGGCAGTCACAATACATGTAGATGCCATTGAAGTAAAAAAAAGTTGAATCAGTCACAAGTTGTAGCAAAAAGTCATATATGTATTAACTGTGTGGTAAAATATGTACCCTGGCCAAGTCATTGTATAGTCAGTGTTGAAACCAAATGCCAAATTCTTTTTATACATGATTAAAAACCTTGCTAATATATTGTTTATTTTAAAGTAATAGTAAGATTAGTTTACAAAACATGCATTGCAGTAAAATCCCTAAGAATTTAGTACAACTTAAAGAAAGTTCTAATGGAAGTGAGATGCAAGACTGGATTTTCATGTCAGATGCTCTAAATACGTCATAGAACAAAATGACCACTAAACATTTGGACCAGAAAACTTTAATGTCTCAATGAGGCATTGAACGTGTATTTTGTATTTTATTAGGAGCATTTAGAGTGTTTTAACTGCCACCATAATTTTTTTTTGTGCTCTATAGACTTCATCTGTGTTATGGCAGGGGGACTCCTTAGTGAATGTTATACAGTCTACTGCATACTTGAGGAGAAACAGGTGATGAAGTAACCATTGGTTTATTGCTGTCTCTCCCTTATCCTTTCAGGGTGCGCACCCTTGGTTGATGTCCGATCATTCACCAAAAAGTGTTTCTCCTCCTGCTGTCATGGCATGGTCCACTGTAAGTAGTTTATTAATTCCTTAATTTTGGGTCTTAATAAATGTTAATAGTGTGACATGAAGATACATATACAATGTACCTTGCATGTCACCTTGTCAACGAATGTTGCATACATGTCTTTGTGATCCGAGTAAGCTCTCAGTCCTGAATAGGTCAATGGAAAGACATTAGACAACCCTGGCCCTCCAGAGTAGACCTGGGGTTAGGTATGGTGCTAATTATCACTCAAACCTTTAAAATCCTCTCCTAAATGAAGAGTCCCCTAAATATGGCTGTTATGCACCTCATGACTTAATAAGGCCTTTAGAAAAAAGTATTCAAAGGAAAGTGATTAACTTGATGTTACATAGCTCTGTGCATACTCCACGCAAATTGCACAGAAAAAATTTACCCTAGATGTATCGTCCAATATGTTTTCAACCCTCAAGGAATACACACTGAAATGGTTTTAGTGGACATACATTGTACATTTACTTTTAAAAAGGTCTGCCACGACTCCTTTTAATAAGCATCTAACTTTAAGACTGACTAATGTTTGCCTAACGTTTCCCATCATTTGGTGATTAAAACTTAGTTTTGCTGTTGCTTGTACTACTCTAGGTAGAAGACATCTTGCGATCAAAGATCACAGATAACTGGAAGGCAATTGCATCAGCATACCTGGGTATTGATGGCGACAGAGACGGGTCTATTTCTCAGGATGAGCTGAAACAGCTTCTGGAGAGATACTGCCTCCCTGTTTCTGATGATCACTTTGATTTGTAAGTTCAAAAAAGGTTGATCTCAAATGTATTTAAAATATTTGTCAGTAATAATTACACATACTTGTAGTAAGTCTTGATTTCCGATTTTGATTCTTAGGATGTGGAGTCGCTGTGATGTGAATGCAGATGGAAGTGTTGATTTTCAAGAATTTCTTAGTAAATTGGTAGGTCAAAAATTTGAAGCACTACAATGATCTTTTGGTCCATACTCTGTAGCAAATTAAGTCAGCACCAAGCTACATGTACGTGTGTTTGTTTTTGCTTTCTTTTTTTTAAGATGAATGCATTCTTGCAGTCAAGATTTCTTTGCTTTTCCTTTTTAGGGTGTTGATATTATTGGAGGAGATATAAATGGTTTGAGCACAAGAATCCATGATGAAAATGAAGCAAAGGTTCAGTTCTTGAAAGAGGATCAAAATGCAAGGTACAGAGATCAACCTGGTTAAAAGTGTCTTACTCTCTCCACTTTTCTATCCCCAGTTTGGGATTTAAAAAAAATCCCACTGAACTGCAGAGAACATCGGTGAAAAGTCGCTTTTATCTGAGAGATTTGTTTTCCTGTATGGGAGGCACCTGGCTAATCCTGGAGAGTTGGTATTTATGATGATTCCATGGATGGCAACAAAAAAAGATATAAGAAATGAATAAATCATTTTATTTACCCTCAGTTTTTGAAGCTACATTGTTAGGCCTCTAGCATTAAACGCTAATGTTCTGAGCAATCAAATTGGAATTTGGAAATGTTGGTTTTTGAGGAGAGGGGAAATCTGGAGTACCTGGAAAGAAAAACCCTCGGAGCAGGGATGAGAACCAACAACAAACTCAACCCACATGATGCCAAGTCCGGGAATCGAACCCGGGCCACATTGGTGGGAGACAAGTGCTCTCACCACTGCACATGCCATCCCTGCTCCCCCAACAAGACAACAAAGTCATCAAAAGGTCTTTTAGTCCAGTTAACATACAGTAAAGAAATATACAGAGCTCAAAATGTCTTTCACTTTATTGTAATGGCATTCACCTTTTCACTTTCACTTTGTACTTTTAATTAATGTTTGAACAATGAGATAGCTAGTTTGGTCTATTTTTGCCTGATCTTTTTTTTTTCCCTATAGTCAAGTCAAAGTTAGAACTACAAATCAAACTCAAATGCACAATAGAAAGCGGTGAAGAATCCTAAACAGAAACCAAAAGGCTTATAGGATGAGGCTTCCTTGTTACAGTGGCTTGCAAACTAAGTTTTGCAATCTCCTTGACCACATAGCTTCTTGTATTTAACAGACAGGAGTTGGCAGAAGAAAGAGCTCTCAACTTAACAGGCCAAAAATCAGCCAATGAATGCATGGAAATCCTCAAGGTAACATTAAAATTTTGAATATCAGTATTTAGAGGTTTCTGCAGTGCTTTTTATCAAAACCTTTATTGAACTGAGATGTCTGTATAAATGCATTTAATTGTATGTGTTTCAGGAGTATATCTCTCAGAGGTCTCCAGACTTCAGGAAAACATTTGTCAAGTTTGATAGTGATGGAGATGGGAAAATTTCAAGAAAAGAATTTAGAATGGTATGTTTTCTTTGGACCAGTTTTCAACATATCTTTCAGTTCCTTACTAATGCATGGCTTAAAGCAAGGAGATGTCTTTTCTAGCGAACTCAAAGACAGGGTTCTATCATCTGCATAGATGTCAATATTGTATTAAGAAACACTGCTATGTCATCATTAGTAAGAGAAATGGTTAAGGATGGTCAAAGGATAGAGCCTTGTGGTAGCTCTTGCTCTTGCTGTAGTTTAATCTTCTTGTAATCTAATCTAGCTAATGTTGAATACAAATAAGTTTGTTGTATTTGTCGTTGCCTTGCTTAACGTAAAGCAGCTTGCTGGCTTGCTTGCAGGGGGTTAAAAAATGACCTGCTATTAGATCACCAAAATGTTTACGCAGTAGATTGTCTTTTCTCATCCTCTGATTTATTGTTGAAAACATGTTATTCTTTTTTCTTGTACATTTGCAGGTTTTAAATAGCCTTGGCTTATATATGACTGATGATCAATTTCGCATTCTAAGTGCCAGGTTAGTTTTCTTTAATATTTCTTTAACACACAAGTAAAAAGCTTGAATGGAAATCTGACGACTCGTTGGGTTAAACAAGGCACCCTTTTTTCCCATCTTTGGCCTGTAGACAGCTGCATTTACCGTAATCGTTAGATTTATGTGCAGGCTTATTGCTAATCTCATCTTTCGAGAATTAAAAACGTGATTTCTGGATTAAATTCTGGTGACCTAGTAATGACCAAAGCTCCAAGTTGCCAAGTAGTGATCTGAAATGATCGTATCACTGTTTCTTTTAAGGCTGGGATTTCACAAAGGAAAGCTCTCGTACATGGAATTCTTGGACAATTTCCAGGATCGCCGCTCATTTGGTGTGGGGGAGAAAGTGACTGAATACCCAAGTCACAGGTAAAGATTGCTTTGAATTTATAATTATCTGGCCATGTCTGTTGATTCAGACACGCCCTATCTACCTTCTAAACAACACCTCGCGGGAGGCAATTTCATTTTCTGTTACATTACACGGGTGCTACTTTGCTCACACACTTTGTTGTTAGCCCTGTTTGACAGGTCGTAACTTACATTTCTCACACTCATCTTGTTGTCTTTGCAGATACAACCTTCCAATGCCTCAGGAGGAGTCCATGACAGCGAATGCTGTCGAGGCAAGGCTGAGAACTAAACTCAGAGAGAGCTTTCAGGTAAGAAATGTCAACAACAGGTGATTGGGCAGTTCATAGATAGGTTGCAACAATGTGTTATGCGTATGTTTTCTGGTATTTCAACGAAGCATCTCTGCTCAAGGCGTTAACGTTATGTTGTACGCTTCGTTGTGCATTTTCGTCATGCAATATAAAAGGAAAATGAACTTATCCGTGGGTCTAAATAACTTTGAAAGAGGCAAATGGATAAGGGGGTTAGTTTCTAAAGAAACTGGGGTGTTGCTTCATTGGGTAGTAGAAACGAATGTTTGGTTTTTCAACAGAGTTGATTACTAAAGGTTAATTAGCCACCGTAGAGAGATTTGAGTGCTGACGTTTCGAGCGTTAGCCCTTTATCAGAGCGAATCCAATCTAACGAAGGGCTGACGCTCGAAACGTCAGCACTCGAATCACTTTACGGTGGCTAAATTACCTTTAGTTATCAACTTCGTTGATAAACCAAACATTAATTTTTAGTGACGTTTTGAAAGAGAAAAAAAATATAGACAGTTTTTTTTTTAAAACCTGGTAAATGAGAACCGAGCAGACTGTTAAAACTCTCCATCTAAGTTTTCGCTCAAACGACAAACTTGGGATAGATTACAAAATGCAAATTTTAAGTAGAGAAGAAAAATAACTTCAGAAAACGTCGTGCTTTACTAAACTAAGTATTTTTTTCTTTTCCATTTCCCTCGTTGTCAGTGAAAAATTAGTATAAATAATTTACGCAGATGTGTTGTTGTTATTGTTGTTTTTCAAGATGCTCAGACCTTTTCTCGATTTGTTTTCCTTTTTTCTCGTCTAGGATTTACGTGCAGCATTCCAGAAGATTGATTTTGACCGCAATGGCCTGGTAACTAGACCGGAATTTAGGCGGATATTGGACTCGTTCATGTTTATGTTGTCGGATGAGGAATTTGACAAACTCATGACAAACCTTAACATACAGAAAGGAGCTAAACTAAACTACAGAGAATTCCTCAAACGGTTTGAACACGTGGAGACTGTGGAGGAAGGCCATCCGTGGCTGTACTCCAATCACAGGTAATTAATGCGGCAAAGAAGACTTGCTTCTATTTTCTGTATTATAAAAAGTATCCGCACTGCAACTGCAATGATGGACGAAACTGTTAAGAAACTTTTAGCCGATTTTCAAATTCGACCGCTACAGTGATACTGATCGACAACTCAGCCCTGGCCCCCTCATCAATGTTGGTCCGCCGCTGAAATACAGGCCTGGGTCATCATCCGGCCTTCTCAAACTCATTAATAATTCAAAAGCCAAAGACAAAGAAAATCATGCACTGTGAAGTGATTGGATATCTGATGAAAAACTCCTCGTTTTTCTTAATTTCCCCTTCAAAATCAGTTTGTTTGAGGCGTAATATCAAACACTTGTCGCAGTGTTTCATGTAATATATCAAACACGAGACTCAGTGTTTCATCACATATCAAACACCGAGAAGAGAGTTGAAAATACCACTCGTAGCGGAGCATTTTTGACGAACTTCGAGGTTTTTGATATTGTGTTCTCAAACTCATTAATAATTCATGCAGTCAAAAGCCAATAAATGACCTCCATTTCGGTCAGGTGGATGAATCTTGATACCCCAATGAAACACCAGATGAAACACCACCAGGTTTTCATCTGAGATGAAACATGTTTTTCATCTGAGATCAAACATTTGCATTTTGATGAGATTAATTTCTTATTGTTTCATTTGAGAAGACATGTCAAAAACTCGGGCTTCGTGCTTTATCACGGGTTCCAAATACCTCGAAACAGATGAAAGCACTCGGCCTGCGGCCTCGTGCTTTCATCTGTTTCTCAGTATTTGGAACCCGTGATAAAGCACTCGCCCTCGTTTTTGACATATTACTTCAAAGCAACATTGAGTGAGGCGGAGGTGAGGGGAGAGTGAAGATTTGCTACCCTCAAGACAGTGTTTCCCTAAGGGAGATTGAAATATATGAACAAAAAATTCGCACCTTTCTTAACTAGTTTTGCCCACGATTGTAGAATGTCTAGAGAACATTTGGATAATTGAAATTTTCTCGCCGGAACCTGGAAAACCGCTGGAAAATTGTGTTCTTTCTTTGCACTCCTTGGATATGCCTTGCTGTTTTATCAGACGTTAGGTCAATAACAGAGCCGGTTTGCAGAAGAAGGGTTTTTTCGTCCGACTTCAAAGCTGCTACTGTTAGTTCAAGTCGTCTTAAAAATGAGCATTTTTGAGGTTCCAGGGTTGATAACCAGGGCGTGGTTGTTCGAAAGCCATTAACTAGGGATTTTGCCAAGGTCTCTGTTTCTCCTGTTCAAAAGCATATCTACCACCGTCAGAATACAGCGCAGAAGGAATCTCAAGGAACCGCAACGTTACGCTATAAGTAAAATTCAAAACTGATACAACAATCTGTCTCGTCTTATTTTCCGGCTAGCATGCGTATGTTATCTGCTTGCCAACATAAATGAATAGCGACCGAAATGCAAGCAAGCTAGCAATGGTAGGCAAAGCAGTTTTCCCTGAAATTTCCTGAGGGCGCCCCGCATAGAACTTTGCAGATGGACCGGTGATCGAATTTAACTTACCTTAATGATATTTAGCCACGAAGTGATTTGCTGTAACACGTTTCTTTAACTTTCTCATCCAGCTTCAACGAAACGCATGATCTGAACTACCTGACTGCGGAACAAGCGGACGATGTCATCAAACGAAAAGCTTGGGAACAAAACGAGGATGTAGCAAAAGCTTTCCTTGCTTTTGATAGCGATGGAAATGGAATTGTTACGAAGAAAGAACTCAGAAAAGTCCTGTATAAATTCCAGATCCCGCTCAACAAGGAGGAATTTAAGAAGTTATGGGACAAGTAAGTGATGAGCTCAGCTTCAAGGAGCTTCTCTAGTTTTCCTGTTCCGTTACTAAGAAAGAGAGTAGAGGATAACTTTTGAGATTGCTAACTGACGCCATGATTTGTGCATGTTGAAAGATAAGAGATTTGCTATATATAGGTAAATCGGCCACCGTAAAGAGATAAGCTGAGATACAAAAGTTGAGTTTTCGAGCGTTAGCCTTTTGTCAGACCTCATCCTCTCTTGCGAAGGGCAAACACCTAATCCAGTTTACCTTATCAACATGAATTTCAAACCAGCTATTAATTTTCTCTCCGCCATGCCCCTTAGTCTGTTTGGGAATTAAATTATCCGCATCATAGCGAAGTCGTCAACTTACCGTATAATTGCGTCACAATATGACATTTAGGTCCCATCTTATATTAGCTAAATCGCAGGTGAGCTAAGCCGTACCTTCGTATAAACAGTACATTTTCGTCTACTTCGCGGCTTAACTAAGCCGAAGCTTAATTTCTGTCGTAAAAAACCGCCCCATTATTAGAGAGATTTAGAATCACGTCGACAGCAAACGGCAGAGATGAACACGTGACCATGTTTACCCTGTATGTGCCGCTCGCTGTTTTCAGATTCTCACTGAAATTAAGTAGTTTTGCTTTAGCATCAAAGGGCAGAATTATTTTGTACCATTCTC
This sequence comes from Pavona decussata, assembly GCF_977016875.1. Lineage (NCBI taxonomy): Eukaryota > Metazoa > Cnidaria > Anthozoa > Scleractinia > Agariciidae > Pavona > Pavona decussata. The sequence goes on along the minus strand of NW_028145528.1, from coordinate 4,179,553 downwards.
ATCCATGTACTGTTTTTTTAATTTTTATTTAACAAAACATAAACTCGAATCTCACGTTTGCCGTTTGCCGTAAACGAGATTGTAAATGTCTCTGTTATAGCAAAATAAAAGCGCCAAAGTTAAAGTTCAATATTTCTTTACGGTGAAGAAAATTTTATAAATTAAAAAGGGAAAAAACAACTACTTTTGATAGCAGGACTTTTTTGCATGGATTAATACAGGAGTTGAATCGCAAATTGTGTAATAATCTTTTGGTTTATTTCTTCTCTTTTTTTTTTTTTTTAGGTATGACACTGACGGTAATGGTTATGTGGATCACAAGGAGTTCCTGGCAAGATTAGGAGGAGAACTGGCGCCCGGTGACGTGCATGGACCCAGTACATTGATAGCAGAACAGAGTCAACAGGTTATGGAGAGCATGTACAGAAACCAACAGGTCTGTAATCTACTGCCACTGGTGCATTTACTTATAATTCTCAGCGTACGAAAACCCTAAAAACGCTCATAAAACACGTACAGAAACGTTCTAAGACCTTCTAACGTAGCATACACAATGCAATGACCAAATTCGCCAAAAGTATGGCTTTCTATCCCATTAGCATTGCCACAGAGTTTTTTACATCAGGCCGACTTTTGTCGGCTCACTCATCTTCTTTTTTTTAATTTGGCCAAATCGGCCAGATTAATCGGTACGTAAACACTTATTTATTCATTTATTATTTATTTATTTATTTATTTATTTATTTATTTATTTATTTATTCACCACGACATACATTCATTCATTCATTCTTAGTTGAGCTTAGAATTATTGTTGTAGAGACACGAGCTTAAAACTGTATTGGACATAATTATTACAGTGGCTCTGAATTCCCGATTGAAGGGATTTGTTGTGATCGTTCTGTGTATTCTTTGAATAAGGTCATTCCAATGCATTGTTATTGTTATGCAGTCGGATTACAAATAGAAGGGTCAGCTTATCTACTGGAAAAATGTTGTCTAACGGAATAACACCGAATTGCCAAACAAGTACCAAATAAATCGCAGAACGCTAATTGGGGAAACTTTCCAGGTCGAATTGGAATTTAGAAATGTTGGTTTTTGAGGAGAGGCGAAACCCGGAGTAACCGGAGAAAAACCTCTCAGAGCAAGGACGAGAACCAACAACAAACTAAACCCAGGTATGACACCGGGTCCAAGAATCGAACCCGAGCCGCATTGGTGGTAGGCGAGTGCTTTCACCAGTGCGCCATCCCTCCTCCCAATGCTATTCTCCTGAAGATTCACGAAGTTGGAAAACTGCTTTTGTAGAAGGCAGTGCTTACTAAGTACAGCTTGTCGATTCTAAGTAGTCAAGAATCATCAGGTTTATTTACTTCCTTGTTAGGACATGCACCTGGCTGCTACGTGGAATCAAGCTCATGCCGCTTCGTTCTTATCCGCACTCGAGGTTGAGCAGCGTTTGAGGTGAGTTTGGTTCACATGTGCACTTTTAAGCTGATAAAAATCTGCTTAGTAGCTCTCAGTGGTATTTAACAAGTCAAAAAACTAAAACTCAAGTAATTACAGCACCCATCACTAAGAAGTCAACTGTAAAGCCTTGTTTTGGCTTGATAGGCTGGCAGAAGCGTGCGCGCATGAGTTCATACAGATCCTCGCAAGCTCAAGGATTAAAATGTTTTGATTATCGTGCTTGCGCTCGCGGTTTAATCCCTTAAGCCCCATTTTCAAGATGCATATTCTCCTTACGTTCTATATATTTCTTATGGTGTCAGCTGGGAGAATTTCTCTCCGGTGTTCTCATTTGATTTCAGCTTCACTCATTTGCTCATTAATCTCCTCATCTCATTTTAGGGATCGTTTCCGTGATGGATATGAAAGTCTGAGGAAGGCATTTGAGACAGTTGACACCAACAGAGATGGCTACATATCCAGACAAGAACTTCAGAAAGTACTGTTTAATTTCCATTACTTCCTGGACGACGTACAGCTCAATATTCTCCTCGACAGGTCAGTATGAAACTTTGGTTAAGTCTACAAAATAGTAATGATTAATTCTGGAGGCGAGCCGCAATCAAGACTGCAGGGATAACGAGACGAGTAAGCAACGCAATAATCGGCAGCTAAAACAACCAATTTTTGTAGGTGGTTTGGTCAGTGTGCACACTTACGAAAACTTCTTTAGGAAAGTGAATCGCTCGTTGTACGTCTGAGAAATCTCGGCTGAACTTGTGAACTTTACTCTATTAAATTCAAAGAAAGGGTTCACCATCAAAAACAGAAATGGCTCTTTCTCGGTGTTACGATCACGAAGTTATGGGACGCATCCAAAACAGAACAGGTAATCAGGACTGATAAAAAAAGTTTCATGCATGCCTCTATAGTACATCATAGTAGTTTACAGTTTGTTTGTTTGTTGTTGTTGTTGATTTTTTTTTTATTATTTTACTGGCAAAATGGCAGTACAGGAAAACGCTTGAGTGCACTTTTGGCGCGAACATCGAAAAAAAGGCATCTAGTAGACAATTAAAATTGCTATTGCCAGCTATTTTAATAAATTCTCTACCTCAATTTATTGATAGAGTTTTAACAAACGATTTATTTCTATAAAAAATTAACAAGTTTAAATCGGAACGAACTTTTGAAACATCCTGTACAACTACAACTGTACATGTATTTTGCTTGACACTATCCTTGTTGTATTATCCAGGTGTGGTCTCTCCCATAAAAACAAGCTGTCGTACGAGAAATTTCTCAGTGCGTTCCAGGATCACAGGCATTCAGGATACGGCCGCGTCACTCTGGACACACCAGGCAAAGTTGTTACCCCTGTTGTGTTTGAGAGACGCGAGCATCTCTCCCCAGATGCAGCCATTAACAGGCTGAGAAACAAAATCATCGAGAATCCTGAAACCATTCAAAGGGTAAGCAATAATAGGCCGGACCTTCAGAGCAGAGTACAAGTATGACTTTCAAATTTCAATTCAGTGGCATCCCCAGAACTCTCGCTCCTTCCCGTTGTTTACCAGCAGGGATCTTTAGCAACGACGAGGGCAACGGCAATGAAGACGTCACCTGAAAATATATCTTTATTTCATTTGTGCTACTTCGCAATTATTTCAACTCGCTCAACTTTTACAAAAGTGGCAAACTATCCAGGAACCAAATTGGTAGGAGTGGCGTACAAACTGAGAAAGAAAATGAAAAATTCGCCGTCGTGCGTTTACGTTCTCCAAAAAACCTTAAATGTGGTCATTTCTCGATGTTGTTTTGTAAAGGACGGTAAAGAAATGTACCAAAATGTAAAACGCACGTGCAGAGCGATTGTTTTTGCTCATTAAACCTATTGTTTTGCGGCGTCGCAGTCGTCGTTGTTTAAGCTTCCTAATAAGACCCCTAGAAACAAGATTTGTATGACAAGCGGTTATCTAAACCACGCAAACCAGATTTGAAAGTCGTACTCGTGCTCAATCTCGTACTCGTAGCCTAAATCTGAAGGTTCGTAATATTATGTAATGAACTGAATACTCCAAGCTAAATGCTTCAGTGGTGGTCACCCTTCCTGTGTATAGGTTTTCCTGTACAACAAACGCTCCTCTGCATCGTCCCTCCCCACCCAGGTGAAAAACTGGCATCAGTTGAACGTGATAGACTTAATTGTCTGTTAGACTTGCGAGCAGTCTCTTTACATATGTAACCTTTATTTTACTTTGGAGTTAGGTTAGCGCGCTCGATGGGTTTGCATAATTTCTATATTTCCGTTCGCGTTGAGGATCTGATGAAGTTCTAAAAGAGTCTTACCAAACTGCGTTTACAGAAGGGTAATGGTGTGAAACGGAAATTTCTGGAGAAACCTTACGAGATCATCTCATGGTTTGGGAAGTCGGGGTAAAAAACCCAGAGAACTTCGTTTCATTCGTCCATTCCTACTTTGGCACAAGTTCTTCAGCCGTTGTTTGATGACGTTGTTTGGTTTGGGCGGAAAACTCTTGCGTGGAACGCGCTTGTTTTGCAGCAAAGAAAGGTTAACTGGAAAGTGCTATCCCATTTCCAACAAATTTTCTTAGAATTCCAAAGCGGGACGTTTGTCTAATGGAAGAGACCCAGGCTAGCAAGAAGGTGGTAGAATTGAGGAATCGTAGTACCACTCTGTGGTTTACGTTCACCAATTATAAACCCTGTAGCAGCTTAGCGAAATTTTGGTTTAAACATTTATACTGTTGCTTACATCTCCAGGCTTTTGCTGCGTTTGACCGCGAAGGAATGGGACTGGTTTCTAAAGAAGATTTGCATCAGATAATCAACGCGTTCTGCTTTGTGATGTCTGATAAACAGTTTCAGGTAAACCATTGCTTATAGTAGCTAACTATAGACGACGTTTGCCTTAAGGACGGGAGTTGGAGCCCAGTTAGAAGTTTAAAACAGAAGGAAAGACCAGCAAACACGGACGCGAACTATTTTTCGAAATTTTAATTATGGTTCCCTTTCTCACGAGAGAACCTCTCCAAGCAAACACACAAAATTACAGGAAGTATGATCGCCTAGGAGAGGTCTCAATTACGGTGCTGAAATTTGACTTAAAGGAGAAAATTTGGTGTTGTGGACAAGCAATTGCCTACCTGTTGTTTAAAAGCCGATTAACGCTAATCCACGATTAAAAGTTAACCGAGGTTTTCATCTCGCTCATTAAAAATGATTTTGGAAGCTAATTTTTAAAAGCTAATGATAAAGAAACGCCTAAGTCAAAACAGAGGGACAAAAATCTTACGAAAGAATCTTTACTTACTAGTAATTAAACTTGAATCAGAGTTCACGTTAATCCAGGATTAGCTTAATCGGGCTTTGAACACACAGGGCCCAGATCTCTTACCAGAGTTAGTCTATTAGGAGGTTTGACTGCACGCCTTCACGAAGCACAAGCACTAGGAAAACAGTTTTTTTCTTGTAATATTATCCCTACTAAAAATTTATGCGAGACAAGCATAAATAGCACGAGGTAATCAAACTTGTGCGTTTTTCTTGAGCGTAAACCTACGCTATGTTGCGTTAGGTAGGGTTACAAGAACCTGTCCTTTTGTTCTCCTTATGTGCCAGTGTTTATGGGTAGGCTTCTGTTTATGCTTGTGCTTAAAGGGTTACTGCCATAGCGATTTTGCTGTATTTTGGTCCAAGCTGCTCAAATATTTGACGAAAAGCCTTTTTGCTAACAAGAAATTGCTCTTAGAACACCAGGAAGAAATATTAGGGGATTTCTCCAAGGAAAACTAACTATGATGATCAGGTTTTAGTGACTTCTCTAAAATACACAAGAACAACTTGGAAAAATTGACCAATTTTTTTCAAGTTGCAATCCATTTTCATCCTAGCAATCCGCAGCCAAACATAATTAAAACGTGTTTCTGTGCACTAATAGGGTTATTGTTAATAAAACTGAACCATTATTTTAACGATTCCACCGATTCAACTATGTTTTTTGGCCATTCAAAGTGACAGTTAAATAGGTGACGCTGCCCTTTTAATTTGTTTAATCCTTATGTGACAACACTCGACAGTTCGATTGAAGTTTTTTACTCGCGTGTCCGTGCCGCTGTCATCTGTGTTTGCGTAAAGGCCAAACTGTTGATCTTGTCAGAATTTGAATAAACGCTTTGTTTTTTTCACAGGCACTGTTGAAGAAAGTAAACGTCGGCGAAGGAGGCTTGATATCCTGTGAAGATTTTTTAAAGAGCTTTCAAAAATCAGACGCTGAGGTAAAAAGCTTCAATTTCTCAGTTTTATTTGTAAAATTTTAAGACACTTTGGATGCCGTCAAGGCAAAACACTGTCCGAACGTGCCTGCTATGTTCTTTGTGAGTTTTGTTTATTTTTGGTTAAACGTTATTAATAATAATAATACGCGGTAAAGCGTTATAAATCTGGTAGGATTATTCGAGAAGAAAGCCTTCGCTCCACTCAACGAAATTCCCCTTGCTCTACCTTCCGTACCTTGAACTCCGCACTATGAAACCTTAAGAGAGCGGGCCGAGATCTTTGTGAAGTATTCTTACAGTGCCTTCTTCAAAGCAGTCGTAATTTGAAAGCCGGTCGTAATTCTTATTGTATTCGCACACGCAAAGGCGATAGATTTCTAGCCTGTCAACAGTCGCTTGTTTTTGGTCGTTAACAGCTCAAAGAGAAGCGAAACCTTAGTGTTCAAACGCGAGGTGTAAGGCTTTGCGCGGTTTTTCTATGACGTGCGGCACGTTACAACTGTCAATATTTTGGCTTGTCTCACCTGCGGGTTTAAGTCGCTTGAAAACAGCAAAGTAAACCATTCAAACTCATGTTGACAGTAACGAGTTGAACAGGAGTTCACGAACACGTAAGGTTACGCATCTGACCACAATAGAACTAGTCTCTAGTTCTTCACTGGGCCAGGGCTCGCCAACTGTTTGAGGTTGTGAAACTCACATTTGATGTGTGACGGTTAGGTAAACACGAGCTGTTTACTTCAAACGCGAAAGAGAAGTAGCATAGAAAGTATTGTCGTCAAACTCGAATTTAAGCGGTAGCTTAAAGGTTCTGAAAGTTTCTAGTGTGAAGGAACAGGTTTCCCAAGGGTCGTTGTTGTTGTTGTTTGAGTTTGACTTACCAACTTAATTTTACCATGTTAATATGCATTATAATATAAAGGCATCGTCACATGACATTTTAAAGTTTGCAAAGTCACGTTAGCAGAATACAAGCTGGTCTTCAGAAGAATAATTGGCAAACATTGAACCTCACAGCACGTTCTGTTTCGTTCCTAGGCCAGTCGCAAGTGGCTGGAGAGTTTGTATCCCTCATCCGATAAACGTCAAAGAACCGCTGATTACGTCAGTAAGCGAACGCGTGGAATGACTGACGCCGAGGTGCAAAAGAAAGTTCGAGAAGTTGTAGTGGCGAGGTTTTACAGCCTAGCAAAGGTGAATATATCTTCCATCTTTGTTGCATCCTAGTAATGTCACATCTTAGAGTGGATTTTCTTTGCAATCTGGTTTGTAGTCTGTCACCAGTGATGAGATTAACGTAAGTTACCTTGTCCTTACTGAAAGCTCAACGTAAACCGCAGTGAAACAAGAGAACATCACTTTAAACAAGGACCCGCACTATAAAAAGATAGCTTCTCCCTCCTTTGTCACACAGTCATCGCTTCAACGTCACATTAGGGATGACGAATATAGTGAGCAAGTAGGAAGTCAAAGTTGTGGAATCGGTATTTCAAGCAATAAAGCCAAACGTGTCTTGAAAAAATAACCTTAGCTGTTGAAAGAATATCTTGGACATAATATATTGCAGTTGAGCCGCAAAAACAAATTAGCAATTCTCTAGCTTTATTCACAAGGCAAATACGTATACGAATTTCAAATTTATTCTGTCAATATTCTATTGTATCTTGTCGCACCGAGTCTGCGATGTTCACAGCTCAGTGTCTACAATAAAATGACTGGCGGCTTGACCAGGTCGAGGTTCCTTTTATAGTGCGAGTCCGTGTTTAAGAGTTTTTAAAATAATATCTTGCTCATGCAACTACAAATTTATTATTGTTTGTTGTTCCCAGTCATTCACGGACAAAGACATTCATCATACTGGAACAATTAGCGCCAGTTCACTCCACGAAATACTCAACGAGCATGCGTTCCGTATGACCAGCGATCAGTTCAGCCTTATTTGGAATCAGCTTCCCAAGAATTCAGAAGGCAAAGTGGATTACAGGGATTTCCTTAAAATGTTTTCTTCGCGAGCTGATGTGTCGCGAGCCGCGTCAACAACACCACCTCAGTCACGCGACAGAGGGGTAAGGCAAATAATACCCTAAAGTCCCAAATAGGCACCCATTCTGTTGCGATACTTTTACGCTTCTACTACCACAAAAATGTGTTGAAGTTTTAGTATCAAATATCCCAGTAATTATAAGCCCTCTGCTCAGCTCAAGCATGCCTATGAGCCTTCGATTAAATTTAGATGGTGAAAATGGTCTATTTCCTATTATGTCCTGACTATTACCGGTTGCATGTTCCAATATCGTTTGTTTTTACTTTGACGTCCTTCAACGCGGAATAACTCGCACGGCACAGGCACACACAAAAAATAATAATTCTATCTCCATTTCTTCTTAAGATGATAAATCCTCCCCCTTCCCCCCAATAGTAAACCAATAGTAACCGTCAAAAAAATGTATCAAAGAGAAGTTTTTAATGCTCAGAAGAAAAGAAAGCGCCTTGGCATTTTACACAGTCCTTCGTTTGGTGAGACCGCTTCTCTGTTTCAGGCTTCATACGAGCCCGCAGTGTCGCCTGTACGCTTACCTGTCAGAATCCCATCAGCCGAGTTTGTGACTCCGCCTCCATCAGCCAGTGACGTGGAAAGAAAAATAAAAGATGGGGTGAGTTCTCATAATGAATATATATTTGTAGTTTGAGTAAGGTGTACCTAGACAGTTGTTTTCTGTTTTTTGTTTAATTGCCCCTGGGAATAGCCGTAGATCCGTAATTGTGCATTTTTTCCTGTTATTTAGATTTGTCGTCGCTGGCAGCACATCCAGAAATCCTTCAGAAACATCGACAGTAGAAACAAGGGAATAGTGAGTTTTGAACAACTCAAAGGTGAGTTGGGACGTCCTTTCAATCTTTTATCCAGCAAATGTGTTTGCTTGCTATGATTGGTTAAAATACGTCACGTGACGCAATATGCCTTAACTCAAACTGGGAAATTTCAGATGATATTCCTCAAGAAATTTCCCCCAATATCAACAGGCGTATTTCTCCTTGCTGTTCCCCGAATACATGTACCAGTATTTGTTATGTTTTATGTTGGGAAAATTTGTTGAAAAATCGATAAATTTCATCCTTGGTGACCGTTTCATTGATTCTCATGATCTGATTGTTTGACCAGGCCGTGATATTATAGAGAGAAATAAGATACTGATCACTATTGGGTTCGCTGTAGTGCGACAGAGGGCGTTATTTGACAACATCAATATGGCAGAACGTTTTGCTGTTGGAACGTGCCCTCTTTCGTTCCAACAGCAAAACGCTCTGCCATATTGATGTTGTCAAATAACGCCCTCTGTCGCACTACAGCGAACCCAATAGTGATCGGTATCTTATTTCTCCCTACAATATCACTGCCTGGTCAAACAATCTGGAACTGTTAAGGCTGATTTACACCTTCCAATTTATCGGCCTGATTAGTAGGTTCAATCGCATGCGCCAAATTACACAGTAATACAAACAATTAACAATTATTGGACGAGGTTGAGCAGAATATCGTGATTTGTCAGTGGCGAGCATTCACTGACAAATCACGATCTTTTGCGATAACCGAGTTCAATAATTGTCTCATCATTCGATCACCGAGTTTTTTAAATCACTCTCTGACAGCTCAGGGAAGCGATCTGCTATTTTCACACGAGCGTGATTTCAATTACGTATGAGTAGAATATTATTTGCAGCAGTTGTACAGTATTGCGCATGAGCAAGCCATTATTTGTAGGTAGTTATTTGCAGGTCACGTGGTTTGCTCTCGGCTAATGAGAAAGGAGAAAAAATACATCGAATGATAATAACCGTTGTTTGGCTGTGAGAATAATCATGAAATATCATTTTGTCCTAGCAGTTTGCAGGATGTTTGCCCCATGAACCTAGTTTAATGGCCTTAGTTGAGTCTCTTGTAGCTCAGTGGTAGAGCATCCGAACTAGTAATCGGAAGGTCTTAGGTTGGACTCCTGATAGGAGCACTCGGATTTCTTTTTTCCTAGTATGCCTGTGTCACTTTCTGGAATAATACATCATTCTCATTCATTTACCAGGCTGGAAATATACCATCACATTTATTTCATTTACCACACGTTCGACATTTAAATCCTAGCAGTATGCAGGATGTTTGTCCCACGAACCTAGTTTAATGGCCTTAGCTCCCATGAGTCTCCTGTAGCTCAGTGGTAGAGCATCCGAACTAGTAATCGGAAGGTCTTAGGTTCGACTCCTGATTGGAGCAATCGGATTTCCTTTATCCGAGTATGCCTGTGTCACTGACTGAATAACACATCATTCTCATTGTTTTGTCACTGGACATTATTTGCTCCTCAAGGCTCTCAGTTTTCCTCGAGCCTCCCTCTCTGAAAACGTCTTCGCTTCTCGGAACAGATATGTCTGCGGACAAAATCCGTGCATGTTTTAGCACCAGACGATAGTTATTGTTGATATATCATTATCTCAAATGTGCTGATATTTAGTGGTATTTAGTGGTGCTCTTGTCGAGTTGGACTTCCAGTTTATTTTAAAAGAACCTTTGCTTTGTTTTTCATCAGATATTTTGTGGAAGCATGATATTGAGCTCACCCCAAACGAGCTTTTGTCTTTGTGGAAGAAACACAGCAGTGAAGAAAAAGGAGGGTAAGGTTGAAGCATTCCATGTACGGTACTCTCACTATCGAGAACTTCACAGTGAATTTGAATAACTCACCGGTTCAATCCGTTTCTACAAGATATGTTTCTTACTTTCGAGTTCGAAAGAGTTAGTTGGTAAATGAGCATTTTTTTTTTTCTGGGAGGGGAGGGGGGTGTAATCTGTATAATGGACCATACGGGGAAGCTCCGCCCGAGGGTATACCTTTTTCAGGCTGTAGGGATATTAAAGGGTAAGGATTTCACGAACTGAGGTTTGGACAAGGGCAGGGAAAGCTGTCATTAGGGTATTTTTAAAAAGGCTCTTTCAAAATATCTCGAACAGACGAACCGAAAAGAGACGCAGTGTTTCTACTATAGGTATGTGAAAGGGCTACCTTTTCTGTCCAAAATGGTATATAAAAAGATGAGGGTTTGGACCGCGGGGTCAGTGGGGCCTCCCCATATAAACTTCTTTATATTGGCCTTCGTAAGGTTTCTAGATTAGTGAAATGCCTGGCTTTCATGTCTTTAAGAACAATCGCCTTGATGCTATTGTAACCTTGCGTGTTGCATTAAACAAGCATTTTTCTTTCTTCCTTTAGAGTTGTGTACAAAGATTTCATGCGGCACTTTGTGTTGAATATGAAGTCTCAAGATAGTAACTCTTTTGCGAGGCCCAAGCTACAGCCAACCAGAATGCCGGTAAGACGGAAATGACAAGTTTGAATTTCACTACACGCTGCCCGAAGGCATAATACCTAAACGTGTGTTTATATAGAGTATCGTTCTTATCTTTCTTATCCTTCTTGGGATAGTACAGGATAAAATTGCAATTCTTCATCTGACTGGAATGTAATTTGAATCCTTGTAGCGTCCTGCGAAGGGAACACGATCGACTCGTTTTGAATATGTTGATTACATTACATTTTTTATCTGTTCTTTGAACAACCGGGGCCTGTTCTCTAGAATCCATTCCCGCTGCTGAAAAATCCATACTCGTTTATCAGATTTTCAGACCAAAATGGTTAAAACTTCTGACCCAAAGCGGATCCGCACGTACCTAAAAGGGAGTATGCTCCCCCCCCCCCCCCCCCCGAAGGGGTTTTATTAGAAAAAAATCATAATTTATCACAATTTTCTTGGATGGCGACAAATATTTATATCGCCTTTTTTCGGGATCGCTGCTCCGAACTTTACGGTATAAATGACATTGGACTTTTGAGCGTGAGTGAAATTATAAGACGTATTGTTCTTACAACAGCTCCACAAATCAATGTCAACAGGATCCCCAGGTCTTAAATTTCAATATGATTGACTAGTTGCGTTTTGTTACAGACCAGCCCAGGGGTAATGAGTGATAGGCTGATTGAACTGATGGCCACTATCCGAGCCCCAGTGCGGCGCGACTGGAAGGAGATGAGGAGAGCATTCAGGGTAAGACAAGTCACATTATCGCCTGAAATTGTTCCCTTGGGAAACTTGAAATTTAGTTCTAATGGGCCATTTTACAATTGTGTGCTTAGTGACCTGGCCTTGGATTGGAAGCGAGGCTGGGTTGACCTTGCTTTGATAGAAACCTCACTGCTTTTCATATGTAGATGCAAACTAGTTAGCATAAGAACGGCATGATCTACATATGAGAAGCAGTGAGGTTTGTATCAAAACAAGGTCACTCCCAGCCTCACTTACAACCAAGGCCAGGTCACTAAGCACAAAACTAAAAAATGAGTTCTTGTAGGTGTTTGGTTTTGTTCAAAAATTTCCGTCTTAGGCTAGACTCCAAACTTGTGTAGTCAGTCTTTCAGTTCAGTTTTTCGTTTGTTCGTTCGTTCATTCATTGTTTTTTTTTTTCTGCAGGCCTTGGATAAAAGCGGCTCTGGTACTTGCTCGCTTATTGAGTTCAGGCAGATGATGAGGAAATTCAAGATTGACTTAAACGAAGAAGAGTTCTTCCACTTGTTTTCGTTTTACGATAAGAACATAACGGGAAAAATTTCTTACAACGATTTCCTCCGAGCCCATTTAGAGTGAAACTGTTTTCTCTTGTGGGGTGCTTTGCCTGATGCATGAACTTTGAATGCTTAGAGAAACATGTCCATGGATGGATGTAAAAATCGAAGGTCCTCTGCGGTATATTATCTCCCGTTATTTTTAAACGTTGTATATAAAAGTAAAAGAATCACTTGTAAAGGATACATAAGGCTCGTTTTGTTATTTTATTGGATTGATCTGTGGGTGATGAAAAGACACTGTAAATCTCTTTGAAGTAAGTGTTTGTAAATTAAAGGAAAATGCTGTAAATGTTTCTTGTTATGACCACAAGGATTACAAGCAAGGCTACAGTAATACGGATAATGTCACTGTACTACCGGGCTAAATGAATCTTTTAATGTACTGAAAAACCTGCTGATGCTATCGTCTTACAACTATTTCTGTCTTTCTGTCATGAAATCGGGTACAACTTTTCACTTGATTCAGAACTTAATAGGGTACTGCAGAGATAAAATGGGATCTGAGATTTGCCCGTTTTTCACAAGGAAAATGGGATTTGACGCACTGGCAATGAGATTTGGTCACATACTTCGGGATCTGGGGGCAAACTTTTGGCTGGAAGTGTAAACAGACACATGTAATGCGTCTTCAGGACGAAATCAAAGGCTCCTGTGAGCCAACTCGTGAATGCAGATGACACATAGTAATTGAAATTTAGACGGCTACGGAAACTTCCCCAAGAGCTAAAAGAAATTATATCTTTGCCCGATTATGTAACGAAAAATGACCATTCTTGTACTATTAAAATGATTGTCAAATTATTCTGTACAGATTGAATAAGCCGATTATTCTGATGCGCCGATTAAAAAAAATCACGTGTTTTTTTTTATTCAAAGTTCATAGGAGCACGCCATGTGCAGCTACGTCATGCAAATTCGTGTCCCCGATAGTCCGGGGCTACTGGATTTCGCGATCGGGCTAGTGGATTCTAACCATCACTTGCCCGATGGGCAAGTGAAGTTTTTTTGGGAATTAAAATTACAAAATTACTGTAGGGCAAGCCGATCTCACAAAGGGAAATATGTTCAACAAAGTATCGCATTACATTTCATGCCCGACATAAATGCGTGAAATTTTTCCTTTGGAGTTCAGTCCACGCAATCCTCAAGTAAAAATAATGAACTATGACAAGCTCTTGCTAAATAAGAATTATTTATCGACCGCGTCCTTTTGCTTTCCCATAAATTTCCAGTTGTAAATTTCGAAAATGAAACATTTTTTCCCTGTGAAACCTCCATGAAAGCTGACAAGATCTTAAAGTGTTCATTTCACCAGAAATTTGCATAATTTTGTTTACGACGTCAATGATGCGTGACATGGCACGTTCCGCTTTCGCGTGAAAACTGACAAATTAAATTATTTTTTAATTAAATTATTTCTAAATTAAATTATTTTTAATTCTTAAAAGAAACCGCACTTTGTAGAAAAAACGAAAAAAACCTAGAACTTTGCTCAGATTCAACGAAAAATCTCCATTCTTACACTGAAATGATTGTCAAATTATTCTCTACAGAATGAATGAGAGAATTCTGACGCGTCGTGAAAAAAAATTTTCACGTTTTTTTTTTTCACTAATTGAGTTTACGACCCCGGACTTTCTGAAAAACTGAAAAAACTTGCAACTTTGCTCAGATTGAACGAAAAATCTCCATTCTTGCACTAAATGATCGTCAAATTATTCTCTACATATTGAATAAGAATTTCCTGATGCGCCGTGAACAATAAATGTTCGCGTGTTTTCCCCACTAATTCAATCTCGTACCCAGAGCCTTCGTTACCCTTGTCCAGCGGAACGGGAAACGGACGCTCTGGCAATCTCGTACCCAGAGTCCTCAGGCTTTTTGGTCAGCGGAGCGGCGCCAGGAGAGACTCTGGGATAATGGAAAAATATAATTTTTTTGATTGGTCGTCTGCATAACAATGGAAGACCGACAGGAAGTCCGTTGGTCATTTGCGGAAGTTAACCAAACCGGAAACCCCCCGAACCAACTTCCCTGTTTTGGAGGGAGATTTGAAATGTCAAACTCGGAGCTTTGAAATTTTTGTGTGTGTGTCACGTTTTTTTTTCCTATCGCCTCCATTTACACCAAAAATTAGAAACACTCCAATTCAAAGACGGGTTTTGAATTATGTCATTGTCAGTGCAACAATTTCTAGCCGACGAAACATCAGTCGTTTTAGCGTGGGAAGTTGCACTACTGCCATACGATGGTAAAACACGGCAAAATGCAAGCAGCTACTTACCTTGTTGTGGATGAAAATTTGGAGATGAAGAGATCTGTTGTGGAGCGAAGTCCATCTCAGGTTGCCGTTTCCCCTTCGGTTTTGCCACAAGGGAAACGCTGAACACATCTCCACGATGATCAAACGCCGCACACGAGAGCAAACGTTTCACTTTTTTCAGTCACGGCCCATCTTGCCAAAGCTAGCTAACCACTCACAAAAAAAATCCCTTTTAGAGGCGGAGGTAATCTATTTTATTTTCAGCATTATAATGGCGTGTGGAACATTTTCTCCAATGTTGAGAGATTTTGTTTTGAGTGTAAACGTTTAAAAGTGTAAAAGGCCGTTGTTTTATAGGTTACCTTAAGATGAAAGTTAAATCTCAAATGTAATAGCCAGTACATGCAGATTTACAATAGAGGGGCAGTTGAGAATAAAGACTTGTTGTGAGTCTGCTACTTACAACCATCTTCTCTGCAAGAAAGTCAACACATTGTGACAGTGAAGTAGCCACCCAACTTGACCTGTCAAAGAACAGGTGTAGATAATACTGAAGAAAGCTGGTCTTCCAAATGCAGATATACTTTAAAAATATTTACATTTATTTATTTCCCAACGTACAGAGACAAACAAATAAAAGAAAAGTATAAGTGGAGAGGAGGCTAAGAAACCATGGGGCTTATGAATATTGAGTCTCCTCAATCTTAAAATACAAAAGTTATAATATTGCTTGGAGTTTTTATATAACCAAACATATAATGCACACTGAGTTTAAAATTAAGATGGCAAAAATTTAAAGGTAACGATGGTTTAATTGTACTCTGTTAAAGGCTGTATATTAATATGTAAGTAAAAATGATTTAACTTTTTTAAAATGTTACTTCTGATCACGAAAATGCAAAAACTCCATTGAAGAAGGATGAGACAAGAAAACTGTGGGTTCCCTTGCAGACAAATATTCCTGTTGAGATTTCCAAAGCAATTATGCTATTGCAAAGTGTGAAATCATGCCTAAATTAAAGTACCAGTTGTTGGAAAAAAATAGATGAGCAGTGCTGTGACCTTCTGTGTTATATGTCATAAGGAAGAACACCAAGTCTTCCCTTGAAGGGTTCAATTGGGACACAATTATTATTGAGGAGATACAGGAGAAGGTCTCTGCTCGATTTCATTCTACTGCAAGTGTACCTGTTGTACATGAACATGGGAGCGAAGTACCCCCCGTTTGTGTGACATGCGACCAGATGATGTTTGCACAGCCTTGTACAGAAAGTGACCACTTTCATCATATATCCTTGGTATCAAACACTCCACTTGTAATGGGGAGATTAACTAACGTAATTATTTTGGCAACCCTTCCTATCATTTCTTCATGTTATTATTAAAACAAGTTTAACACAAAGGACACTAAAATCAATTACCCACCTTAAAACGTTTCTCTTTTAATATTACTCATTTAAACAGCAAAAATATTAAATATTTTCCACAAATTATGATGATAATAATAACAATCATTATTATTATTATTATTATTATTATTATTAAGGAGAGAGCGCGGTCCGGCTGATTGGGGTTGGTGAAGTAATACGGAGGATAATTGGGAAGTGGGTGATGAGAGTAACAAAACCCAATGCCGTCAAAGCAAGCGGCTCACTGCAGGTGTGCGCAGGCCATAAAAGTGGGAGTGAGGCTGTTATTCATGCAAGGCACAATATTTTTGACGCCAATGAAACAGACGCTGTTCTTCTTGTTGAAGCCTCTAATGCCCTAAACAGAGCTGCTGCAGATCTTTGGTCAATGCAGCTCACTAGACTTGGCCCAGTCCCACCAAACATTATGCAATATGCTGGATGACCTAGATTGTGGCATGATAGACCATTACAGTCCAGGAAGGGCTTGAACTAAGAGTCAATAGTTGTTTTATTTTTAGGTCTTAGCTAACATTATTGTCAAGGGACAACAAATTCCCACAAGCACTGGATAATTTACACAGTTCATTACTTTTGACAGGGTGTCCAGCAAAGGTCTCAACAACACTGTGCCAATCATTCAGGATATTGGGGAGTTTGACAATAATAATTATCTGTTGTCAACACGAGAGCAGCAAGATCAGAGAAGAGATTATATTATACTATTCAGCAGAGTGTTGGTTGAGTACTTCCCTTGCCTGAAGTCAATAATTAAAAGTGTGATACCAAATCAGATCACCATCCAGTACTGGAAAGAAATGGCAAATCCTTCAGAAATTATCAATTTACCAGTTGTACCCTTTAATCAAAATAAATTAGGTAATGTGTGTCAGTACCTGAGCTATCTGACTCAGCTCTTAGTTAAAGAGTGCACTCCACAACCAAATGAAGTTGGGCCCCACCAATTTATGTAAATTAATAATATAAACACAAATTCCCCAATCTATTAACCCCTTCCCTGTGCTTCCTATAGTACACACCCAAAAATATGAGAACTCACATAAGATAGTTTTAATTTTACCTTGATTAAATATACAAGGACAGACTGAGGAGATTATATACATGGTATAGAAATTGACTAAGTGAAAATATATCATAGTCAGGATATCAACAGTCTCTCAACAATCACATTATAACTAATTTACTGATGAGAGGTGATGACCACTCTCTACACAGTTCTCATGTAAATACTCTGTGGTTAGGCAGAAAAGTTAACAAACCTCAACACAACTCACTGTCCTTAATTTCATAGCCTGTGCCAGGAAAAAGTTTGGTACTAGGTAGTATTGGGATTTGAATTGAATAAACCCAACATGCACTGGAATGCATTTAAAACACTGTTAAAAAATTATTACTACTTCATTTTATTTCTAGATATATAGTATACCTGGGAGCAACTCTACAGCACTAAAACCATGCAAGATGTGAGCACTCTCTATCAGATTCGTCAGAAGTTTAGTCTGAAATGTCAGCCGTCTCCTCTTCCTAACCCACAGGGGGCGCGTCCCCAGTGGGTTAGGGAGAGGAGACAGCTGACATTTCAGACTATCAGAAGCTTGGCAAAAGGAATGTCTATTCAGAAAGAAAAACTTCAAAGCTGCTCATGACATGTCATTCACGACAGATGTATAAAAATGTGCTGATGTTTAAATTGTACCAGCTTGCAATTGAACAGATATAACATTCTAATTATATTCACTTTAAGAAAAGCGTGCACACAATTCATTCTATTGCAATTAAAAAGGGGCAAAAACAGTTAATATCAAGAGGTGATTTAAATTGTCAAATGATAACTTACACTATGTGTTCATTGAAGCAATAACTAATAAACAGACATAACTTAAACAAATCCCATTTGGAAATAAACTGTAAAGGGCAGGGCGAAGGTAATTTAAACATAAATTCGACACACAGTCAGCTGCACAGTTCTGTGAGAGGAGAAGTGATGGTTCCTTTTTATTTGTAAGTATAAAAAATAATAAAGAAATAATTGTTATTTACTTGTCTGTATGTGTTGTAGCAATGTCGAATCAAGTCCACCGTTCGCTCGCTCTTACAGGATAAAAAATCCAGTTGCTTTGATCCGCTCTTACGGGAAAAAAATTCAGTTCCTTTGATCGCGTGTAAGAACCAACTTTGGCTTTCTCGAACACTTTCAAGGCCCGATAAAACCTTCAGGCCCGAAAACATCAACACGACTGCCATTTTGGGGCGTTTTACTTCCGTTTTAATCTTAAGCATGCGCACAAAGACCGGAATCCCACGTTTTCTGGGATAAGAAATTCCATTATCCCAGAGTCTCTCCTGGCGCCGCTCCGCTGACCAAAAAGCCTGAGGACTCTGGGTACGAGATTGACGCTCTGTCAGAATCCAAAACCGGAACCACCAAATCCTGGTTCCGGTTTGATTGCGCCTGCGTGAGGTTTGATGGAAAAAGAAAATGGCGGCTGCTATTGATCACTTTCATTGTGCTTTAGAGTTCGCTTTAGAGAAGTTGGGCAAAGCTGAGTTTTCTCTGAAAGAAGCGCAGTATGAAGCTTTAAAAAGTGTCGTGTTTGAAGGAAAGGATACCATTTGTATACTTCCTACAGGATATGGGAAATCACTCATATATCAGCTTCTACCGCATGTATTTGACTATTTTCTGTCAAGAGAAGATTCTTCATCGATTATCTTGGTATTGCCCCTGTATGCGTTGATGCAAGATCAAATAAATAGGCTCAGAGAACACTTAAATGTCTGGATTCTCAAGGATCATTGTAACTATTTTAAACAAAGACCGGAATGTTGGCTTATATAATATAAGCGCAATCCATAACACACGCGAGTCATGAAATAAAGGTTGTTATCAATTGGATTGGACAACAGAATGAAGAGATAAGTAACAAAATGACTTTCACGATAATCAACATTAATTATTTCTCTCCGTCGTTCGAATAAATGATTTCTTTCATATATGGTCATATATTCTCGTATCACCAGAATGAAGAGAATACAAAACTGATTGGATACAGTTCCTGCTTGGTAGTACATCTTATAACTGGTTATTTACCTGAGCCAACTGGAACGTGCTGTTTTGAAAGTTCTAATAACTTCATCGATTGGCATAAATATATTTCTTTTCCAGTGCGGCCTCTTTCCACAGCTGCTTCAGAGTGACCCGAAACAACCTCCGGGTGGTGCAAAAATTACTTTTATGCTGAACCTGGCACGATGAACAGGGCAGACAGCCATCTCCGATAAATTCGTTAACTTTTAAAAAAACGCATTCTTGCCAAAATCAATGCTACTTCTGTTTCAACTCCGGAAACTTTCAAGGACTTATTGTGATGCTTTGTATGCTTGTTACACTGCTTCGGAGTGGTTTGACGGAAGTTGAGAAGCTAGTGTATTCGTCTCCGCCGCAAATCCCACCGACAATAGTCAAAAAACATCGTTGTTCTGTATGTCTGTGAACTTGCCCAACAATCAACTCGGTTTAGATGTAATGTTTCAGAGATATGGACAAGTAGATTTGTTTATTTAGAGAACAATGCAATATTTGCTTCTCGTGGGAACAGTTACTTCCGATTGGCTATCGAAGGATTATAAAGCTTCTCATCCTTGATAGAATTAATGGCCGTTTTTATACTAGAGGACGCGTTATCCGTCTGGACGAACTTGGGCAAACATTTGTTGCTCGTCTGGTTATTCGTCTCTAGTATATTAAAAGACGGGCACAAGAAGCATTATCCGTCTGGACAAACTATTTTCCGTTGTGCGTCGTTCAAGACGAATAATTGTTCCAGGTTGTATTGCTATCAAGTTATTTTCTATTTCTTCAGCAAGTTAACCGGGAAATCTGGAACATCGTTAAGTAACATATTTTAAAATATGAATTTGTTATTGTAGCCAAGTCGCTCGTGCGTGACACAGATTAGGGAGCGAGTGAGATTTAATTTTATCTTTTGTTTGTTGTGGTGTTTGTTGGTTTGTTGTACCCGTGTAGAGAAAACAATATTTAACATCAATATATTTTTTAAAACGTTTTAAGCGTTGAAAATAGTTTAAAGCCTTTTTTAGACAAACTTTGGCCGAGGAGTTAATTTATTCTATTATGCCATGTTATGTAGAGTTGTAGATTTCAATGACGCTGAATTGTAATTTTCTCAAACTTTGATCGGCGTTCGCGCAAACGTTCTTCTAGATCCTAAAGATTAAAAACCATAAACCTAAAATTCAATGACTGTCCTGTCTTTTGTCAAAGTATAAGTTGATTTGAGTCACCACCGGTCAGCTTTTTTTCTCGCTGAATTTGGATTATTTTGGACTTTTGCGTGATAGAGAAAAGTGTTTCTACTTCATCCGAGCTCAGTTGCGTCTCAGTTCGCACACAAACGAGCAGAGATGAAAATAATTACTATGTTTTGACTGAGGAAGAATCAATGTATTAAATTGTACTAAAGAAAGATTCACAGCTATGTAAATGTCTGTGCAGCGAGAAGCTGGAAAGTGTAAAATTTCGGGTTCTCGCATGGTGAAATGCGAGCTTCCGGTAGAGTGACCGTTTTTCGCCTTTTTTTTTTTTGCCGTTATATAGAATATTTCAAAAACGTAACCTTATATCCTTTACATACTTACCTAGCTAAGGCCTTCAAACTAACAAAGTATGGGCGAAATGGATTTTTTTAACCGTGGCCACGATTTCTTTGATTTTTACCGACATTTACTCTTACCCGGTAAGCGCTATTAAAATTCCGTCTGATTTTGCTTTTACTCCGTATATATAAATGCGGTGAGTGTCAACCGCATTACAGCAACGATAGCAATTTTCTTTTCTTTTTTTTTTTCGCATTTTTCGTGGAAGTCGTGTCGGGAGTCGTAAACTCCGCTACTGCCTAATATTTCAATTTCGCGCCGAAAAATAGCTTCCGGTCCGTGAAATAGACATGCTTTTACCAGCCAATCAAAGGTGGCCTCATTTGGATTAGCCCAGAGGTCCGCGTTCTTGGTGCTGACCAAAAGAAAAGCGGGCTCTGGGGACGAGATTGACTAATTGAATTTGAAACTCACTCACTGCGCACGCCCGAAAGTTAACGACAAAACCGACCGACCGACTGATCGACCAAGTCAAAAGCCAGCTATCGCTATAACTCGTTCATTGCGCATGCGCGCATTCACGAGTTAAAAACATTACATATTCATCCGTGTTAGTATTACCAGTATTATTATGGAAAACCATGTCAGTAAGCTCCATTGTTTCCTGAAGATGTACACCGTAAAATTAATTTATTCAGGTATTCACGTGTGTAATAACATCACGATGGAAAGGCCTTTCATTTACCTGTATCCTTCAATTTATCTTCTCGTTGGACCAACCTGAAAAGATTTTCAACATATGTTCAACAGTAATAGCACACAACAACAATAACAAATACCTTTAAAAAAAAAAAACATACGGGTACAAACAGGATACATGTTTGTGGGAACACTTCAGGTAAGCAATATAAAAATGGCAAGATCATGCTGGGTACCAGGTTTTTAGATTACCAATAAACGCGCTGCACGCTGACAGCAAATCCGACTGATGCGCTTGTGCGTCTAACGGGGCTTAACCTTACATCAGAGTATCGTCAAAGACAACTGAGCAACAAAACCACTTTACTCTTCTAATGTAACTTTAATAACACTAAGCAACAGAAACGCCTTTAAAGGTGCCTTGAAGACAAGTCGATTCTATGGAAATTTTTCTATAGTTCGTGAATGCTATTATACTTCAAGTGAGTAACCTATCTAGATCTTTTCATTATCCACATGTGCATCATAAGCTTTTACTTTAGCGATCGGTCAGGGCAAGATACATTTGACCATTAACTTACTAAAATGATTTAATTAACCTAGGAAATTGATTATCAAGCACCATTAATGTTTTTTCACTTGGCAAAATAGTAAGATACAAAATAAGCACGCGACGGCTGTACAGCTCGCTTAGTTGTTGGAAGGCACTGATGCAAATTCTTCGATATTTAAAGCGGCGCTATTTACGATGATACGTAAGGAAATTGAAATTTAACGGAGATAAAGTTAGAAATTATCGCTTGAATGTCAAAAACGTCTTCAAACAGAAATCCGTTTGGGGGTCTTGTCAACAGTGTGACTTCTCGCGACGCCCCGAATCACTCCCTGATTACAGAAACGAGTGGTAATCACAACCGAACTTTGACTGATTATTTCAGAATTTTTTCCAACTAGTTTCCATTATTTCTCTTCCAACACAGCCACCTTCAAACTAAAAATCCTCTAAAAATGATACAATGAAAAGCATCTTCTCAAATAATTATTTAAAACTGTCAAATCCAACCTTGGATTAGTTGACCTACAAGCCCTAATATACTCAAGTAACTTTAATTAACTTTTCTTTTTTTCGGGTTCTAAAGTGCAAATGTGGGAAAAATTTCTTAACTGTCTATTGGTCGAAACGCCAAAAAATTAAGTGTGTCACAAGTAAGTATTTTAACACTTACACACAGTTTTCATGGTCGCTAGAACAGGAGTTCATTAATTAAGGTTCAAGAGTCAGAAAGAGGCTCCATTCTTGGAGTGAAGGTTTAACTAACGTATTGAAAGTAAAGATCTCTAGAATAGGCCCTATCACGGTTTTCGACGCCATTTTGACGAGTAGGCAACAGGCTTGAAGTAACAGTGTTTGTATGGAAATCCGATGTCAAATAATTTTCATAAAACATCGCTTCTGAAAAATTCATGAATTAGAAACTTTTGGCATTAGGAAAACGATTTTAGGAAAAAAAATTGGAGGGATATAGCTGTGCCAGAAAGCGTCCAGTCGTGTTTTGAACTTTCCATGCATTTCCCTGTATTTTTTTCCCGCGAACTATTTTTAGTAGCAGTTCACGGCTGGTCCGCTTTACAGACAAATGTATGGAAAGTTCAAAACACGACTGGACGCTTTCTGGCACAGCTACATCCCTCCAATTTTTTTCCTAAAATCCTTTTCCTAGCGCTTAAAGTTTCCAAATCATGAATTTTTCAGAAACGATGTTTTATGAAAGTAATTCGACATCTGATTTCCATACAAACACTGCTATTTCAAGTCTGTTTGCCTACCTTACTAAAAATAGCGTGTTATTGTCCCTTTAACGTTGCCTCCAACATCTGCCAGCCCGGCACCTCCTGAACTGCGTTTATAATGGGTTTTAATAGACACCTGAAGTTGATACAGCTTTTTTTGGATTTCATTGGCTCTTTCCCTGCAGCCTTTACTGCTATAATGGACTTTACTTTCAAGCCTTCTAAGCTGCCCGATGAAGGAATCAAATCTGTTGTTCGCTGTCTCCTCGACGTTTGCCAAGGCCTTGCGAGTTTTTGTTAAGAGGTCGGTTGTCAGTGGTAAGTCTTCCAGACCTTTGCCATCCCGACTGCATAAATGTATTGCGTGCTCCGTTACGATTACGTCTTCAGCCGGCGCAGGCGCCGGTCTAGACTGCGCCACTCGAGAAGACGGATGTGGGTACATTTCCGTCGGAGCCAGCGTGCCTTCTATTCCATAAATGAAGTTGTCCAGGATGTTTACCAGGTCAATGTTATCGCGAAGAAGTCTTTCAATATCGTTAAGTGATTTGACCAAACCAGATTGAAAATGATCAAGCATTGTGTCGACTGTGTTGAAATTGGAATCAAGAGTGTGTGACACGTTATTTGTAGCCTCTGTTATCGCTGCGATGTTCTTGGCTACAAGTTGAGGGCCATCACTGTTAGATGAAGACATCTAAACATTTGAAAAAGCCAAAAAATGGAAAAATAAGGGTACTATTCTGTTAGAAAGAAAATCAGAACAAAACCGCCGTGCTGCAAAGAGTATTTAAGACACTTCCTTTTAAGTTACCCCAGAACAATTTCAGCAATCACCTTTTTACACAAGATCGTGTATTAGTAATGTGAACTCGTTCGTTCTAGTTGTGGCGGAGATTGAAATTAAGTGTTCTCCATGTGACATTAAAACGCCTGGTGAATTGATGAGCTTCTCTTGGGCTGTGAATTTGCTGAATATAGTACCGTTGGGTCCCATAAAAATTAAAATAAAAATTAAAAGAGGAAATTTGTGTTAAAAAAAATAAAGGAAGTTAAGTTCTTTATAACAGTGTAAATTGAAAGAAGACTTTATGACAAAGCTCTTAATTTCTTATTAATAGAAAAATAAATAAATAAATAAATAAGTAAATAATCAGGGTCCTTTGTTTGTGTTTCTTAACTCTGATAAATGCAACCAGGGGCGGATCCAGAAATTTTGGATGGGGGGGGGGGGGGGTCTAAACTTTGATTCAGGTACACTGTTGAAACTTTTTTGCGGCAAATTACTTATCCCCTACACCTCCGAGTCCCCCCCGTACGTCCCGTCAGTATATTTTACACACTAGCTCCATAAGATTTCCCGGTAGTGGTAAATTTGGTGTGCGCTGTTTCCAAAAGTATTGCTATTCCTTTAACTCAGAAGTGCGGACGGTGTAGGTAAGTCCTGTTGCCAAAACTGAAGCTTTTCTGCAAGCCTGCAGAACAGGCGTTATTATTATTATTATTATTATTATTATTATTATTATTATTATTATTATTATTATCATCATCATCATCATCATCATCATCATCATCATTATTATTATTATTATTATTATTATTATTATTATTATTATTTATTTTTATTTTTTTTTTGCGTTTATTCAGGCGAGCGGGGGCAAGCAGGAAGCGAGCGCGGAGCGCGTGTCACGCGCGACGAGAGAGGCCCTCCCGTCGGCCGTCACTCGCGCCTCGCGCTCGCCTTGTGCGTGCCTCCGCTCGCCTGGAAAAAACGCAAAAAATAACGCCTACTATGCAAGATACTTTTCTGCTAAATAATGAAGACCGTCATGCTTCACCAGGGCAGATGGAATTGGTTGAAAGAAAGCAGCGAAGTGCATATGTTTCTGTGAATGCCGGTCGGGCCATACTGCTTTGTGAGCAGAGGCGAGCAGACCACTAGAGGGTACCCCCCAAAAATTACATTTTTGAATATGCCTGGAATTAAGTTTGATGGCAAAATGAGTTTTTAACAAATCAATCAATTGAATAGTAATATGCTATCCTGTCGATGCAAGAATTTTAGTGTCAACAAGTAGTAAAATAAAAGATAATAGCCTACTGGTCTAATGGGGGGGGGGGGGGGGGGTGGGTGGGATTTGGTATTCTCTCCCTGGATCCGCCACTGGCAACATAGATCTTCCAGCAATTATTTTCAGTCTAAACGAATTATCTACACAACAATTTGCCTTTTTATCTAGAGAATTAAAACTGAAAAACGCTCATTTCAGTTTGAAGCCAAACTGAAGCCACTCACAGCTATTTTTCGTCCTCCCAATCTTTAACTCTGTTCTTACGGTGCTGTACTGAATTATTTTGAAACTACGTGCGTGAAGGTTTTCTTGTACCTTTTCGCCAAAAAAAAGGTTAAAATCCCCGTTGCACTTTCCCTTTAAGCTGTTAACTTATGTAATCACCGTTTTTAATCACCAGTTGATTGACAGAATGTCTTACTGACAGTAAGGTTTACTGTAAAACTATAAATATATTGCCTTAGTGTTTCTTCCAGATATTAAACTACCTTCCGTTTTTCAAGGCAGTGAATTTACAAAGAAGAATTTCTGAGTCCTCGAAACGAGTCGCAGAGTTGACCTACAGACTCGCGATTATGATTTTCCTCTTTACACCTGTACGGAGAAGGTGTTTCTAATCAGGGTTTATGCTTACCTTGGCTAACACTGTCATTCCTGTGTATCCCATGCATATGTAGGGATAGAGTTTCATAGACGAGCTGTACATTGGACTGTACTCCGTGACGATCTTCTCTTGAGTGATCGGTTTCCCGTTCAAAGTGAACACGATTTGAAATTTTCCATCTGCATCCTGTTCGTCGCCGAACTTTACAGTACAACCAATTACATCGCCTCGGTACGCAATGGCCTCTGAGATAGAACAATACAATTTTCAAGACGTCAACTAAATGATCACCCAAATAGGAGAAGCTGATAATTTATCACGAAATTTACGTGAAAAACCTATTGAAAGTAAAAGTTGTAATGTGAGTGACTATAGGCCGCAGAAAAGACTTGTCATCAACACCTATGTTTGACAAAGTGATACGGAAGGGGGTTTCACTCAGATCCACAGTTGGAGCAAAACGCAACCACGAAATCAACGGCCGAACGTCAAACAAATAAGTTTGTTGAGCAAGAAATTGTCCCGTCATGAGTTACACGTTTAGATGAACTTTTTTGTAATTCGTTGCATAATCTGTACAACAAATGACCAAATTAATGATTAATGAAGAGCTTCGGTAACATAATACAAGGTGGATTAGTCCTTTTCTCGTTTGTAACCTTAACTCCGTGCTTTCGAGTTCAGGAATTGTAAGAATCATGAGGAATACCATAAACGAACGTAAATAACTGTCTTTGTGACGTTCCCTTTGGAATTTTCTTCCTGGTTGGTTTCGACGTTGTTTCTCGTGAGTTAATTCTAAATTGCTAGTTCACAAAAGGAACCTTTGCTTTGCCGACCAGCAGGAAATATGTCGACGTGTTTTTAAACAGTCCAGAGCTTATATTTTCACTATGTTTCAGCCATCAAAACTGCAGTGAAGTTAACATTTAGTTGAAAATATTGCTAGCCAATTACTCACTGTGAAGTTAACTCAAATATATGAGAGTAATTTAGAGTTCTTTTAGAGCTCACAAAGACACTAAATAAAGCCCGGGGGGGGGGGGGGACTCCCCTATATAAGGTATATAGGTATGTGCCGCCCCAAAGGGTATGGTTTTTGAGCCGTTTTTGGTCTGAAATAGGGTATAGATTTTGACAATTACGGTCTGAAATCGGGTCGGGTTTTTGGGGCGGGGAACATTTACGAAAGCTTACAAACATATTTTTCTTCTCAGTACGTAACTGGAACGACTAACTGATAGCGAGAAAGAGAAATAGATAAACTATGTCATTCCAGCTTACTTTTACTCCTTGCGTCAACTTCCGTTCGGCACTGATGCATAATTATTAGGTCTGAAAACGGGTATGAATTTTAGAGGTCAGGTCTGAAAACGGGTGGGGAAAATGGCATGTTTAGGTCTGAAATAGGGTCGGGATTTGAAGACCCGGGCGGCACACCCCCACCAAGAATTCCGAGGAGTACCCCCCCCCCCGGGAAATAAAGTAACCACACCGTCAGGGGTCAATTTAGCTTCACTTAAGAAGTTAGGTTTTACCCATTTGAAAATTACTATGTTCCCAAAATCCGACTGCCTTTTAAATTTTTTGAATGGTCAACTTAACTTTTGATCGGAGAAAGTTCCTAAACACTGACATAAAATGAGAAAATGAACTCACGGTCGTACTCTTTACCAACTGCAGGATCGACAGGCTGGCATGGACCGAATATCTTGCCTTCATCAACAAGATACCCAACAGTTCCCTGCTTCCATCCTGGCATCATATGACTGCCATAGTCCTGCCAAACCACACCCACCCCCATAAACCTCCTGTCCTCTGATTCTTGAATAAGCACCTGAAAACAGTTTAAACAAATATCTATCTCTTCCGTGTTGCTGGTGTCTCAACTATGTAAAATTTAACCTCATTTTGGCCTTAAATATATGCACGGATGTTCATTATCATTGGACATTTTCTGTTCTGCGAAAAATTTTACCAGAGCAAACCCTTCGGAGCTTCGAGGAACAGATAAAGTGTTATTAAAAAAATACATTTGACTAGTTTTTAGCCAAATAAAGGTTATTGTGCTTATTAAAAGATAGATTGGGTTTTAGGAGCAGGGACTTCGTGAAGTTTAATGACTTTTGTGACAAGTGGGCGAGCAAAGGCACTATTCAGCGCCTTGTAGGTGGATAATGCTGAATGTTCGGAGTTACCTGACCAACCAGTTTGCAAGGTCGCTATAGAAAAACAGGCAGGCAGAAAAGCACAACGTACGAAGACCTTCCAGTGTTAAGTAACGCGACGACCAATTGTCAGTTTGGAGCGTAGCTCCCTGTCTTTCTGGATCACAATGCAATTGATGAAAAATTCTTTGAACTTACCTTGAAATGAGGAAATTCTCGGGAAAAGGGAACGCGATATCTTGCACCATGGTACGCTGAAGGACCATATTTCTTACAAGTCTCACAACTTTCTTCTCCTTGGCAAGTCAAGCGACAGCCATCGACCGCTATTCCTTTCGCGTCCCAAGCCTAAAACAACGAGAAATTATCAAACGTAGAAAACATTATGAACTAAATTTTGAGAGATCATGGTGATGTCATAATGATGGCTAGCTTGGCTGGCGGGGGGAACTTGTAAAAGTTGAACTCTCACTTCTCAAACGAAAACCGCCCACAGGAAAATTGAAATATCTACCGCTTATAAACTGTTACAAACCATGATTTACAGCGAACGCTGCTTTAAAGAACCAAAAAGGTTGAACAAACTACTGTTTTCTGGGAAAAAATGTTGCAACAAAAAAGTTCTCAATGCTACGAAAAGACATGAAATGTTTCTTACCTCTTGTCCTAAAGGTAGAGTCCCTTGATCAAACGCATTGGTAATGAACGTCCTGTGGGCAATCTGATTAGACATTTGCTGGTTTCGTTTGGTTTCTTGTAATATTTGGTTCATCCTACTGTCATCTGAATCGAAACAAAAAGAAAACCCTTTTGATTGATTAAAGTGTTTTACTGTAGAGACCAGAAGACAAAGTGAGAACGTATTTACCCGTGTGTCAGTTGAATGCCATAATCAATATTATAAAGTAACCGGCCCTTTAAAATCTGTTCTTGCTTTGACGGCCTCAAACTTCAAAGGTACATCTTCATCAGTGGAAATTGTCGGAAAACTTAATGGTCCCGATAGTCTTATTAACAGTTACTTCTGTAATGCAACTATATGCAATGGGTTTTAAGTCATGAAGTGAAGCGACATTGGCTGCACGTGATTAGGATTTAAGTTAATAAGTAAGTCAAGTAGTGCTACTCTTGATTGGTAACTTTCGTCTACCAATAGGTTAGCTTGCAAACATTGTCGCCTCTCATCTCTATCAGCACTGAACAAAAACAGGGGTGGAGTAGGCTGGTGGATATTAACCAAAACAAGAGAAAACATCCCTACGTAGCCTCTTTAAGTGGCATTAAGTCTCGCATTGATCAATCATCCCAGATTATTACAATGTAAAGATATCCCATTATTTTTATGTGTTAAACAATCTTACCAGTAACTGGGAAAAAATGCCCATATGTTGCAAAGTATGTAACCTGCAGACGTTCCACAACAGCATCCAGGGATATCCTCTGCCGATTAACGCTTGTCTACGATTAAAAGTTAATCGAGGTTTTCATCTCGCTTTTTAAAACTGGTTTTAAAGCCTAATTACAAGCTAAACGTAAAGAAAAGTCTAAACTGAGTGGCAAAAATCTTTTCAAAAAATCTTTATTGAGTAGTAATTAAACTTGAATCAAAGTTCACGTTAACCCAGGATTAGCTTAATCTAGCTTTGAACAACTGGGCTCTGCTGACCTTTAAGTTATGAAACATCGTATTGTACAGTTAAGCCTAACGCATGTGTATGGAAAAGATGCCATTTTATTCGGGTAACTACGCCAAAGCCAAAGTGACCATCATAATTGGTCAAGAATGAGAAAATCTTGTTATAATCAAAATGAATTTTTTTAAAACTGAAGATCAGTTGAATAAGTAGTTCTATGTTCGTAACCAACGAGTAGCACATCAAAGAAAACAGTTACATTTAAGGACGGTGCCTACTAATACCGAAGTATTTTCGCGTGGTTTATGACTATGCGGGAAAAGCAGATATTAGCAAGGGCTATTGGAATCCACAAAGAATATTGGGGGTAGCCATGCATTCTTTAGAGATAAATAAGCAACAATGGCCTGCCATACGGTCCGCGCGTCTGAAATTTATATCAACCAATCAGATTTCAGCAACGGGTCAAAACTGAGTTTTCATACGTCATTGATATCTGCGCTCTGTGATTGGTTGTGCCAAGCAAGAGAAGTTACATGAAGTGCTTATTGAAAGCGCAAGAAAAATATTTAGCATGGCATGGCCTAAAGTGATGTTTTCTGTTTCGTCCTTTTGATTTTACCAAGTTCACGACGTAGCACGGCGACTATAAGTATTGATCGATTTACTGCGTCGTTTTGTTTTCGGTTGAATGACCAGTATATGTGATCTTCGCCGCGTGAGGTTCACAGTGAAGACTACGACGCTTTGGCCGACTGGACTCGTACAATTTATGGACAGCTTTTGTTTACATTCTGGTTGTGAAATATGCTTTTCAAGTTGTTCTTACATTTCGGAGAGACTGATCTCGCCGGGTAGGAATTGTAGTGTTTAGGGATACAAATTCCCGACCTGTTTCTCTGCTAGGCAACAACGAGTATAAATCTTTGAGAGTTTTCCACGTCCTCTGCTTGCAATCCTCCTGCAGCACTTGTATTTTAAAGCTCAAAAAGACACTTAAAGTGTGCGGCTATTGTCAGTGTCTGTAAAATGTTGAAACGCAGCCCAGCAATAGCTCGGAACGGAATAAGGAGGCTGTATCGATCAACTGTGGACTGGACTCTCCGCTCACCGACCAACATATGTGATTTCATTATAATTTAAATAATTTCATTAATTAACTTACTAACTTTATGGCTAGTTTTACTGTCATTTATTGTCCCTACATTTTTTGTTTTGGTAATAGGCCTTTCCGAATATCGGGAGAGACTGGTGATCAATTGTATGAAAACGAGGCTAAACCTGCATCTCGCGGGAAAATTTGTCAGACGAAAAGACTTACAGTTGTAGCAAAAATTTTGAACATTATAATCGGTAATAAAACAGCGAGAAATACAAATTATGAATGGGAATGAAGGACAAAAACAAACGAAAGATGATAAAGACCAGTCATGTGGAGGAAAAGAGGCTAGGTTTGCCGGTAAGTTTACATTTTTCGTTTCTTTGATCCTACTTTGTTTAATGAATAAAGCTCGATCGGCGTGTGATTTTCTATACTGTAAGTGATCGCATCTGAGCTTAAAAATTCATCTGTTTAATAACTTACAGACCTAAGCAGTGTTACACTGACGGTAGATGACATCAGGGAGCCATTTATCAACATAAACAGAAACAAACTTTTTGAGTACGATCGAGAAACTCTTGTCGAGTGGCTGAGATATCGTGGGGACTCCTTAAAGAACACTGGCACAGCAAAAGAATGTCGATTCAAGTAAGATTCTTTCAACTGTTGCCGATTGCTTTGTTGTATATTGCCCCTTTTCGATCGATCATCTTAAATAAGTTTTTATTCACAGGGTCCTTGAGTACTTTAAAAACGGTCAGGATGGTAAGGTTATCGATCCAACACCAACAAAGAAGTGGCTGCGCGCGAAGGCCCAGAACATCGATTTCAAAGTAATTGAAAACTGCAAACAATCTGGTGCCGATCCAGCGAACGAAAAAGAGATACCTAGGACTAATTTTCTTAAAGGAGATTATAGCAAAGATGCTAGTGCTGGTTGGACCAGATCACTAGAGCAAATGCCCGTGTTTACTTCCAAAGAAATATCGTCTTATTTTGAGGAATCAAACAAGTGTGTGTTCAAATCGTCTACGACTATCAGCAAAAACTTTGCAAGAGGAAGTCAGTTTATTGCCGAAAGTTTCATCGACGTTGACCAAATCGGTACAAAATTTGACGATGACTACTTCTACATGAAAGGCCTTTGTGCTGCTAGTCTTAGATCCAAAAACAAATGGGTGAGTTTGGCGCTCAACAGAAAGACTGGGAAAATTGAACACGCATATTGTCTCTGCGAAGCTGGCGCAGGAGGTCTGTGCTCCCATTCATATGCACTGATGCGACTAACAGCTCAGTGGAGTTTAGACGGAGCTAAAGAATTACCCATGGATAAACCATGTACATCAAAAGCGTGTGTATGGTCTGTACCTAAGGGACGCACTAGGATAGAAAAGAAGCAAATCATGGATCTCACCTTCAGTTCCCCCAAGAAAAACCAAAATGGGAAAGGGAAGAAAACAAAGGGAATAGCAAGCACCCTGTTTGAGGCAAGAGCCGAGCGAAAAAGATCTTTCGATCCAACAGGTGTTAAAAAGCTAAAGGCAAATTTCATTAAGGAAAACTGCCCTGTCCCAGCATCTATTATCTTTATGGAAGAGGCATGCTATGGATTCTGCCAAACTACAGTAGGAAGCGTCCCCCTTGGTTCCCCGTTAAGTTTTCATTGCGTACCTTTCCAACCTGGTTTTAACGTTTACTGCTCAATTGACCTCTCTACAAATTGTACCACAAGCAACTCCGTTGGTACTTATCCAGCCTTCCCCCTAACTCAAGTACCAAGTTGGACAAATGAATTGGAGAGACAGGTATCTTGCCCAGCTGAGAAGGACATTATAAATTCATTAAAACTCACAACCGAGCAGGCCGTGAGTCTTGAGGAGGAAACTCGAGACCAGTCTGCTTGTAAGAAATGGTACGAGGTCAGAAAGTACAGGTTTACAGCTTCCTCTTGCAAGGACTTAAAGGAAAAGAAGACAGACCGAGGGTTGTCATCTTTAGCCCGTAAGTATGTTTCTAACAAAGAATTAAGTTCATCAAACAGTTATGTGAAACGGAAATTGGATCATGGACGATTCTATGAGCCAATTGCTATCCAAAAGTATGAACAGTACATGCTGGCTTCTGGAAGACCGGTCAGAGTTGACAAATGTGGATTTGTAGTTAATCCAAACAATTCTACATATGGTGCTACTCCTGATGGCAGGGTGACAGATTTGTCCTACAGTGAGCACCCTTATGGACTTTGTGAGGCAAAGTGTCCAGAAGAGTACAAAGATTATGACCCCCGTGATGCAGTAAATGTTACCAAAGATTTTTGCCTCTCAGTTTCAGACGATGGGACTGTTCACATAAATAAGACCCACCATTATTATGATCAAGTGCAAATGCAGCTGGCAAACACTGGTTGTAAGTGGTGTGATTTTATTGTTTACACATTCAAAGGTCTTGTTATTGACAGAGTCTACTTTGATCAGAATCACTGGGAAAATTTGGTTTCCAGAATAAATCATTTCTACTTTAATCATTTACTATCTTCTCTGGCCAAAAGATCTATTGCTTAATGTTCACAGTATTAAAACAAAGGCCAATTTAAGGTTAAGATCTTTGACAAACTTTCTGATTTAGAGTTCTAATAGTAAAAATTGCTGTATTTTTATGAAGTGTTTTTCCTCATGTTTGACTGTAAGACATAAACATTTTTCCTCATGTTTGACTGTAAGACATAAACATAACCTATTAAACAATTTTATGGTTGACTGCCTGGCCCTGGTTATTCAAAGAGTGGATAACTCTATCCAGCTGGTAAAATGTACTTCAACCAATGAATTACATCTGACCCCAGTTGTTCAAAGAGCGGATAACTTTATCCACTGGATAAGTCGCTATCCAGCAGAGCAAATATACACCAACCAATGCTTTTGCAAAGTTTTCCACACAATCCCATTCTTAAATTTGACATATGCTTCTACTCTATTCACAAATTATAAGACTATCATGAAAATCTTACACACATTTTATCTGCCTGATAGTGAACTATTCAGTGGATAAAATTATCCGCCCTTTGAACAACTGGGACCTGGTGGATAGTGACTTTTCCGTCAATCAGATTATTACTGTCTGTGCATTGCTTTTCCACCAAAAAGCCTGACCATCATGTTGGGAATAACTTACTCTTCTTGAGATTACTTGTTTCCTTCTGGAGCAATGATAGGATCTTGGAGATTACAAAGCAATGCACAGACAGTAATAATCTGATTGACGGAGCCAAACATTGTTACAGGAATAGGACTATCGAAGATATGGAAGTTCTTAAGCTTTTCAATCATCCTTTCAACATGAATCCGTTCACTGGCAATCTGCTGATTCATTACCGTTTCTTCCTTGGTAAATTGATCCCTACCTTTAAGAAAATTGGGCATGATCACGCTCACCCCTAAGGGCTCAAACAGATCTTGAACAGTGAATCCTCTGTCTGCCATTATGACATCACCTTTTTCCCATAAACATGGATTAAGAATTCCACTTTGGAGGACGATTTCCCTGTCTGAATAACTGCCTGGGAATGCCGGAGAAATGAAAGTAAATCCCCCACCAGGCATAATACCTACCAAGTTCTTTATAGTCACATGACTCTTGTAGTCAGAATATAACAGCTTGTGCATGACAAGTGATTGAGGTACTTCAGCATAAACTTCAGTACAATCAACAATTACACGGACAAATGGAAATTTTGCTTTCATGGTCATGGGCATGTTGTCATTAATAGTAGTTCTGTCTGGCCAGATGTTAACCATGCCAAGTCTCAAATATATAAAATTTACCCATGTAATAATTGTAGAACTGACAGTTGACTGAGATGCATCAAAGAGGTAAGACAGGTGTTGCAGATTCATATTGCATCTTAATCGACAGAGTGTCAATAGATAACCATCAAAAGGTGACAACATGCGTGGTCTTCCCCTGTCATCCCCCCTCTCTTTGCAATTTGCCCCAAATATAATATTTTCTCCCTCTTCACCAGGATCAAGATAATGAAATACAGCTTTACATCTGAACACAGATGGAAACCCGGTGTAGTGTTTGCACATCTTGTCAGAGCTGACAAGGTGATTTACAAAATCTTTCCTAATTTTTTGATCCAGCTGGTACTTTAAACAAGTTCGCTCTTTTTTCAGTTTCTGACACATATCATCAGATGCCTGCAATTTTTCCCTTAGCTCTTGGACCTGAGACCTCATGGTTTGGCATTCACAAGATGACACTTCTGATTTCCCTTCAGTAACAAGTGACTGTGGGTCCTGTAGCAGTGCTTCAGATTCACTCTCAACTGCAAGTAAACAAACTTGTTTTCACACTTGTGAAGAACAACACCATGGGCTATAAATAAGAGCTTAAACAGATTACATAAGGAGATTTAACTAATTCACTGCAGGTAGAGTAATGGATCTGATAGAAAAATTATTGAGTGACTAAATCATAACAATTCACTTCAATTCAATTCAATTTTTCAGTTAATGGTGGGTTAAATATATAAACAGAAACTGAGAGTTGTCCTCTAATATGTATTATTAGTCATTCCACCGAATCAGTGTGCTGAATTACAGGCTGACATGCTCAAATAATGTAAATATAAAATATAATAATTTATTATTGTTAGTTGTAACAGGTTGTAAGGATGTTAGAGTAATGGCATTGAGTACCTTCTGTAAACTTCTGCTCTAAAACCCGGATCGGGATTTTTCTCTTCTTTGGGCTCTTTCTAGGCGATTTCTTTTCCGTCCAGGAGTGAATAACAGGCTCTGCGTTGTTTATGCGCTTGTACCTAGATCCACCTGGAACTCGCTTGAGGTCTTCTTTCTTGAAATGTTTCTCGCATACCACTGTCCCCCGTGTGACAGAAAACCCGTCTTTTCCATTTTGTCTCTTTATCAAATTACACCAGCGATTAACCTCATGGTTACTCCGAGGAAATGAGAAAAAGCTGTCTCCTGTCTTGATTCTGATACCATTTTCCACACGGTACTCTCTGCTACTGCAGCCGTAGGCAGCGCATTCTTTTCCCAAGCTCTCTGTCCCAAAACCAAAGTAAAAGGTTAAATTAGAAAATTTTCGGTGACTATAGCCATTCGGTACTACTTGTGTCTCTCCCTAACCCTAATCAGCACAAAATAAATCAGTGGTCACGCAATAAAAGAAGAAAGAAAGCACTCACTGAGTTTCTTTTCCTCGGCCGCCATTGTTTTCTTGCAGGGATAGCCTCATTTTCGTGCAGATTAGTCACCAGTCTCTTTAAAATTCGGAAAGGCCTATTGGTGATCTGTCTCAGTATGAGGTGCTTTTACCCTAAAATTTTACAGATTATTCTTCTGGCTATTTTAGATATTTTTTACTTCTTATTTACTGATTTGTGCCATTAAATTGTTATAAATAAAGAAATTATGTAAATTGAATAACATTGGTAAATGTTTTGCCAGCCAGATCCATCACCCCTTAGACAGGGTGCGTGGGTGGGAGAGTGTCAAATGTTAAATGTCTTTAAGGACGGTGCCTACTATTGTTACTGCGCAAACAATAGTAGGCACCGAGATACTCTGGTTTCCTATGGGTAGTGCTCACTAATACAGGAATATTTTTGCGCAGTTTTAAACTATGTGGAGAAAACAGAACTTAGCAAGTGCTCTTGGTATCCCATTGCATTTAAAATAAAATGTTTGCAATTGGTGGAACCCCAAACATGAGATTGAAAGGGGGGAAATAGAACCCCCCCCCCCCCCCCCCCCCACACACACACACACACACATTTGAGCTAGAGTAAGAATTTACGGATGCCAAACATCAGACATTTTTATCAAGTTAGTGAATGCCATGAGCAAGAGGTGGAAGGTACAACGTAGGGCAAGTTTTAGATAGGGTAAAAAAGAAACAGCAAAAGTAAAAAGCCAGACAAAATATTAGAAGGAAATGCACGCCTGTGAAAATTCAATTTTTATTAACCAATTGATTATGAAAAAATGCCCTGAATAACCTATTAATTTTTTTATTATTGTTATTTTTTCTTGGTTCTTGTTGACTTTGTTGTCAGGGTGTTTTTTCTCTTTCTTCGTTATATGGAGCAGTTGTCAATTGGGACCCAGCCCTGTTACTTCCCCCTGCCATACCCCTCCTTCTTTTGTACGTTGTTGTTGTTGTTGTTTTTTTTTCTGTATATTTTGTTGGCTTCTGTGGCAATTCAATAAAAATAAGCAAAACTAAATAAGAGAAGAGTGACTTTGGCAATTACAAGAGACTCGAAACAGTAGATGCAACACAGTAAATAGCCAAACATAAATAGATCCCATGTGATTGATAACATCTACAGTATATTTTATTGAATGAGGGATGGTAAACAGGAGCATGTGGAGAAAGCTACAATCAGTTGGGAGGCCGATAACGAGGTTGATGGGAATACTGGCTATGAGATGAATGTGTTAGCTGTCATAGCTGTTTCTAAGTAGCTTTTGTGGATAAGTACTGAAGGATATATCCTTGCAAAATCCCATCAAGGACCTTTCTGAAAACCACGTTAAGTGACCGGAAGCTTCCTAATAAAAGATTATTATTATTATTATTATTATTATTATTATTATTATTATTGGGCATCATGCATGATGTAGCCATTGTCAGAAATTTGGCATTAGCTCGTCACATCCACAATTATAGTTTGGGTTGTTCCTTGTGCATTGAGTTTTAAACATGATAAAAAATAATGAAGTGCCAAGAGTTGTCTGGACATGTAAGATTGATAACAATAATTATTGCTGAACACTTATACTAATATCAGTTAGCATAATATGGTTTTCTTTAGTGTTGGCATTAATAATGAGGAACAATAAAAACCGTTCAAAAACTCTGGGTCAAGAGAAACACATAATAATTGATGGGATTTAGAATTTTTAAATTTATTATTCTTGATTTTTGAACAATCCGCAGTTCTATGAAGTCTACTTGTCTGACTGGTGTGTAAAGTTTTAATAATAAGGGAAATAATGTGAATTTGGGGCTTACGCTTATTACTGATTTGAATCAGGGTTTAGATTATCTTCATAAATCTGAATAACAAGAATAGGAATTAAGTCTACATTTATAGGTGAAATGGCTAAATGTAAATAGGTGAAATTTTGACAACTAGCTACTAATTAACTACTTACTAGCAATAGAGTGATTTGAAAGTCTGGCCCGCCTAGATTAGCACTCTCTACCTGCGGGCCAGTTCACTACCTTATTGTTCTTCTTGGTTGGATTTTTGAATCTGAACTTGAAACTCAGAGCAAGAGGTAGATATTTATAATATTTTAGCAAATATTAGAGGTACATGTTGTGCGAACTCAGTTCCCAAATCTGGCCTGGAAATGTCTGTTGTGAGACTCAGATTCTCAGCTAAAAAAGATACTGACGGCTTACTCGCTGATAACTCAACACAAGCTCGGGGCGGTGATTTGAAAAAAGTGAGTAATGCATGCTATCAACCATTACAACCAAATGAAAAATAGAAATTGAAACTTTTTCGCGGATACATCATAAAGCCGCAAACTGAATTTAATAAAAATCCTGCGTATACAGTCGTGTAAATAATTTTATTCTGTATACTTGTACACATATTTATTAATTTATTTAGTGCTATATTTTATATTTAAACGCATAGAATAGCGCAAACTGTTTAAGGAGTACCTCATTTAAAAGCACTACCCGCGTCGGACGGCCGCGGCTGTCAAGGTTTTTCGCTCTCCTTCTTTTTAACGCTGTGAGGTGTTATTCACTAAGTGAAGCTAAGTGGCTTTGTGGAAAGTTTCCAGAATGCTGGGGAAAGGTATCTAGTGGTTTCCCGTTTGCTTTAGGTTGGAGAAATAGGCCATTTTCGGGAACTCTAGAGCGGCTGGAGCGGTGATAAACAACAAATTCGATAGTATTGTCATTTAGTCCACAGTGAAGTGTCACTTACTAATGACGTAGGATAACCAGTTTTGACTGCCGCTCGTACTGCGGGCTCAAGGTCCGTATGGCTGGAATCCTAAAAAGGAGTAAAATAAAAAGCAATGTATGGCGTTTTTCTCAAATTGAAGCTTTATTATCTCTGCAAAATGCATGGTTACCCCAAATTTTCTTTTTGGATACTGAAAGCACTTGCTAAGTTCATTAGGAGGCACCACCCATAGGAAACCCAAGTATCTCGAGATGCGCAAAACATATGCGCAGTAACAAAAGTAGACACCGTCCTTAATTGCCTTGAGTTCTGATTGCTTTACTACCGGCGTTTTACGTTTGTTGAGATTGGCAAAAATAATTATTTCTTTTTCGGTTTTGTTACACTCAAGTAAAAACTGCTCTAACGTTGGCAAGGGAAACATTGGATGATTTCAAAAAATGCCTGCTGTTGGAAGCGGTTATTTATAAAACTAAAGAAGAAAGCCCTGTAAGCAGGGAGGGGTCCTGATGAGGTTTGCTGAAGGAATTTTATCTAAATTGCCCGTAAAGCCGTTCATAACATTAGTGTACTTGACTTATCGATTTCGCCAATAAAAATAGGTCCATCATACCAGTGGCTTTCTTTGGCGGCGATACATTGCCGGAT
Source organism: Pavona decussata (assembly GCF_977016875.1). Taxonomy (NCBI): domain Eukaryota; kingdom Metazoa; phylum Cnidaria; class Anthozoa; order Scleractinia; family Agariciidae; genus Pavona; species Pavona decussata. Next base: position 4,140,146 of record NW_028145528.1, on the reverse strand, counting down.
GCTAGACAACATACCCGTGCCTTTAGATAGTTCTCGTCATCTGTGTCTCGTCCTCTGCAGCGGGCAATGCATCCCGATGAGATGTACTTCTCACACAATAGCCAGATCGACGAGATTAAGTTGAAAGGAACTGGAACCGGGTGGTAGGTGCTGTATGTTTGAACTGTAATGGCCTTCTTGAACGACCATTCCATCAAAGAATTGTCCTTTGAAGTGAAAAAGTCGGAAGCAAACGTTAAAAAAAGATTTATGCAGTGATTTATACTTGAAATGAGTTTATGAACACCATATGGAATACTTCCTTTTTTCGCATTTGCCATGCATGTAGGCTAAAGTGAAACAAACCAGTGGATAGAATGATTTTAAGGTGCTTTCCGATCAGAGATTATTTGACAAATATTTAGAGGATCCCCAGCCTGTGACTACAAAGAAAAAATATAAGTCTGACGAAGATGAAACCATGATTTTCCGTGCCAGAGATAGGATCGGGGGCGCTTACCACAGAAAACTACCTTAAGAAAACCAATGGCGACTCAGGAAATTACCAATATTGGTATATGGCAAATGCCATGCATACATACTGCTTCTATTATAAAATATAAAAAAATATCTAGCTTTTAAGTGAAACTATGCTTGGTGAGTCCGCTTTCAAATAATAATTGACATTCTAGTTGAGAAGCCGAGAAAAGGAAAGCAGAAGTCATAATATCCATTCCAACAAAAAGCACATCATCATTTAGATATCCCCAAATTTCTAAATTGGATAATGAAGGACTGGTTCTGGTAGGTGCAATAACCGTTTACGTCAGCTTTGGAATAAAAGGACATGCTTCATCATCCGAGAGGATATCCTTATCTAAGAAGGTGATGATAAGTCCTCAGCAAGAAAAGGCAAGACAAAAAAAAAAAGACATTTTTACCTCCACTCTCTGGTATGTGTTGGACAGGAGGGCTATCATCATGTTAACTAACAGAATGACTCCCACGACAAGAAAAGTTCCAAACAGGAAATGGGCAAGTATCACTGAAGGATTGTCAACGGAGTCCAACGGTTCCAGCTCTGCTATCCCCAGCAAGGACCAGCAAAGATGCCTGATCATCGCCCACCAACTTGAGAGAAAAAAATAAGAGCGGTAGATTTTTACAACGCGTAACTGAGGAACTCGGTCGCTGGAATATTTCAGACCTCTCTGAATTGCTATCACAAATCAATTGTAGTTCTGCACGGAGACAAAGAATGATGTTGTTCTCATCAACAGCGAACAACGACAACAAAAATAATAGTTAAGTCAAATCTATTTCCTGAACATGTTGTAATTCTTCTAGAAGACAAAAGCTCAACGGCATCTCTCATTCAGAATTTGCAATTTCATTGTTTTATACGTTTTATTTTCTCCTCCACACACTTTGCAGTTTCTGTCAGTTACATACTCACCAGGATATTCCAGCTGTTTTACAAACACTGAAATTTAAAAGAAACATCTGTTAAGTAGCAATTGCATTTATCAGCTTTTTATCACCGGTTCATTTTTGTCATTGACCTTTTGAAAGGTTTAACGCAACGGTACTGTAGGAATGCCGACATCGCCAAGAGTTAGCTACTGATATTCTTAAGAAATGTATCACAAGATGAACGAGGAAACCTCAATGAAACACATAGTTAACTCATACATAAGTCAAACATAAATCAATTCCTGGTATCTTAATGAAGAGAACAAGACTTTTAAATTTGAAAGACATGTTTCGGCAACTACTGTGCCGAAACATGTCTTTCAAATTTAAAAGTCTTGTTCTCTTCATTAAGATTGTTGCAAAACTGCTGCTTTTACGTCCTTTTGGGAATTCCTGGTATATATTCATAAAACATCCCTAACTGAAGACGACTCCTAACAACTGTATGGTAATTATATTCGTGCAATACGTTTAAGGACGCATCTTATCCAAAAAAGTTAGCTTCGTGAGTCCAGCTCCTGGGATCTTAAAGTGCCCCTAACCCTTCAATTTGTTTTCTTTTGGTAGATTTCCATATCTTTGAAGAACTCATTTTCGAAAAAAAAATTTGGCGAAATATTGAATCCTTTTTTTTTACGAGCGCTAGAAGTGAAGGCAGTCTTGTCAATATTTTCACCTATCGTTCGCATTAGTCCCCCACTCGGCCAAATGTGGAGCGTGACGTAAGAAAAGGACATCGTGCAAAAATATCCGAAGATCGCGGTAATGCTTCAATTGTAAACAGAGAAAATGGTCGAAAAATGTGTGATTTTTGGATACAGCAACTCTCGAAATGCAGAGAAAGGAATCAGCATGCATAAGATTCCTTCTGAATCCTTCTGGTGTCCTTTTCTTACGTCACAGCTAAGAAAGTGTCAAATATCGGACGCTTCTCATTGGCTCCTTCTTAATGAGCCCACGAGACAAAAATTTGTCCAGCGGGGCTTAAAGCGCGCAAAAATTTAAAAATTTCAGTAACTTTTAGCGGTCGTAGAAAAAAAAGGATTCAATATTTTTAAAAAAATTTTTCGAAAATGAGTTCTTCACGGATATGGAAATCTACCAAAAGAAAACAAATTGAAAGGTTAGGGGCACTTTAAGCATTATGATTAAAGCATGTTGTTAATTTTAAAAGATAACTGTACTGGATCGCTCAGTAGTTCAAGATGTTAACCCAAACATTTTGAAACCATGAAGCCTACTATAACAAGTTTTGTGGTTTCGTTTTAGGTTTCGTTGCCATGTTTTCCTAACCTGCAACTATTTTTCAAACTCCTAATTGTCAGACTTTCATTACACTGTAATAAATATATAACCCAATCCAGAATACTCACAGGTCATTTCCGTGGCTTTCCTTGGAAACGTATGACCTCTCCGCCACATACACCTTAGTAATGGCAATAGAGAAAGCTAAGATGGCCGCAACGAATTGCCAAAATATTGTTGCGATGTCACCAATAATGTGAAACAAAGCGATTTGAATGGCGCCAACTCCCTTGATTGTCTCCATGACATGTCCAAAGGCCCTGAGTGTGAGGAACATGGTGTTGAGGCCGTACAGATAGCCAGCTACGACAAGGGCTCGGTTGTTGGTCACCGATGTTGATACGGCCCAAGTGATAACTCTTACAAACAACGTCGCCACGTAAATTACCAAAGTGATGAGATCCACGACATTCCAGCGGTCACTGAAAAACAGCAGGAGGATGGGAAAGCAGGGTCACGAAATTTTTTGTACTATCGAACTACTGTATCGTCTTGAAAGTGACTTTTTAGAGTCTACCACTGAATAACGGCCCATTAAAGCATAAAATCTTGATTTGTGTTCATTGGAATCTCTTATAAAGCACTAAGGAAGAGTTGATAAAACTGGGTCTGGATCATGCATAAACAATGGGCACCCCAGACTAGTGCAAAATGGTACATCACATGCAAAGCTATATACGCAATGTTTTGGTGATTATTCACTCTAAGTGAAAATGTTCTTCTTTGCTAACTTAGTGAATGCAACCCTGATCTGACGTTTGACATAAAGTTGTTATAGTAGTAAGAACAACATAGCTTTGCAAAGGCCGCAGTTAAAATACAGCATTGCCTACCTTAAGTAGTTGCCACACGTTTCTTTCCACGTGCGCTTCCTTCTGATACTCAGCACTTGGGTAACTTCCATAGACATCCGCCCCAAGAAGAAAACCAGAATGGCCCACTCTAGGCCGTTGAACGGAATGCTCGAAGGTGTGAGACAAATGGCAAAGTGCAGGACAAGAAGGGCCACATAGCTCAGGGTGTCGCGAACAAAGATGAAGTATGGAGTTGTGAAATATTCCTTGTAGCTCTCTGTGGTGATATAATGGCGGTTATAAATAAGCTTTTTACCCAATTAAGTTTACGAATTATTATTTACATACGATCGCGTTATACTGTAGACTGCAAAAGGCACAGAGTAAACAAGGTAAAAAATGAATCCAATATTTTATCACGAAACCCGCTTGTCTCTACTGAAACGGGACCCGAAGCTCTGCGTGACGTCGCACTAGTTTGCTGGCGAGATTGACGGGAGATAAAATGATAACTGCTAATGTGGGATAAATTGGCCACAAAGTGACGCTTTTATTTCACCCGACATGAAGAAAATCGATATAATAAACATCACGCAATCTCTTAAGCAAAGGTGGGGTTAAATATCGGCAAAGAGCCAAGTCATATTAAAAGGCAACAAAGGCCTAAAAAGAAAGGCCGGAGCATGGGGAGGGGGCGGGAAAAATAATTCTTCTACAGTACCGGAAATCTGTGTCCGGATGTTAACACGATGGGAATGAAGGCGAGAAGGACCACGAGATAAATTGATCTTGCCTATAACTTCGGTGTTATTAGATATGACCCCATTTCATCGGCTGAAGTTCTATGATTGACAACGCTCCCTGCCCCATGCAACGGCACACCTAAATACTTTACTATCACGGGCCTCGAGATAAAATCACATTATGCTTATGTCATAATGTTGGCCTTTTATCACGAAACCCGCTTGTCTCTACTGAAACGGGACCCGAAGCTCTGCGTGACGTCGCACTAGTTTGCTGGCGAGATTGACGGGAGATAAAATGATAACTGCTAATGTGGGATAAATTGGCCACAAAGTGACGCTTTTATTTCACCCGACATCAAGAAAATCGATATAATAAACATCACGCAATCTCTTAAGCAAAGGTGGGGTTAAATATCGGCCACCGCCACAAAAATGTGGCAACCCCCTTGGAATTATTCTGGACAAACTGCTTTAAGCGCCTAATAAAGGAATGCCCGAGAATCAACACTCGGGGGGTGGAGTTAGACATGTCCCAACTATTGCCCGAAAAAACCTGCGCAGCTGAGGTCAAACGGTACAAAAGAACCCAAAGTAGAAAGGAGAAACGAAGAAAAAGAAAAACGTTTAACTTGCCTGAAAAAATAATTCTTCTACAGTACCGGAAATCTGTGTTCGGATGTTAACACGATGGGAATGAAGGCGAGAAGGACCACGAGATAAATTGATCTTGCCTATAACTTCGGTGTTATTAGATATGACCCCATTTCATCGGCTGAAGTTCTATGATTGACAACGCTCCCTGCCCCATGCAACGGCACACCTAAATACTTAACTATCACGGGCCTCGAGATAAAATCACATTATGCTTATGTCATAATGTTGGCCTTTGCGTTTTTGTGTCCATTCTGACTAACTTCATCGGGGTCAAAGAACTTCGGTTTTTAAAACGAGCCCTTGGCATGCCGTTTAGGTATTGACATGGATAGCCTTGTTGAAGCTTACCATAAATGTCTTTTCCTTGGAGTTCTGAAAATAAAAAGGAATAAAGCATACGTGAAGAAAACATACAAATGATTTCCAATAGACACACAAGAGCACTCTTGACTTCTTCTTTGGACTAAGTTTATAATAATATAATTAAGGCATCATTACATTGTATCAATTTCAACCTATAAATAGTGCCGGCTTTCCAAGTTGTGATTGATTTAGAACCTACGTCAAAGTACCATACAACTTAAATTATGAGCGCCTGGGGAATATAGACTACACACTTTTATTTATGTGCCCTGCGCTGGACACCACCACCTGGCGCCGAACTATCATGGCTGTATTCAGTCAACTAAAAATCGCACGGGGTGGGGGCACAACATGTTGCGGAAAACAGGGCTAAATGGGAAGATAGTGTTCTTGCCTTATGTTCCACAGGGGACGAAAAGGACTAAGTAAGTACCTTTATTTATGTGACCTATTCGATGCTAAAGTTTGCTTGAATTTTCCTTGTTTGTTCTTGCATATATTGACGGGAAAAGATCCATTTCCCCTCGAATTTTCAGTACAAGGTTTTCTACTATAGCATCAGTCGCAGCTCAAGTCGTCCAAATGTTCATCGGCGAATTGGATTCATCTAAGATCCCCGCGAAATCCCCCTAACTTTGGGCAAAAGCATAACTTCGGTACCGCGTACGATACATTTCCTTACCATGCCAAATTCTCTTTCTGACTGTGTCCGGATTCTCATATTCTCCAACGTGGATGGCGTCACGGCCATTCGTTGTAATCTTGTTCAGTTCCCGGATGTCGACACAAGGGCCGATGCCAACTGCGAGTAGGTTTGTACCTGCCTTGATCGACTGTATTTGACTGGTTACTTTCTCTTTCTCGCGTTTCAAACTTGTTTTATGATCCGTAAAGAATATTATTACCTGCCATGACAAATTATGACTTCTGTTACAAAGTTACCTTATAGACCGAACAATCAACGCTTCTTTTGTTCGAATTGTGGCCTTTTTTTCGCTCGTTTTGAGGTGTTAGCTACAAGGAAAAGTTTACGTCATTCGACAGGCATTGGAAACTAACACGAAAACAAAACGGAGGATTGTGTCTATGACGTCACACGTACACATAAACGTTTTAAGTTTTTAGTAAACTGTGAAATTTATTACCAAATTGTCAAGATACTCATGGTTTACAATTCTCCTTAGTCTTAACCGTCGATGTCTCGAAGCTTTTTGCTTCAAAGAAACTCCCAAAATACGCACAAAAGCTGGAAGTGAACGTAACAAAGAGGTTACTGTAAAATCTGTTCTGTAGACTATGGCCTGGGTATAAAATAGGAAGATTTAGCTTCCTTGCTTGCACATCATTTTAACTATTTAGTACTAATTAATTAAATTCTATATATTACCTCTACAAGATTGATTGTAAAGATCAACTATCTACACCGAAAAAAAAAGCACAATAAAGATTATTATATTGCCTTAAATATGCAAAACTAGTTCATTCCATGTTACATTTCTACTTTGCGCAATGCGGAGTTCGGTGGAAAGTTCAGGGTATCACATTTAAGGTTTCAGTTGCCCCCGTGAATATCAAAGCTGTGTAATGCTCCGGGAAATGTGTCTCAAAACAAAATTGTGTCTAAACCCGTCCATGTCAGGAACGTCATCACTATCGTATGTATTTTACTCCTATATTTCTTACTCCATTGTCTCCAGTCACAATCTTGTTCTCTATTAAACGAGAAACATCTTCACTTATCCCTTTCATCCACTTCAAAAACTCATTAATAATCCATAAGCCCATTGACCTATCAAATGGTCAATAATACATCGCGTGCAGTGACTTTATATCGATAAACCTCCTCCTTATTAGTATGCGGTATTTTATCAGCTGATGAAACACTCCTCATTAGTATGTTGTCTTTTTCTCGTATGCTAATTTCCAACGTTCTCAAAAGCATAATTATCATGAACTCTATCGACACACGCTTTTCCAGGAATGTTTTTGAAGCCGTTCAAAAAACTCGCAGCTCATGTTTTACCTGTTCGTTTCTTAAACATTACAAAAATACCTTCAAAGTTTATAGTGTTTGTTTACAGTACCAATTTCACCCTGACCTTGGCAAAACTTGTTCGACGAGTTACGTGTGTAAAGGATCAAAGTGTTTTTCTCGCTCGCTTGGATAACTAGCGTTGCCCGCAACTTATTGACGAGATAATCTGTGGACTAGCGTTTTGTAAAATGCCGACATTGCCAATCAGAAATTTTAAAAGAAAACTACTGGTGTGCTCCTACCTTTTCCGACGATGCTTCACTGGTTTTGAAGAAACTTTTTTCAGCTTCCTTCAGATTTTCATGGAGGGCGGGATACTTAACAGTTCCCCTCTTGAGTCCTTTTACATCGTCAGCGCAAATCCATTTTGGGGTGGAGTCATCACCGTGGATGATGATTCGATAGTTGCCTTGTTCTTCTCCATGCGTCACAATGAATTTCTGGATGGTGTCTTTCATCAGATCAAAAGCGTCTTTGGCGATCTTGGACGTTGTATTAATCAAGAAAGCAATATCCATTCCTGAAATAAAAATTAGGCTAACTGATAAAAAGGAGCCTAAGACTTTGCCTTCAGTACTTGTAGGTTAAATTATTTTAATTTAGTGTTTTATTTGTAAGTGGAGCTACATTCAATGTCTGAGACATGGCTTAAGTCCATAATCCTTAACGGTGAAGTACTCCCTACTTTTGACTTTACCATCTACAGAACAAGCGGTTGATTTATTTCCCCTGTTCATAACACCGTTCACAGCTTTCGGCGAGGGGGCGTGGGGCGCAATAGGGTTTTAGCAACGCGACGGCGACGGCAACGAGAACGTCAAAAAAGAAATAGGTTCTGTAACCAAAACGACAACTCTGCACGTGCATTATACTTTTTGGTACATTTCTTTGCCGTCTTTGCACGTCTAGGACGTGAAATTTCCTGATGGCACATTTTATGGAGGACGTGTACACACGACGAAGAATTTTTCTTTTTCTTTCTTAATGTGATTGTGGTCTCCAAGAATTCATCTCCAGAAAATTTCATTTACATTTAACATTTAAAGCAAGTTGGAATAATTGCGACGACGTTTGAAAAACGCGAATTCATTTTAATGGTGACGTTCTCTCTGCCATCGTCGTCGTTGTTGCTTAATCTCCCTATAAACCGAGGTTTGGTTTGTGACATCCGTCCTATCTCCAGGCGCTAGTTGCTTGTTGTTGTTGCAGTTTTTTGTCAGTGACCAGAATGAGGAAATATCTCCAGGTCATGATCACCTCTCAAGAAAATTTTGAATAACTGGTAGTGGGCGGGAGATTTTGATCTCACAAACGTTGACTAAGCAAGGGAACTGCCATAACTAGTGAACATGATACTCTTCATACATAGTTCAGCAACTTAGGCGGACAACGTCATAATAGAGCGGTTTTTAATCGAGTGTCGAAAGTAATTTCGTGTTTGCTTTGGTTTTACTTTACTAGACTCTATGATTGGTTAGCAAAGTTCGCGCCATTTTCTCAACCAATAGGAAGCCAAACCAAAACCAATCGTGCTTGGTCGCACGCGTTTTTCCTCGCTTGACGCAGGCTACATGTATTTCCTTCGCGTTATGATTGACTGATTGTGCTGTTTATATTTGTTGTCATTGGTCAGAGAAATTACTTTGGTTTTGGTTTTACAACACTCAATTGAAAACATTGTGTTTTTTGTTACGCAGTCTCTGGGGATCTAGTTCCTGCTGTTTCTAGCAAACATCTACACCAGCCACAAATTAAAACGAATATAAAAAAATTTCCGTAGTCCTGTAGCTCTTCCAGACCTCTATAAAAAAATTAGTATTCGGTATAAAGGAGTAGAAGTATATAATGGTTTACCAAGTAATCTCAAACAACTTCAGTAGAAATCAACTTTTAAGTGAAAACTTAAGAACTTTATTCTTACTCAATCAAGCTAGATTGATTTAATGCTATATTTTCATACAGTGACTTTTATTCTTACCGAATATCGTTAATTATCCTGGTTAAACCTCTCTTTCTAGACCAAATATAAATCGCTCAGTGCTATAATTTTAGTCATCGCATGACTTGTACTTTTTGTAAGTATGTGATGGGTTGGATGGGGGGGGGGGGGGGGGATCTCCTAGATAAGCCTAGAAAGGCTGAGACTTCCTGCTCAATATTGTATTATTACTGATAAGTGACGAAATGTAAGAATGCCTGATTTGGGCAAATAAATAAACAAATTAATTAATTAATGAAAGTTAAATATTCCTTTAGTGCTTGTTACTTTGCCAGTTACAATATAGGTTTCGAGATTAAAGATCTAGTTTAAAACGGTTGTCTCTGTTGTTTTTACATACACGACAGATGGTCGATTTTTAAGAGGGACAATCACATTTTGGACTTAATTAATCCTAACGAATATACCAGACAAATTCTCATACAGAATGGATTACCACCGGTCTGGAAAAACTGCCCTTGCCTAACAAAATCAAAACCGGCGAAACTAACCTTAACTAACCGATTAATAGTATTTACTTTACATTTTAGTTTTATCATATTCTTGTTATATTACAAACATGTCCTTATTGTCAGGGTTAGCGTTTCTAAATAGGGTATTAAAACAAAACTTTACCTCTGGTTTTCAGCTTCTTCTTACTAGCAAGATGCTTGGAATAAAAGTAAAACAATGCGAAGAGTAGAGGAAACATGATCAGATCAAAGAGGCACCAAATGTTGAGAAGCAACCACTGCCATTTCTTCACAGTAAACCATGAAGACATTTTCAATTCGCCAAAATTTCCAAGCCATTTTTCACTCAGCAAGTCGTATAGTACTGGATGGGCTAGCAACTGGGAATAAGAAGAAAAAAATACATTGCTTAGCAACTTCAGGAGAAATTATATGCTTCATATAAACATATTAAGGCGGTGCCTACTAATAAATAGTGTAAGTATTTTTGTGTGATTTATGACTATGCGGGGAAAGTAGATCTTATCAAGGGCTATTTAAATCCAAAACGAAAATTGGTGGTAATCACGTATTTTTAACAGTTGATGAAGCAACAATTATTCCAAAAAGCAGTAAAATACAAAGCAATGTGTGGCAAATTGAAGCTTTATTATCTCTAAAAAATGCATGGTTACCCCAAACTTTCTTTTTGGATACCAAGAGCGCTTGCTGAGTTCTGCTTTCTCCCCATAGTTTTACATCGCGTAAAAATATCCCTGTATTAGTAGGCACCGCCCATAGGAAACCCTAGTATCTCGAGATGCGCAGAACGTATGCGCAGTAACAAAAGAAGGCACCGTCCTTAATTCAGGAGAAATTTGTCGCAAAACATTTGGTGTTTTTCTTGAAGCTGTTACAAGTTCAGCCACAGCTGTGTATCAAAGACTTAACCTTACAAAAATTACCGTGTTACTATACTGACTCAAAGCGACGAACAATCGGGTAACCGTGGAGTGATTTCCCCAAGTTTCTACAACGCTTCCGAGCGGCCGAGCCCATAAGGAGTTTGCGCAGCATTTAGGACCTCTCCTCTGCAGAGACTCAAGGCCCAAAGGGCTTTTCGTGTGGGAGAATCCGCTGAGAAAAGTGAGTGCAGGCGTAAGCATTGGTGGAGGGTGACTTCCAGCTTTCGTGCCTGTACGCACTTCGTTGAGCGAATATACATAGCACCACATCGAACCTCTGCCGAAGAGAGATGTATTTAGGTATACTGAAGTCGCGTAATCTTTCTTCTTTATAGCCCATTTGACAGTAGTATGCTGTGTGACTTGGCTTTACAATGGAGACGAGGCTGGAAATAAGGACTTTGTTTCATAGAAACCTTACTCGACAAGCTTTGGAATTAGACGCCAAGTTTTCCAAGAAACAAGAAAACTGTATTTGTTTCTTGGAAAACTTGGCGTCTAATAGCAAAGCTTGTAGTACGGTTTCTATGGCGAAAAAACGTCCACCTCCAAACGGAGCCCAGACCCAGACTTTATTCTGTCTCAATTTTTTGACAGCTAGATGGAAATATGTCACGAGCGTAGGAATGCAAATCAATGACTCCCTTTAAAGTTTTACCAACGTCATTGTTTTATCTACTTATTAAACCGAATAAGTTTACCTTCTTTTGCTCCCAGTTAATAGCTGAATCCATGACGTCATCTAAAGAGTCTCTAAAGGCATGGCGGGCCTCGGTGTCGGATTTTAATGGGTCGAGTAAACAAGAAGTGAACTTGTCTACAGAATTTGCCAGCTCAGTAAAATCTTCCTCACTTGGACCTTTTTTGCTCGCTAAACGCCGTAGCTGAAAATTTGTCTGAAACATAATTTCAAAACTGCGTGGAGTTTTCTATATTTAAAAATATTTGTTCTCAACATAGTGTACACAAGCACAATGCACTATCGCACGCTTCCATGTCTTAACGTACGTACCTCCATTGCCATCAGCAACGCGTTTTTGTCGCATTTTGTTAGAGCTTTTGGTGTCAGCATATTGGTGATATCATCGATGTTACCTTCTTTTAAGGTCTCACTCAGTGTGTCTGGCAATAAAAAAAATCAATTGCACAAAAGCGCAAACGTAAATAAAATTGCAATAAGCACAAGCACAAAGCTATATCCGCAAGCGCAGTGCCTTAAAACTATGAATACCCGTGCAACTGAATATGTGGTCCCATTTGGCGGCAGACGCGTTTTTCTTGGGCTTATGCTTGCTTTACGCCTGTTTACACAAGTGACAAAAGATATATGTAAGCCTAAAAGGGAGAGATACTGCCACGTAGACAGCAGCATTTTCCTTTGATATAACTCAGACTTTCATTGCCTGTAAGTGATCACGTCGCCTTAACTATATTCCAATAGATCGCGCGCGGGATACAACTGATCAGGAATTTTTGTCCGCTCGGGATACAATGGCGAGCGAGAAGTAAACAAAAACTATTTACTCGCGAGCAGGCATTAAGTTTACATCGTCGAATATTCTAGCTAGTTTATTGTTGTTGTCAAATCAAAAACATGAACTTTTAAGTAAGCAGCAGAGTCACGAAGATGATATTGATTTAAGTGAAGCTAAATCCTTACAATTAACTGAGTGAACCATTAATGCAGCTGCAAAGAAAACGAGAAGTCAATAGGGAAATCACAATATAATCCATGGATCAACGGTTATTATAGCGAATGCAATAAACTTAAAAGAACAGGCAGGGATAGTTATCCAAAAAACGGAAAACGGGGTTTAAAAGAACAGGCAGGGGTAGTTATTCAAAAACGGAAAACGGGGTTTAAAAGAACAGGCAGGGGTAGTTATTCAAAAATGGAAAACGGGGTTGAGCACGTTATACACGCCGGCTAACTTGGTTGACGCGTTTCATTGAGTTCACCTGGTTCATTGGGTTCAATTAGCTCACTTGGATCACCTGATTGAGGTACGTTTAGACCTTCTTGATGTGAGTCTAAAAGATTTAACACATTTCATGATTAATAGGATAAAAAGAATGAGCAATTTGATAAGAATGACATAAAATCCTGTTGGATTTACCGATAATGATTATCAAGACCATCATTTGTGAAGAAACAGAAACACAAAGTGAAAATGAATGAACTTAAATGCAGTGTTATAAAGAGGGTCTGAATGGGGGCACCTCGATAACACTAAACACTTAATATTTTTGCTCTGTGACATGAACAGTTAAATTTAAGGCATTTTAACACTAACAGAAAAAAATTCACTGTAACAATAGATTTTAGCCAGAAAGAAACAAAAACGTTTCCAAAAGGGCCAATATTATTTTATTTGGTATACCAAGAAGGTTTCAGCCATTTTCCAACGATTCCCGATCATTTCGGAAGATTTCCGAAGACTACCGAAGATTCCCGAAGACTGCCGAAGATTTTCCAGGAGAAATCCGAAAATTTTCGACTATCTTTCGTCGTTATATTGACATGTGAAAGATATATTTTATGATTTTTTTCTGCAAAATTCGCATTAGGGGCAAAGTTAAAACTATTGCTTTTTGCTTCAATATTTATACATTATTTGTCAATAAGAAGCTTCTATAATAGTGGGAAGACTCAGACGTTTGGTTACAGATGTTTTAGAGTCGTCGGAGGCCTAAGCCTCTTATTACGACATTAATTTTTAATGCACTGAGTCATCTACCAACCTTCCTCATAAGGCAGTGGAGGTCCTGGTCTCATCAACATTTCCATCTCCCAATTGTCCGGTTTACTTGCCATTTGCTTGCCTCTTATTCACTGATAGGATGAATAACATTCGTTATAGACCCAATGCAAAAATGGCTGCCATTTTAATATTCTTTTGTCTACATTCAAATTGGCCTCACTAGCCTCGTTCTTGTGTTCAAATATCAAAAGAATATTTTACCTTGGACGAGGCTAGTGAGGCTAATTTGAATAAAGACAAAAAAAATATCAAAATATCAGCCATTTTTGCATTGGGGGTATGTCAGACAAAATATTTTCGATTGGTAAATGAATCAACCGCGATATATACAACTCATTTAGCCCGGTCCCGTAATAAGCCTCCCTCCTAATAATAAGGCAACCTTTTCAGTGCAAAAAATTCAAATAAGCCTCCTCTTCCCTTAATTAAGCCTATCCCCCAAGCTCCCAACCAAACTGTGAGTTATTGCATTCCTTCCTGTCCTTTATGGTGGCTGCTGTGTGTTACTTTGCATGCTGTGGGGGAAGACTAAAATAGGCAGCGAGTTTTCTTTATTTCGTGGTTTATTTTACTCGTTTATCCTGTAATTGCGTTCGACGTAGGAAGAACGCACTCCTAATACGGATTGGAGTCGAGATGGTATGGGATAACGATGATTCAGTGAATGGATGGATCTTGGGACGCGTATCTGGCATCCCCCGCAGATTTTTTGGAAGGGGCGGATGACATCACAAAGGAGAGAGAGCCTGGGATCGAGATCATCGAACGCACTCCCTTGTCTTTGATTATTACTAGTTTATGTTCTAAAAAGACACAACATTGGCAACGAGGACAGGTGACTCACAAGAGACCTTTTTGTTCGAAGGAAAACGGCGCTATTAAGTTGATTTCCAACTTTGACAATTACTAAGAGCGGACCACAAATTGGTGCACGGTGGAGTGGACCGGGTAGTTAACTTAATTTGAACTGTTCGCTGATAATAAAGGCTTAGGCTAAGTCTGATTGACCGTATCCTGGAATAAGAGTAAGCAATGTAGCTGTTAGATTTCTTTTTTTTTTTTTTTTAAAGTAGCGTTGGAGAGCCATTTCTGCAAACTTTCCCTGGTACATGATAATTGAGAGCCATTTAATTTTGTTCCCCTGTAACTCCAAAAACCTGTTATGACGGAGTTCTTCCTTTCCGAAATAGGGTCAATCGGACGCACTCATCAATGAGACCTTAAACACCACAATGAAGCCACATGAAGTTAGAAGTAAAAACCAAGCAAATACTACAATAGATGTACTCTGAGCTGTTTAGAGGCCGGTTGTGGTAAAGCTGAAATCTAGACAGGCGACACTACACGTAGACCCTGAGGTAACCCCTCAGACGTGTCCCCTTTAACCTAAAAGTCGAGATAGAAAGAAACGTTCAAGAATTGTTGGACTCTGACATTACAGAAGTGCTCTACACCATGGGTGAATCCAGTTGTAGTTACTCCAGAAGCAATGTGAATATTTGCCTTTTCATCGATATGGGGCAAGCAATCGAAGCTATTAGACGTGACCTGCAAACCATAACGAGTACTGTGCGGATGAATTCAGATATATAATATTAATGACTCAAACGTTTTCAGCAAGTTGGATTGAAAGTTGGGTTATTGCTAGGCAGAACTTACTCCAGAATCACAGCCTTCGTAACACCCAAAGGCTTATGAGCTGCTACTACTATTTGGAGTGAGTTTAGCCAGCAAGCAGCACCAGCACGAAGTATCTACAGGCATAGAGGATGTCGACAATGTTTGGACGAGGTTATCGTATTTGGTCCAGGTCAAGCAATTTGTAACCAGATTAAAAGAAAAAAACCATGGTCGGGCGTTTGAATAAATCGCTTGACGCTCAATGCGGACAAATGTCTGTTCAGCATGAACAGATTAGTATTCATAGGAATCCTGTCTGCGAGAAACTAGAGAAGCATCATATATGAGCGAAGTACCTAGCTTCTTAGAGCAGCAACAGCAGCAGCCGCTGGTACATCTGAAGTGACAACTCTAGAGCTGTATTCAATGCTACCGGGCCAAGCGAACAGCACGCCCATGACACGAGTTAGTACAAGAAATTCAGAAAGAAGAAATGGAAATCAGCAAGAGTTGATCTAGTGATAATCCCAAGCACACCAGCGGCATAAACATATAAAAGACCTCTGAGACAGGAAATTTTGTTCGATTACAGGACATGTTCGGGGGAGGGATGTTGTGTATTACATGAGGTAGCAAGCCGTATGGTTATGTATTAGTAGAACATGCTGGAGGAGGAATAAAATTTACATTGTTTTGTATTATTTATGCATGCAGTGAAAGAAATTAAATTTAGATTTAACACGTTTGCCTAGAGAACGAGCCGAACATATACAAAAGCGCCATGATTTAGTATCAAATTTGTGTGCCTCTAAAGCAAAGCAATTAACAAATTATAATTTATTTCGGTTGCGCCGATTTCTAGTAAAAGGCTTGACGTTAGAGACCGCTACACGACTTGCGTTTACCCGCGAGGCAAAGTCGCTCTTCCTGTATACGTGCAGTACTTATGATCATCCTTTGCTAATCATTATTTTATACAGGAGATCAGTCTTGTTCGCTAGTTCCGTCCGGGTTTATACGTCTCTTTGAAACGGCAATGGGTGAAACGCATGATACACTCGTTGAACTGTATCCACTACCTCTCCTAATTTCCAGAAATTTTAAATCGCTTCTGTAAATTTCAGTATGTTTTGAAATATTTATTTTACTATTTGCTTTACACGGTTTACATGGTTGATGGCGCATTAATGATCCAATATCAAGCACGCACAAAAAAACAATTTACCTCGCACTTCCTTATACTTCTTGGTTTAATAGATTTGCGAGGAGTAGTTTACTAAGTAGAAATGTTCGCTTTTCTCCAAATATTTTTAGCAACACGAAATAAAACTTTCACATTTGGGCGGGATAAAACTCATTAATAAACATGACAAACTTCAAGCTTAGTTATTATAGAATCGATCGATTCCGTAATTATTAAACTTAAGCAGTCGAGTAGATCATTATCACTTACCGGACTGAAGGTGAAACGAGAGAAAGATGAAATAAGGTGGAAACGAGCTTCACAAAGACCTGTAAAAATCAGTGCGTGATATCAACTCACGCTGGTCAATCCAGAAGATGATAGAACGCATCAGAGCATATAACTTTTGTCTTGCCTCCTTTCCAATGGCGTCACAGCTCTCGAAAGGTCACATTAAAGAATTGGCTAGATACCCTCCAACAGAACAATGGCGCCTAGCCCTTGAATCAAAAGTACAGTCAACTCTCACCGTGTGGACACTTTGCCTTTACGGATACCCCGGTAATACTTACATCAGCTTAATGCCCGGCAAAAATAAATTTCAGACGTTTGACTGAATAAATTCCCGCTATTACGGACTCTCGTCCCAGTCAACTCTCGCCTTGCGGACACTTCGCCATTACGGACATCCCGATAATACTGACATCAGCTAAATGCCTGGCAAGAATAAATTACAGACGTTTGATTGAAATAAATAGACCATCTCCGAGTTACTTTGAACCTCATTATGAAAGCGAGGCTTATAAGTGCAAAATTTTTGTAATGAAAATTAGTTTTCATTCATATGCAAACAAAATTAATTTTCACATGAAAAGTTTTGCACTTAGCCTCCCTTTCACAGGAACTCGGAAATGGCCTATTGCCGCTATTACGGACTCTCGCGATTTAGGACACTAACTCGGGATCTCGAGGGACTGGCCGCAATAAAGTGAGTTGACTGTAGCTGTTACACCTAAAGGCAATGGAGCTGCTTCACTACCGCTTCCACTTCGTAAGTTTTCTCGGAGGGACACAAAAAATTAAACACGGCTTCGACCTTCAAATCAGCTTGTTTTTGAAATATTCACATTGATTAATATATGATTTACACGGTTTACATGGTTACAGGATGTATCCGATTGATATTTTCGATACTTGGTAGAAATCGATTTTAATCGAGGATCATCGATTCTTATTAACATTGTAATATCGGAAATCGATAATAACCGACTTCTTGTGTTTGTTAATTTTGATCGAACTTTTATGCATGTTGTTTAATGCTTCTCTTTTTTTCATCATGGATGCGATAATCCCCCGAGACGCTAGGACTTACCCGCCATACTCATAGTATTGCTAAATCCTATGATACGAAACACAAAAGATTTTTGGGAGGAAAAATAACTTGAGTACCTTTGCCACTGTTGTTGTTTGTGTCTTTTCTGCGACCGGCGGCCATTTTGAATAATTTTGGCGGGTTCGGCTTTCGAGAGGAATGGCACCCAGTTTCCTTTGGGAGTTGTCATTGTTTATTCTGGGCGAAAATTTCAGAGATAATTCCGAACCTTACAACTTGGTTCCATTCCCCTTGGAGAGACGACCAAGCTTAAATTTTTCAAACTGGTTGCCACTTTCTGAAAAGACACGAACAATATAATGAAACAGAAGGTCTTTCACTTTTCCGTAATAGATTTGAGGGCCCCTTGTTAGGAGTTGACGGCAATGCTCATAATTTTGGAAAATCCCATGATGCGAAACAACAAATATCAGTTAGGGAGGAAAACTAATTATAAAATCGGTATATTATTAATTCCTATTAATTCCTACGAAGGATTATGCGGTACGAAGTTAAGAGTTTATCCCATAAAAAATAAATGAGGCTTTAAAAGCTGCAGTAGAATGAAAGATAAGATAATAAGGTCAGAACTTTACCGAACTTTAATTTATTTCACTCTTAGGTGCAAATGCGACGCGCAATCGTTGATTGGGATGCAAAAGGGGAGCTTCAGAATAAACTGCTGCTTTTATGTGAAGGAACGAAAATGTATGTGCAGAGGCTCAATGATTGAATAACATTGTAGCACTACCATTTGATATCGGATGAAACTGATTTCAGTACTTAAAGATGCTTTACAACAAAGTGCAAAATTAACCAACATAAGCAAGTAAAACTCAACGATAAAATCTTTCGGTGTCGTCATCACACCATTTTCAAGTTCAAAATGATTAGCGTAAACTACCAGAAATAGTTCACTGAGGATTAAAATATTAAATAACTGATGTAATAGTTTGGCTCAAATTAAACAACAAGCTGAAAAGATCGTGAACCGCATCAACCGTAATTAAATATGTCAGGTATACAAAGCGATTTATGACATGCTTGTATCCCGGTACACCAAGGTGCCTCGCAATCTTTTTCTGATTCCTTGACATAATCTTGACTTGCGCACTGAAGTATATACGCCATTCCCTTGACTCCCATGCAGACTTGGCCCGGCTTGCACCGTCGACGTTAGAGACGGCTAGACGTTAGAGACTGCTACACGACTTGCGTTTACTAGCGAGGCAAAGTCGCTCTTCCTGTATACGTGCAGTACTTATGATCATCCTTTGCTAATCATTATTTTATACAGGAGATCAGTCTTGTTCGCTAGTTCCGTCCGGGTTTATACGTCTCTTTGAAACGGCAATGAGTGAAACGCATGATACACTCGTTGAACTGTATCCACTACCTTACCTGATTTCCAGAAATTTTAAATCGCTTATGTAAATTTCAGTATGTTTTGAAATATTCATTTTACTATTTGCTTTACACGGTTTACATGGTTGATGGCATATTAATTACCTAATATCAAACACGCACAAAAAAAGCAAATTACCTCGCACTTCCCTATATTTCTTGTTTAGGAGATTTGCAAGGAGTGGTAATTGACTGCATTTGTGTTTACTAAGTAGAAATGTTCGCTTTTCTCCAAACAGTTTTAGCAACACGAGTAAAACTTTCACATTTGGGCGGGTAAAACTCATTAATAAACATGACAAACTTCAAGCTTAGTTGTTTTAGAAGCGATCGATGTAGATATTCCGTAATTATTAAGCTTAAGCAGCAAACAAATGATCGCATAAGCAGGCACAAATGTCGAGTAGATCATTATCACTTACCGGACTGAAGGTGAAACGAGAGAAAGATGAAATAAGGTGGAAACGAGCTACACAAAGACCTGTAAAAATCAGTGCGTGATATCAACTCACGCTCGTCAATCCAGGAGATGCTAGAACGCATCAGAGCATATAACTTTTGTTTTGCCTCCTTTCCAATGGCGTCACAGCTCTCGAAAGGTCACATTAAACAATTGGCTAGATACCCTCCAAGAGAACAATGGCGCCTAGCCCTTAAATCAAAAGTACAGTCAACTCTCACCGTGTGGACACTTTGCTTTTACGGATACCCCGGTAATACTGACATCAGCTAAATGCCTGGCAAGAATAAATTACAGACGTTTGATTGAAATAAATAGACCATCTCCGAGTTACTTTGAACCTCATTATGAAAGCGAGGCTTATAAGTGCAAAATTTTTGTAATGAAAATTAGTTTTCATTCATATGCAAACAAAATTAATTTTCATATGAAAAGTTTTGCACTTAGCCTCCCTTTCACAGGAACTCGGAAATGGCCTATTGCCGCTATTACGGACTCTCGCGATTTAGGACACTAACTCGGGATCTCGAGGGACTGGCCGCAATAAAGTGAGTTGACTGTAGCTGTTACACCTAAAGGCAATGGAGCTGCTTCACTACCGCTTCCACTTCGTAAGTTTTCTCGGAGGGACACGAAAAATTAAACACGGCTTCGACCTTCAAATCAGCTTGTTTTTGAAATATTCACATTGATTAATATATATTTTACACGGTTTACATGGTTACAGGATGTATGCGATTGATATTTTCGATACTTGGTAGAAATCGATTTTAATCGAGGGTCATCGATTCTTATTAACATTGTAATATCGGAAATCGTTAATAATCGATTGGCCGACTTCTTGTGTTTGTTGATTTTGATCGAACTTTTATGCATGTTGTTTAATGCTTCTCTTTTTTTCATCATGGATGCTATAATCCCCCGAGACGCTAGGACTTACCCGCCATACTCATAGTATTGCTAAATCCTATGATACGAAACACAAAAGATTATTTGGGAGGAAAAATAACTTGAGTACCTTTGCCACTGTTGTTGTTTGTGTCTTTTCTGCGGCCGGCGGCCATTTTGAATAATTTTGGCGGGTTCGGCTTTCGAGAGGAATGGCACCCAGTTTCCTTTGGGAGTTGTCATTGTTTATTCTGGGCGAAAATTTCAGAGATAATTCCGAACCTTACAACTTGGTTCCATTCCTCTTGGAGAGACGACCAAGCTTAAATTTTTCAAACTGGTTGCCACTTTCTGAAAAGACACGAACAATATAATGAAACAGAAGGTCTTTCACTTTTCCGTAATAGATTTGAGGGCCCCTCGTTAGGAGTTGACGGCAATGCTCATAATTTTGGAAAATCCCATGATGCGAAACAACAAATATCAGTTAGGGAGGAAAACTAATTATAAAATCGGTATATTATTAATTCCTATTAATTCCTACGAAGGATTATGCGGTACGAAGTTAAGAGTTTATCCCATAAAAGATAAATGAGGCTTTAAAAGCTGCAGTAGAATGAAAGATAAGATAATAAGGTCAGAACTTTACCGAACTTTAATTTATTTCACTCTTAGGTGCAAATGCGACGCGCAATCGTTGATTGGGATGCAAAAGGGGAGCTTCAGAATAAACTGCTGCTTTTATGTGAAGGAACGAAAATGTATGTGCAGAGGCTCAATGATTGAATAACATTGTAGCACTACCATTTGATATCGGATGAAACTGATTTCAGTACTTAAAGGTGCTTTGCAACAAAGTGCAAAATTAACCAACATAAGCAAGTAAAACTCAACGATAAAATCTTTCGGTGTCGTCATCACACCATTTTCAAGTTCAAAATGATTAGCGTAAACTACCAGAAATAGTTCACTGAGGATTAAAATATTAAATAACTGATGTAATAGTTTGGCTCAAATTAAACAACAAGCTGAAAAGATCGTGAACCGCATCAACCGTAATTAAATATGTCAGGTATACAAAGCGATTTATGACATGCTTGTATCCCGGTACACCAAGGTGCCTCGCAATCTTTTTCTGATTCCTTGACATAATCTTGACTTGCGCACTGAAGTATATACGCCATTCCCTTGACTCCCATGCAGACTTGGCCCGGCTTGCACCGACGGCTAGACGTTAGAGACTGCTACACGACTTGCGTTTACTAGCGAGGCAAAGTCGCTCTTCCTGTATACGTGCAGTACTTATGATCATCCTTTGCTAATCATTATTTTATACAGGAGATCAGTCTTGTTCGCTAGTTCCGTCCGGGTTTATACGTCTCTTTGAAACGACAATGAGTGAAACGCATGATACACTCGTTGAACTGTATCCACTACCTTACCTGATTTCCAGAAATTTTAAATCGCTTATGTAAATTTCAGTATGTTTTGAAATATTCATTTTACTATTTGCTTTACACGGTTTACATGGTTGATGGCATATTAATTACCTAATATCAAACACGCACAAAAAAAGCAAATTACCTCGCACTTCCCTATATTTCTTGTTTAGGAGATTTGCAAGGAGTGGTAATTGACTGCATTTGTGTTTACTAAGTAGAAATGTTCGCTTTTCTCCAAACAGTTTTAGCAACACGAGTAAAACTTTCACATTTGGGCGGGTAAAACTCATTAATAAACATGACAAACTTCAAGCTTAGTTGTTATAGAATCGATCGATGTAGATATTCCGTAATTATTAAGCTTAAGCAGCAAACAAATGATCGCATAAGCAGGCACAAATGTCGAGTAGATCATTATCACTTACCGGACTGAAGGTGAAACGAGAGAAAGATGAAATAAGGTGGAAACGAGCTTCACAAAGACCTGTAAAAATCAGTGCGGAACTGGTCAATCCAGAAGATGATAGAACGCATCAGAGCATATAACTTTTGTCTTGCCTCCTTTCCAATGGCGTCACAGCTCTCGAAAGGTCACATTAAAGAATTGGCTAGATACCCTCCAACAGAACAATGGCGCCTAGCCCTTGAATCAAAAGTACAGTCAACTCTCACCGTGTGGACACTTTGCTTTTACGGATATCCCGGTAATACGGACATCAGCTTAATGCCCGGCGAAAATAAATTTCAGACGTTTGACTGAAATAAATATCCGCTATCACGGACTCTCGTCCCAGTCAACTCTCGCCTTGCGGACACTTCGCCATTACGGACATCCCGATAATTCTGACATCAGCTAAATGCCTGGCAAAAATAAATTACAGACGTTTGATTGAAATAAATAGACCATCTCCGAGGTACTTTGAACCTCATTATGAAAGCGAGGCTTATAAGTGCAAAATTTTTGTAATGAAAATTAGGGTTCATTCAATATGCAAACAAAATTAATTTTCATATGAAAAGTTTTGCACTTAGCCTCCCTTTCACAGCAACTCGGAAATGGCCTATTGCCGCTATTACGGACTCTCGCGATTTAGGACACTAACTCGGGATCTCGAGGGTGGCCGCAATAAAGTGAGTTGACTGTAGCTGTTACACCTAAAGGCAATGGAGCTGCTTCACTACCGCTTCCACTTCGTCAGTTTTCTCGGAGGGACATAAAAACGCGGCTTCGACCTTCAAATCAGCTTGTTTTTGAAATATTCACGTTAATTAATATTTACTTTACACGGTTTACATGGTTACAGGATGTATCCGTTTGATATTTTAAATACTTGGTAGAAATCGATTTAATCGAGGATCATCGATTCTTATTAACATTGTAATATCGGAAATCGATAATAATCGATTGGCCGACATCTTGTGTTTATTGAATTTGATCGAACTTCGAAATCGAAATAATTTGCGAGTTACGAAGGATTATGAGTACGAAGTTAAGAGTTTACCCCACACAAAATAAATGAGGCTTTAATAGCTGCAGTAGAATGAAAGATAAGATAAGAAGGTCAGAAATTTACCGTACTTTTATTTATTTCACTGTTAGGTGGCAATACGACTCGCAATTGGTTTTAATGGGATGTAAAAGGAGAGCTACAGAATGAACTCAGCTGCTTTGATATAAAGGAACAAAAATGTTTGTGTCGGAGGCTAAATGATTGAACAATACTGTAAATCCGCCATTTGGTCTCGGATCAAACCGGTTTCAGTGCTTTTATGTACTTTGCAACAAAGTGCGAAAAGTAAAAAATAATTGACAATAAATTAAACGACATAATCAACGATTAAATCAAGTGACGTTTCGGAGTCGTCATGACACGAATTTCAAGTTCAAAGTGATTAGCGGTGAGAATAAACTGTCATAAAAAGTTCACTGAAGATTAACATGTTGTAATTATACAATAGTTTGGCTCAAATTAAACAACAAGCTGAAAAGATCGTGAACCGCATCAACCCTAACTAAATATGCCAGGTATACAAAGCGATTCATGACATGCTTGTATCCCGGTACACCAAGGTGCCTCACAGTCTTTTTCTGATTCCTTGACATAATCTTGACTTGCGCACTGAAGTATATACGCCATCCCCTTGACTCCCATGCAGACTTGGCCCGGCTTGCACCTCCTCACTCTGATGTTGTCCAGGCATTCATCCTCAGTCGCTCCAGAACAAGTAGGACAGAGAACTGTAGATGAAAACAAAAATTATGTGTTTGTAGTTTTAACCCTTTACCTGTTTATATTACAGAACCTTTAGGCCAGAAAACGGTGTGCTACTTTGTTGAGTGTGTGGAGGAAATCCTAATGGGTAGCCTTTCAAAGGAAAGATACTTAGCAGTAATTTACTTCTGCAATTATTATTGTTATGCTGTACTTAGGATAATACTAACTTTTGAGTCACCTTCATCATTATCTATGGAACTGACTTCAAGGATACAAGTGAGCTCTAGTTAAGTTGGGAAGTTGTTTTCGAATCTTGATTAGGTATTAAAAATCACAAGAGCATACGAAACATTTCTTTAAACAATTCTCACAGTTTCATTATGTAAATTGCGATATGAACCAACTACTCATGCCCAGATCTGTAGTTTAGGAGATGACGAAACGAAACGGGTTTGCAAAGGAGACTCAACGTGGAAATCATGTTTGTTATACGTACTTCGAGCTTGAATCAAAGCAGCCAAAGCCAAGATCAACCAGCAAGTCGTTCTGATATACATTCCCGAAGTATGGTTTGGTCTGCAAAAATAAAATTGAAGTTTTGAGATCAGTGCATTGTTTGGACCAAGGTTGGTAAGCTGTTGCAAGCGCGAGGAATTTTAAAAGCAGTACTGCCCACTAGTAACACTCTAACTTTCATTTAAACGTATTATCAGGTGCAAACATATGCCACAAAGTGAACAAGTTAACAATCCCGCCAGATGTTGAGCTCTGGATCGATATCAGTTGTGGATAAGTATTTCAAATGAAAATGTTTAGTCATAACAGGATTATTAACCTCAAATTGTGCCACCGTTTTTACCTTTAGAGTTAATCAGTTGTGAATTTCATATAAGTCAAATTTGTATCAAACTTTGAGCATTTGGTTTTAAAACTAATCATTATTCTGTGATGCTAATAAATAAGCCTTTGTTGGTCTGTTGATCACAAACATTCTTTACAAAACTATCAAGTGAAGCAGGGTTAATGCAATACAAAAGGGAAAATGCAGAAACCCGAAGAAATAATTTATATCATAAGGCAACTTAATTTGACATTGACTAGTTGACCTTGTGCATTCTCTCTGGTTATAACTTTATTCCGCTAGTTAAAGGAAGTGGAATTAAATGTTTTTCTAGAACAGATGTACTTTTTACCGGGGCACTTTCCCTATAACAAAGAGAAATATAAAATTTTAAGGTGCCCATCGAGCTGGCCTGGGAAGGAGAGACAAAAAACTGCTATGTGTAGTTGGTAGTACTCTCTTCAAAAAGGAAAATTACTCAGTTTTTGGCTTCTGATCAACATGGTTCACCTAACATTTTCCATCTAGTCGTTTCTTGAAGGAGATACACTTCTACGGTTTACATTTTCTCCTTGTTCGATGTTTGGTGTTGGGGTATCGTTCAGTACGTTTTTACTGGTTACTTGCATTTTGACTCCCCCTACGTGGTCGTTACAATACAACACTTCGTGTAAAATTATGTAATGATACTAAACACCACAAGATCTAAAAAGCTATATGTATTCTAGGGCGGTACGTGACCTTGAGATTCTAGTTTAATTTATAGGTTAAACGACTTGAAGAGCGCATATGAATCCAAATAGTAAGACAGCGAGACAGTTTGGCAATGGGTACCTATGGTTAAAGTTGACCAGTTTCATACCATTTGAAGCAGGGTAACGTGAGATCTTACCTTGGCTAAACGAGAAACAATTAGAGAGTTAAGACAGCCGGGCGAAATGAGCTCGAGATTACTTTGTATAAAGCTAATAAGCAGACGTATTCAAAGTGTTAGTAAACTGATTAGGGACCAAATGAGAGGCGAGCTTTCATTTATATGATTTTCTCAAGGTCGACGACAAATCTAACAAGTTTTGCTAATTCAGAGTTGGGTTATTCCAGCTGCTCAGTGCAAAGACGATCAAAAGAATTTAAAAACGAAGCTACACTAATTTACTTGCTAAACGAATATCATCTTAGAAACATCTTCAATGTAGAATGTCTTAAAAACGAAATAGCTTGACAGCTCTTAGATTGGTTTTAGCTTCTATCCACAAAAATATGAAAAAGTATGCGATATTTCCCTAAAAGTTGTGCGACCAAGAACAAAGGACTCTGAAAGTGTTGAGACTGAACAAGCTAAAAGCTGGGTTTCACTCACTCAGTTCGAAAAGGTGATCCTAATGTAAATTTTCTATTCCAAAGTGCGAGAGCGCCGCAGCTTAAAGTAAACGATTCGTTAGCTTGTGTGAAAATACTAAGCAGCTGGGTTTATCTCCAGATAATTCACAATAGTGGAGACAAATAATTGAACGCCGAAGGATAGTGACTCTATACAGTAAGGTTACACGGGCGGGTTTCTAACAAAAGGACACCTTTTTTTATCCTCATGGTATGCGAAATATATCTATAGGCGAAATGAATGAATCAGTAAATGAATGAATGTGAAATACAGATGAAATCAGCGATAGAGATAGACCACTACACCGGGGACTTCGTGCCCTTTTCTTTTCGAGCAGAGTATGAGTTCTTTAACGTCCCACTGATTAATAGGTACAAGTGTTGTGAGCCGGGACCTACGGTTTATCGTCCTTATCCGTTTGCAGATGTCATTACAAAGGCAGCACTTTTTCCTCATGGTCAATATATAGTTATTGCCGTGGCTCCAGCCGGGGTTAGAACCGGCGACTACCACCGGTAGTCCGGTGCACTCCCAACTAAGCTAAATTTTAGTTTTTCAAGGTGGCTGCCCAGGCAAATTTTCATGTTCTCAGATCTGAACAAGTTTTGGTCCATTAAGATTTTTTATTGCCTAATATCTGAGAAAAATGTGTTGTTTTCCCAAAAGAAAGCATTGCCTTTCGTTGCTTGTTTGCTAAAGTTCTCGTCTGTACCAGTAGTCAATTCCATTTACCCAGAAAGGGCCTGAAACCAGGGAAAATTTGAGCCATCGAGGTTACAAGCAGCAGTTTTCTTCTATCTATAGGCGAAATGAATGAATCAGTAAGTGAATGAATGTCAAAGACAGATGAAATCAGCGATAGAAATAGACAACTACACCGGGGACTTCGTCCCCTATTCTTTTCGAGCAGAGTAGTAGTTCTATAATGTCCCACTGATTAATAGGAACAAGTGTTGTGAGACGAGATCCACGGATTATCGTCCTTATCCGTTTGCAAATGTCATTACAAGGGCAGCACCCTTTTTTTCATGATCAGTTATATAGTTATTGCCGTTGCTCTGGCCGAGGTTAGAACCCGCGACTACCACCGGTAGTCCGGTGCTCTCTCAACGAAGCTAAATTTTAGTTTTTCAAGGTAGCTGCCCTGGCAAATTTTCATGTTCTCAGATCTGAACAAGTTTTGGTCTACCAAGCTTTTTTATTACCTAATATTTGAAAAAAATGTGTTGCTTTTCTAAAAGAAAGCATTGCCTTTCGTTGGTTGTTTGCCAAATTCTCGTTTGTACGGGAGGTCAATTCCATTTACCGAGAAAGGGCCTGAAACCAGGGAAAATTTGAGCCATCGTGGTTACAAGCAGCGGTTTTGGTTTTGTTTGCAAGCGAAACAAGATGGCGGCAGGTTTGGCAGTTGTTAGGGCATCTCACGAGGCTGCATTTGGAGTTTTTCGAGCAGAATTCGCGCGGAATGGGTAGGTCTCTGTCATTATATTGTGTATGTTTACACTAACCTCTTTTCTAATTACATATTCTTCGTATTTACAGATTTAATCGGTACCCGAACGGCTAATTCCATTCCTGCAAAAATTTATATTAAAGTCAGGTGAAAGTCTAGGTGATGGCCGCGCCAGACTTTATCGAAATCCTTGGGCAAAGTTGTGGGCACGATTATTTCTTTGTTGGGTGTAGAATTTATGCCGTGACTTTTTTTGTAGAAATACGACATGTTTGACAATGATACCACCTATGCCCTTAATTTTAACATAGTTAATTGAGGGACTGGTGATGGAACCTTGCCATGAAAACAATGGTGCTGCAATTTATGTTGGAAGGGCCGCGATCGTGCACAATCCTTTGTTTTAATGTTTACCGGCACTACAGTTGAATACCTTAACAGAAACGTTTCTATTGGTCAGTTGCTCTACACTTTTAAAATTTATTGTGGTGTGTGCACGGTCAAGGCCAAAAATGCTGACAAAAACATATAACGAAGAAGTTTGACAGGCTCCATAACCATTGCCTTTTATTAGCTATAGTTTCAGGCAAGAAGATAGATCCCAGTGAATGATTTCTTTGGATGTATTGTTATTACTTTTTGCTCTAGCTTAAAGGGATAAAAAAAATTACACTCAGAAGACTGTGAACTGAAATGGTAGCGATTAAATCCAATTACTACAAAGTCTAGCAAAAATTGAATAGGAATTCCTGGAAGAAATAACCTCGTAAAGATCACACAATTCTTTTTTCCCGTTTCATAGTGCGTGTGTGACCATTGTTGTAAAATAAATTATATGCCAATAAATATGTGTAAACAAAACACACTTACTAATTGATATCGACAAATTAAGTAGACAATTAGAAAACGCTAATTTTAAAATATTTATGGTTATCCGTGATATGCTGTACTTTAATTACGTACACAAATCATGTAGAGGGATACCATTTTGGTGAAGGTCGTCTTAAACTCCTGGTTAGAGCCTCCCTACCTGAACCTTTATTGGCACCCCCCTCCCTCTTGGTGGGGAGGTTGAATTTCAGTTTAATTTTTGGATTCAATAGACATTACTATAAAGAGTAATTATAGGGCGTTAGTTCAGCTGTCGTTGCTTTTTGTTTTGTTTGTTTCTTTTTTTTCGTTTGCTTTTTGTGTTGTTTATTCAACTGCAGTTTCAACTTCGAGTTCGCAAAACAGCAACTTCGGAACCAAGGAGGCACTGGTTTTAGCAAATTTTGCCTGCTTGCAAATTACGTCACTGTCCCTTTGTTTTCGCGAGACTTTAATTTCGCGTCCCGATTTTCAGAAAATCACGAAAATTTGATGTCGCGAAAATTTGCATGCGCGATACATTTAAAGCTTTAAGAAAAATATTAGCCCTTTAATAACAGTTCTGAGTCCACTTATTCAATGGCTTCGTCGTCCTCATAATTAATCTCCTGTAATCTCCTATGCACCAAGTTCTTCTTTATGGCTGAGTTCAACCAAAGACACGGACCTTTCAACGGCTTGTGTGTTCTTCGACGATTTCTCTATGCTTGCGGTAACGTTAACTGGGATTTTTAGGCCTCCTTGGATTAGGGATGATCGTCAGAACCGTACATCTTTCTCGCGGTTAAATTAACATCTGCTCCCCTCATTGGTCGCCTCAGTTATTAGTCTCCTTCGCAGGTCTCGTCACGCAACGCGCTCCCTAACGCGTTGAAGACTTCGGAGAGTAAACAGATTCACATCATTTGCGAGTTACAAGAGAGTGTGAGGACAGCGTTAAGATTATTTTCGTACACAAACTTACAGACCCCGACAAACAAAAGAGACGATAAGTAAACAATTAATCAAATTTTTATTAGTTTTTTTTTCTCGCTTACGACTGGGCTCGTTCGAGTGACAATATATATACAACCGTAAAAATAAAGGAAAGATACACAACAAACTTTCTCGATTCTCTGTAAGCGTAAGAAAAATTATGTGCAGAGACTAAATGATTGACTAATGTGACAGTAAAACACTCCGTTTAGTCTCAGATGAAACTAGTTTTAAAGTGCACCTAACCCCAAAATTTGTTTTCGCTTAATTAAATATTTGCACCTGTTCGAAACGCATTGAGCCTCCTTGCAACCAAATCTTGACTTTCTATGGGCTGTAAAAGTTACGAAATCTAGCCGTCATCTGTCCCATGACCGAGCTAGTAAGGGGCATGGGTCTATTCCTTATTTGACGTCACAATCTGCTTTGCATGCATTTTCAAAAAAGACTTAATACAATGCAAATCAGTTTGTGACGTCAAATAAGGAATAGACCCATGCCACTTACTAGCTTGGTCATGGGACAGTTGATGGCTAGATTTCGTAACTTTTACAGCCTATAAAAAGTCACGATTTGGTCATAAAAAGGCGCTAAATAGCGCAATATGTTTCGAACAGGTGCAAAGATTTATTTAAGATAAAAAAACATTTTGGGGTTAGGTGCACTTTAAAATTGAGACGCGTTGCAATGAGCTAAATCCAAAATAGGCTGTTCACAGTCCCCTATTTTTCCATGGGATTTTCGAGACTCGTACGCTTCAATCGAAGCGTACGAATCTCGAAAATCCCACGGAAAAATAGGGGACTGTGAACAGTCTAAATCTGAAAAAACCAAAGTCATGGAACGCATCGATCTTAATTAAATATGTCAGGCAAACATTTCGATTGATCACAAGTTTCTATCCCTCTACACCATGGAGTTTCACATTCTTCTTTTGCTGCTTGGACGTATTCTTGACTTGCGCAATCTAGTATATAAGCTATCCCTTTGAGTCCCAGGCAGACTTCACCCGGTTTGCACTCTTTTTCATACTTGTTTTCGAGACATTTCTCCTTAGTCGCTTCAGAACAATAATAGCACGAAACTGTGGATAAAATAAAAGACATTAGGCGTTCCCCTTCACTCGTTTCACAAAACCTTTGAGGCCGTGTTAACTTTTCAGTCTGTGGATAAAATTCCCGTGGCACTGTGTTTTATGCCATTCGTTAATTTTTCATTCCGAGGAAGACTAAGTGTGACCACTGAAATGAAGGCACTTCAGTGTTACTTTCTTATAGTGCTGCATTTTTTTTGTTCATTTCATTGTCTTAAGGACAACAGGAACCAACTCAGTATATGCTGATATCTCTCTTTAGGGAATGATGAAAGTAGCCAGGTTTACACTGTGACAAAATAAGGAGATCATATTTGTTATACTTACTCCGCGCTTGACTCATGGCAACCAAAGCCAGGATCAGTAAGCAAGCTGTCTTGACATACATTTCGGAAGAACGTTTCAGTCTGAAAAAAGAAGACCAATTTACTGAGATCAGTTACTATGCAAATACAGTGGGCCAGTTATTTAAACAAAGTTTAACTTAGGCCGCGACTTAAGACGATCAGTAAGTAAGTAAGTAAGTAATTTATTTAGTGTCAAATACACAGGGGGTGGTCTCCCAGTCCCCCGAGCCACAGGCTCATGATATAAGTGTTTGACAGTATAAAAAAAAGATAATAACTACTAATTAAATTAAAAAGTAACATCTAAATATAAATAAATAAAAAAAATTGGAGTGGGCCTCCAAATCTGTTTACAAGTGGCTTTTTTAAGTAGATCGGTTACTATCCAAATACAGTATGTTTGCAAGTCTTCTACTCTCAGATTAAAAAAAAACAACAACAACAAATGACTGTTTTCCACGCTCTTGGTCACTCATTTTTTGTCAGTCTCATCCTATTATTACTTGCCAGTTAGAATCGTCATGATCTCAATGTATGTTTTGGTGCTGGAGTTGGCTCCGGAAAGGCTTAGAGTTGGCCCAAGGATTATCCTCGCAGATGGCAAGCTAACCGAGGTCGTAGTATTAAATATATTTGGTATAGACGTCATTGGCAGCCCTTTTGTTTGATAGTTGAGAAGGCGAGCTCATTGCACCAGAAAGCGCGCCGCGTACCGGTTATGCATCAGAGCACATCTCGCGTTTCCCGCCACGGTATTTTGACGCCGAGTTTTGTCCTTAAAATAATATTGTCCCACGTATTTGGTCGATTTTAAACCCAAAATCGCATCTCACCATAAAACAACTCCTAGTAAACTAGAAAACTTCATCTCAAAATACCAAACTCATAAGTCGACTGCCCAGATGTAATCAGCGGAAATAGTACAAAAGTTAATTATAATAATTATTATGATTACCAAAAGCGCGGCAAATGACTACAACTGTTGTAGATTAAGTTTTATGCTGTATTTGAGCTATAAACGTCACTAAAAAGCCATTGGGTCTAGCTGCAGAAAAAAAACACACACACATTTACCCCGCAATAATTTTTACACAGAAAACGTGGGCGAAGTTGCTATAATAATCAACTAGTGAATTTTGCTTCCAAACAATATGATGATGTCTTCATCTGATCCGTTGGTTGATAACTGCACACCAGTAGGAACGCGTGCGGAATAATTGGCTTACCGGGCTCGAGGTTATCATAATCCTTAAATTTTAAGAGCCGCCAAAAGTTAATATCCTGTTTCGAAATCTTGCCACTGACTGAGTTTATTTCCATTTTGGATTAGATTCCGATCCAAAATAATCACATTTCGCTGTTCTCATTAAGTAGTGTTAGTTAGGCAAGCGGCATAACTGTTCTGATAAAGAGAAAACTGACGACGTCCGCTTACCTCTATTCGCAGCTGAAGACGAAGAACCTTGCAGAGTCAGCTCAGCGCAACAATATGTGTCCCCGTCTAATGATTGTGCTGCAATGCTAAAAAATATGCACCTGACGCTCTTTTGATCACAAAACTGGCTTTAGAAAACTAACGAATGAGCGGCATCAACGTAATTGACGTAATAAACATAATACAATATGACAATTGTAGTCCGTATGAACAAAGGTAATTTAACATTGCAGTTACAAGACTCATCTATGCTGCGTATTTGATTTCATTCCACAGTTGGGATTTTCCTTTAACAAGGTACAAATCTTAGTCGAAAATATGCTACTTTGATTTTGTTGCCTGTGTTTAAAGAAAACGAAATTTCTGGGGACCCGTGGAAGCGCCCGCCTTTGTGCATGGCTGGAAGTCCCAAAGGAGAGTTACCTTAATTTGTTGCTACCCGCCATGCGCTGACAACAACGAGTAAGTGAGTGAGTGAGTGGTTGTCTTTGTTATATTACTGAAAAATCTGGCTAAGCACATCGTCTTTTGTAAATTCCTCAAAATGAATCAGTTGAAAGTAAAAAAAAAAAAGAATATTGATATGTGTAGTAACGCAGTTTTTGTACGGTTATGTTCCTTTTCTGTCGCACAGCCACAAATGAGAAAAACTGGATAAGCGACACTAACATTTAGCCAATACAATGGACCCACCTAAAGAGGGCATAAAGGCGCCTGGCTGGCTGATTCCCAGACCTTCAGTAGTCAGTGACCCATCACAACGTAAACAACTGACAAACAACGACCCTTAAAGATAAAATTGGCTAATACTTCTCTGTGTGCTGTGGTGATATTATGAAATTTTGACTCACATTTTTTGCAGAGGATGCTTTAGACAACAACTAAATTGCCACGATTGAACGCGATTTAAATTTTCATATTAAACCCAAAAAGGTACGGTGTGAAAGAAATTACAGGCTTACTATTCATAGCAGAGTTCCTTGTCCAAGTTGCTTGATGATGTATAACTGATATTCAAGAGCATACGGTTACATCGCCCGTTTCTTTTTGTAATGAATGTTATGATGTGCTGTGTGTGGATGTTATTTTCAACTAAAAAGTGATTTGCTTTTTCTGTTGGGGTCTTTCACATAAGAATGTTCTACTTTTGATAAGCATCTGTACAAAAATGAAATCGTTTAAAGAAACAAAATGAAGGATTAAGAGCGACTCTCCCTAAGAACCTCGTATTCAATTTTCATCTTAAAAGTAGAGCTCGCCAATAATTCCTCCATCAACTTCTCTTGGCAAGTAGGTAAAAAATATGAAATACGAACAGAGAAATTTAATTTCCTCAAAATTTTGTGATTCAAACTTTTCGCACCAAGAGCTTCGCTCGAAACCCACTGGCGAGATCAGTTGAATTTTGCAAGACTTGCAGCTGTAAGTTCTGGAAAATACAGCTAATTCAAAACGTACTATTTGTTTAGTTATAAACGATGACTCTTCACGTTTATGATATGATGAATTGCAATTATAAGTTTCAAGTATTAAACTAAACTTTCGCCCATGAAAATCCCTTCCTCCCAATTAGCCGCCCCTCAGGTCTCCGAGGGCGGTCGTTGTTGTGATACAATGTGCCAACCACTTTTTCATTGTATTTCGACTCAACCGTCTGAATGGTGAATGTCGCTAAAAAAAAGTATAGTCAGATGGATTTTGGCGATTTTCTGACGTCACCCGGTAAACTAAGCTTCTGGTTTATCTCTACTGAGTCTCTTTGCCGTTAATCCGCCTTTGACCTCCCAATCCTCTGTGAATATTTTTGTCGTCCCGGATGTAACTTTTACCCTCTCCCGCGTGGAAAATTTGCCATAACGACGCTCTCGCCGGAGATTCAAATGCCCCGCTAGTGCAAATTTCCTCTTGAATTAGCAAGTCTTTGTAAACGGCGCTATTAACGGTAAATGACTTTATACCCGCTGAACTGACACTAATGATTTAATGTAGTGATTTTTATTTATTTTACGTTTTTTATTCGTATTTGTTTATGTTGCGCGCGCCCGTGCTTACCTAGTATTCGAATTGTAACGATCAGGGGTGGGTTGTTCGAAAGCCGATTAATAACGCTAATCTACAATAAAAATTTAATCGAGAAAGTCTTTTGTTGATGAATTTTGTTAGCACGTAATCACCGTTTTTTCAAAAAGCGTCCAAAAAGTAGTAAAGGAGGTAAGATCAGCTCACGAAACCGTCTTTTTTATGTGTCCAGAAAGAGGAAGCTAGACAGGCCAAGTTTATCGTCTTTTTGTCGTTCGAATGTATCATGCGTGCAGGAAAACACGTCTAATGGTACTCTTATTCCAGATCAGCTAATTCGAAGCTTGTTCTGAACAGATTTATTATCGAAGCTAGAATTCATGGAAGTGGTGTTGAATTCATTGGTGGGTTTGGGACTCTGGAAATGAAAGGCTTTAAATACTTTAAACAGCAGTTCAAAATTTTAGACAACTTGTACTTGAACAGAACTTTCTTTTCACAGAGAAATTAAAGAATTCATGACTCGCTTTTGAATTCATGAACAATTACAATATCGGTCACCTTTGTCCAGGGATTAAGATTCCTGCTTTATTATGCGTATTTTACAATAGCTCGCACAGTGTAATTATACTTTGGTGTTCATCAGGAGGCATGAATCACGGGAACTAACAACTTTAAAGGTGACCGAACTTATAAATCTCATATATACACACGTTATGCTGGTATATTTGCAGACGTTTTTATGCGTGTGGAAGTGTTGAATGGTTAGCTTGGTGAAGTGAAATGTCGCTTTGCTATTGTCCCATGCATCTGAAATGAGACGTCACGTAACTTCAGAAGCGTGTTTTACGGTAAATATTTTGCAGCTAGACTTCCGCGTTACGGACTCTTCTGTATTAGAAATACCCTCTTTACAGAGGGTAGCGAATTTGGAAATGTTCCTTTCCTTCCTTTTAGGCACGAGGCTTAGAAGTAATTCACAATAAAGACCTCAAATTTGCATAAACAGGTTTAAAATCAAAATGCTGATACTTCAACAACATTCAGACAGTGAGCTCTCTGTTTCCACCAGCTATTCGTATCGCTTAATGTGGTTAGACAGCCATTATTTAAGTTAGCCTAAGACGGCAGCCTCCCGCAGTTCCAGGTTAACATGTCTGGCGTGTTGCTTGAGTGTTTTGCAAGTATGCAAGTGCACGATTTGTGTAATTTAATAGGGAACTTAAAGTCTGAGAATCAAGGTCAATAAGGGCGAATAAGGACGTAAAAATTTGCAGAGTAGTGTCAGATGTGTTTACTAACATTAGAAGAAAAACAAATAAACATGGCCTTGAATTATGCGATTTCCATGACCACTTCACAATACTAAATTATTTTCAGTCAACTGTAACGAGCTCATGAGTATATACAAGTAACTGAAATGTAATTTATGCCTTAAGCTATTACATTTTGACACTCTTTGAGAATTTCTCCTTGTATTAAAATTTGAAGAAGATGATTATGAGTTATCCTGACTTGATGAATCTTGTATGTTCGGTAATATTAAAACAAAAAAAGCAACACCTGGCATGCTAAACGTGTGATAATTTAAGGATCAGGGACTAGAAAACATATCGTAGTTTCGATAGCACCAGTGTACAGTGCAGGATGGCTTGAATTTATTTTTATGAATAATTTAAGGATTAGTTTTTCAAAAAGCGGAACTGACTGTGTACCGCAAATGAACACGATTTTAAAGTCGTAAAAAAAACTGCTTTGAGAGATGAGCTCGGCAGTCAAGTAGTTTTTTGCCATCTCGACCACACTGATATGTACATGTGACATGTTATGCTGTTACTAATTATAGCGTTTTTTAGGTTGAGTGAATGTTGTTAGTTGGTTGAACCAGGGGTCGAATAATGGAGGAATATTCCGCCTGGCTGGAGCTGCAAGCGATAACTGATGACGAGAGAAAGGAAAGAAAAGGTAAGTAAAGGTGGATTACGGAACACGGACAGACCCAGATACAGGATGCGATATATATTGTGTATGTTGAAAGAGGTTTCTCCTTCTGCGATATTGGTGGTGAATACTTCATCTTTAATTAGAAATTGATCTGTCTGTCACCAAAAACACAGAGATCTTTCCTTGTAATAAGAAGTGACATGACCCACTTCGCCTTAAACAGTGAGTCGAAATAATGAC
This sequence comes from Pavona decussata, assembly GCF_977016875.1. Classification (NCBI taxonomy): domain Eukaryota; kingdom Metazoa; phylum Cnidaria; class Anthozoa; order Scleractinia; family Agariciidae; genus Pavona; species Pavona decussata. The sequence continues at coordinate 4,103,457 of NW_028145528.1, read as the reverse complement.
CATACTGGACAAAACACAAAGGGCACATCAAAAATGGTCTGGAGCTCAAATCTGAAGGTACAATCATCAAAGGGATTTTTTTTTTGACAGTTTCAACAAATTAGAAGGATTTGTATGGCCGCCATGTTGGGGGACATGGCTGTCCTCTTTATGGCGGCCTAAACTATAACTTACTGTTATCTTACTAACTGTTTGTCCGTAATGCTGACATCTTCCATGAACAGTACACCAAGACAACTGAACAGCTTAAACTTATTACCCAATGAAGCTACCATCTTTACTGAGACATGGTGTTGAGCATCGTTATCGTAATGGCTTTTGTGTTATCTGGCAAGGAGTGAAGTCCGCACAATCCTACTAAGCAATCTGGTGCTTTACTAACTGAGGCAAGCAACCATCAGCGGTCCTCTGCCTTATTCGGGTTATACAATATGAAACCGGAAACAACAGTTTCACAAGAAAAATATTAATAATGGTCGCGTTTCTCTTTTCTACCTTCGCCTCTCTTATTACGTCATTTAAAGCATTTGGGCTTGGCTAGTGGTTTCTTCAAATATGGCAAAAGTTTTTAACAATTTCTCGCTTGATATGTTGTTTTGAAATAGTTGATTGTATCCGTTAACCTTGTCTTGTTTAACTAGCCTTTGAAGATTCGTTGAGGAAGACAATAAAGAACGGCGACATTGATGTGATCAGTGAAAAACTTACACCAAGAGCCTTGACCAAGTGTAATAAGAATGCTTTGTTTATGGCAATGGAGGTAGGCAAGTTGTTCTATGTTAGTATATCTCATTTTGCAAGGAGACATAAGATAACAATGGAATGAAATGAAATTATGTATTGCATCTATGCCGTATACACGGATAAACCGGTTTACTAGCAGTACAACCAAACAAACATACGTCTCTAAAATGACGGAAAGAGATCGAAAAAGGAAATAATTGAATGCATTGAAAACATAGAATTATCCACCAAGATTCTTTCGTTTATCTTTTATTTATTTTTAAAGTTCAAGTTTTTTTATTCACACATTCAAATTATAATAAAAGCTATGTAGTAATAGAATAGTAATAAACAACAATAATAGAATAGAAATAGAGCTAGCCTTATACCATAAATCACTTGATATCTTCCTTGTTCCCTTCCATGAGCACTCCGTATACGAGCTGAATGACATTTGTCATCATTTGTAGACGAACTTCGAACTTCGTCGATTAGCAGAAAAGAAGGGACCGGACGAAGAAGATTTGGCTAAGTTAGCCAGTACTTTGGATGAGTTTATTTTCCGCCTTTTTGATCCTCTGAAATCAGGAGGCCGAATTCGGGACGTGTTTTTGAAAGAAGCAGTAGATGACGTCATGGATGCCGCCATTGAATTCGAACAAAAGAACGTAAGTATTGTAGTCGTACGAGAAATTTTAACCTTCAGTTTGTAGCATTTTGTAGTAAGTTTGTAGTAAGAAGCAAGGGCACTTCTGTTGTACTTTCCACTCTTTAAAAATTTTGGAAATGTTTACTTCTCCAAAGCAGCACAAGAAAATACATGTGAGTAGATAGGAATTGGGGGTTGAGCGTACGGGAGGAGGGGAGGGTGAGTTAAACAATAGCCGGGGTGGATGAGTAAACAATAGCCTAGAGGGTGACATCATCAAAAACGATGACATCATAAGCTAAAAATAGAGAAACCGGGGGGAACGGGAGGATGAGTAAACAATAGCCTAGAGGATGATGTCATAAAAAAACGATGACATCATAAGCTAAAAATAGAGACAAGGGGTGGAATTTTCTCCCCTCCCGGAAGATAAAGTAATAAGCTAAAAATAGAGAAACCGGGGGGTTAGGGAGGTAGAACGTCACAATAGCCCCCCCGGGGTTGACATCATCAAAAAGCGATGACATCATCTAAAAATAGTGTAGTGACATCATTGGGGTGGAGGAGTATTTTGCTCTCATTATAAAACAATGATCTCATAGTTTAAAAATAGAATAGTCATAAAATAGTTATAAAACTTTCCCGCTATGAAGTAGGAAACACAAACTATAATGGCTTCCCAGCAGTTATTTACCATCAGTGAGTTTAAATCATTCGCTAAGCCTCGGTTGGTGATTTGAAATTTTTTGCTCCACGGAAGATGAAAGCCCTTTGGCCTTTTGCAAGCCTACACTTGGGTAGTGTGAGGTCATTATTTTGCCTGGCGTTCCTTTGGTGAATTTTTGAACGGTGTTGAAGTCATTCTCAAAGATAACCGGGAGTTAGGTTGTTCATTCATTTGTATACAGTACTCTATTTTCATTGTCCGTAAGCGTATGAAAAAGCGATTACTGCCAAGCACATTATTCACGAATTGTGAGTTTCAGTAATAATCATACATTTTCAGTGATTCTATTTTGGATGAATTTGATCGAGATTATGTGATTTTGTTGGTTATAACAGATGAAATCAGACATCAGACATCAGACGCGTGTTTCGATTCACGCACCGTTACTTAAGCTATTATGTTAATTAAGTTGAGCTTTGTCGGGGATTAAACAGTAAAAACAGTCTTTTGTTGTCTTTTGTTTACCAGATTGCTCCGAATAAGAATATTTTTACGGTTGATCGATTCCTGGCTGCTTAAATTAATTTGCATGTTATGTTTGGCGCGCACTGGAAAAATAAAACACTCAGAATTTACTGAAAATTCTTTATTTAAACCGTTCAACAATTCAAGTACAAAGCAAAGTTCTTATGACGGCGTTAATCATCTTTATCCTCGTCATCGCTAGGGGGATAGAATGTCATTTTTGATGTTCTTTCATCCTTGTGTGTGATCGCTCCACAATCATAACATCGACGGAGAGATTCCTTGGCGTGCTTTCGTTCAAGAGGAATCTTGTGATCACATATAGTGCAAACTTTACAGTTATCTTCCCAAAAGCACTTAGGACATTTCATGACTACGGTATCATATCCATGTGAACTGTTGCAGTGTCGGCACGGATCATGAACTTTTGCCTGAGCTATCGTTGAATTTTCAACTGAGTCACTACTATTCTCGGCCTCTTCTTCTTCCCAATCACTTTCCAGGCCGCTGTTATGAGACTCTTCAGGTTGGCTATTTTCAGAACTGCTTTCCTCCTCTTCACTGCTGTCCGACAAGTTTTCATCATTAGCCTCATTACCTGATTCGTCCTCTTTATCCTGGTATCCTCTTTCTTTTTCTAACAAATCGCTTAGAAGTTTTTTATTTTTGATCAGTCGCTTATTCACTCCGAGCTCTGCCAGCCCATCTAGGAAAGTATTGAGCGCACGGGGTTTGGCGACATCTTCGTTATGAGGGAGTAACACATACTCGACAAGCTCTGAGATGTTTGTTACTGGTATTGGGCGCTGGTTTCGGAGTAGCAGTCCACTAGGTGTCCAGAACAAGATATTTTTAGAAGTAGCCATACTATGCAATAGTTCAGAAGCGTGCTTTCTGGAAACGGCGTTGGAAAGGTTGTTCAAGACATCTTTTATCCGGGGTTCTTCTTTGTCACTTTCCTCATCAGAGGTCGAGTAATCCTCCATTTCACTTTCCTCCTCTTTATCCCAATCCATCTTTCTTTTCATATTGACCAGCACTCGTTAAAAGAGAGACACAAATGACCAACATTCAGAATCCACGGTCTCTTTTATAACAGAAGATACCCCAAGCTACTAATTGCAGGGGTCAGTAATTCTTGTATAAACCCACTGCCCTCTTGCACAAGGATGCGTTTCTTTGTCTTGTAAGGAACATTTCGCTGAGCAAGATTTAGAAGAGCATCCTTATGCGAACGCAAGAAGGCCCTAACTTCTTCAGGCACTGGTATGTTTTCTGTAAGTACATTATAAATAACTTGCAATAACGCATGCAACTGTTGTGGAGTAGCTGTTCTCAAGAGAAACTGACGCTGCTTGGAAGGGCAATCAGAAAGGAGCTGAAGGAAACCTCGGTTGTTCTTTACAACGCGAGACATGATCATGGAATGAGTTTAAGAAAGTAAGTTCCCCCTTTTATTGTGTAGGGTGTGGGAGAAGCAATAGACTTGAGGAGAGGAAAAACAATAGAAGGAGGAAGGAAGAGGAGGAGAAGGAGGAGGAGGAGGAGGAGGAAGAGGAGGAGGAGGAGGAGGAAGAGGAGGAGGAGGAGGAGGAAGAGGAGGAGGAGGAGGAGGAGGGGGAGGAGGGAAAATAACAGAATTGAGGAGGAGGAGGGAGAGGAGGAGGAAAAAACAACAGAATTGAGGAGGAGGAGGAGGAGGAGGAGGAGGAGGAGGAGGAGGAGAAGGAGGAGGAGGAAGAGGAGGAGAAGGAGGAGGGAAAACAATAGGGGTTAATTCTATATAAATGTGACACATTCGATGTCTTTTTCAGTTCACGTTAAGTCTTCACTGAGTTGACATGAGTTGGTTCTGTTCTTTCTGCGAAAAATCCTTTAGTAGAAAAGATAACATGCAAAGACATATGTTTAATAAGCACAATGAGTCGCCGAGTTTCACACCATTCAGAGCTATGCCGTTTTCTCCAGAAAAATGTCAGCGGTTTCGCTTCCATCATCCTTTTACTTCCATGATTGCCGGGATGACGGGGTCTGGAAAAACGGCCTGGGTTCGATCTCTATTGCAACAAGCTTCAGAGACAATTCACCCTCCCCCGGAGAGGATCGTTTGGTGTTATTCACAATGGCAGCCTGCGTACACAGAAATGCTAGTCCCCATGCCACATATTGAATTCGTCAAGGGCATTCCTAAGGCTTTGGAGCAGGATTCCTATTTTAATGTAAACACACGGAATTTGATCGTGTTTGATGATCAGATGATTGACGCCAGTAAAGACAAGAGAATTGTGAACCTCTTTACTCGTGGTTCTCATCATCGTAATCTCAGTGTGATTTATATCGTGCAGAATCTATTCCATCAGGGAAAAGGTAGCCGCAGCATAAGCCTTAACAGTCACTACTTAGTCCTTTTCAAGAACCCCCGGGATAAACTTCAAGTGCTGACCCTGGCGAAGCAAATGTATCCCGGCCAAGCGGATTTCTTTTTAAATCAGTACGAAGAGGCTGTGAAAAGACCTTTTGGTTATCTGTTGATTGATCTGAAAACCACTACCCAAGACAACTGTAGATTGCGAACGAACGTTCTACCTAGCGAAGAACGATTTGATAACGTAGCGGTACCGGACAATATCTCGCAGGAACTACTACAGTACCTCAAACAACAGAACGTAATGACTCCCCCAGTAGTTCCAGTAATGAAGAAATTACAAGATTCAATGGATGGTCTTCTCTCACGATCAGACCTTGGAGATGACGAAAGAGCAAAGCATTACATGCAGCTGCAAAACAAGTATTTGACGTTTAAACAACAGTTGAATTCCAGACTCAAAGAATCAAATCTACCCTACTCTGAAGAACAGAGACAAATTTCTAGCAATCTAATGCCAGATCAAGAACCAGTGACTGTACAGGCGGCCGCTGTCCAAACGCCCATGGTTATACAGGCGACCGCTGCCCAAGAACCAATCGCAACACAAGCGACGCCCGCGGAAGCGTCACTTCCCTCGTCCATCTTAACACCCCTCCCACAGTACCCTCACGTACGCAGAAAAGAAAAAAACCACCTCGAATTCGGTTTAAAAACTACCTGGATGACGATGATCGTCCCTCAAGAAGATCCCGGCGAACTCACAGAAATCATCCATATAAGGCTTCTCAAGAGGATGAATTTTAATTAAATTGTGGCGCAATCACACACAAGGATGAAAGGACATCAAAAATGACATTCTATCCCCCTAGCGATGACGAGGATAAAGATGATTAACGCCGTCATAAGAACTTTGCTTTGTACTTGAATTGTTGAACGATTTAAATAAAGAATTTTCAGTAAATTCTGAGTGTTTTATTTTTCCAGTGCGCGCCAAACATAACATGCAAATTAATTTAAGCAGCCAGGAATCGATCAACCGTAAAAATATTCTTATTCGGAGCAATCTGGTAAACAAAAGACAACAAAAGACTGTTTTTACTGTTTAATCCCCGACAAAGCTCAACTTAATTAACATAATAGCTTAAGTAACGGTGCGTGAATCGAAACACGCGTCTGATGTCTGATGTCTGATTTCATCTGTTATAACCAACAAAATCACATAATCTCGATCAAATTCATCCAAAATAGAATCACTGAAAATGTATGATTATTACTGAAACTCACAATTCGTGAATAATGTGCTTGGCAGTAATCGCTTTTTCATACGCTTACGGACAATGAAAATAGAGTACTGTATACAAATGAATGAACAACCTAACTCCCGGTTATCTTTGAGAATGACTTCAACACCGTTCAAAAATTCACCAAAGGAACGCCAGGCAAAATAATGACCTCACACTACCCAAGTGTAGGCTTGCAAAAGGCCAAAGGGCTTTCATCTTCCGTGGAGCAAAAAATTTCAAATCACCAACCGAGGCTTAGCGAATGATTTAAACTCACTGATGGTAAATAACTGCTGGGAAGCCATTATAGTTTGTGTTTCCTACTTCATAGCGGGAAAGTTTTATAACTATTTTATGACTATTCTATTTTTAAACTATGAGATCATTGTTTTATAATGAGAGCAAAATACTCCTCCACCCCAATGATGTCACTACACTATTTTTAGATGATGTCATCGCTTTTTGATGATGTCAACCCCGGGGGGGCTATTGTGACGTTCTACCTCCCTAACCCCCCGGTTTCTCTATTTTTAGCTTATTACTTTATCTTCCGGGAGGGGAGAAAATTCCACCCCTTGTCTCTATTTTTAGCTTATGATGTCATCGTTTTTTTATGACATCATCCTCTAGGCTATTGTTTACTCATCCTCCCGTTCCCCCCGGTTTCTCTATTTTTAGCTTATGATGTCATCGTTTTTGATGATGTCACCCTCTAGGCTATTGTTTACTCATCCACCCCGGCTATTGTTTAACTCACCCTCCCCTCCTCCCGTACGCTCAACCCCCAATTCCTATCTACTCATGTGGAACGTTTTAGAGACCTCAAGAAATATTTGTTCCAATATCTGTTGGAAAGTTCCTTACACAGTCTAATGATACAACAAATCTTCAGGAAATCATGACTTCAAGGTTAACTTTTTCTGAGTGTGTATGTGTCTGGAGGCAGAAGTAGGGGGTTTATAGCAGTGGAATGTTCTCCAAAAAAATTTCCAGGTTGGTGGAAGAGATATTTGAAACATTCTGTGATGGTAATTAGCATTCATGTTGCCCCTTTAGATCCTTCAATATAATATCCACTTTGCTGAACCATCACTTACTTCCTGGAGTGAACATCTTTCCAAAGTTTCTGCACCTAAGACCGTCGTTTCAAAAGTGCAGTACAACTCAGATTATTTAAATGGTTTTTGTTTTAATCCTTTTATTGCAGTTTTTTGCTCACCCAGTAATCAATAGTCTGATGAGTCAAAAATGGTATGGTGAACTAGGCAGGATGAGGAACAGTTCTTGGCTGACCATGGATCGCTGGGTTTGGAGTTTTCTGAATGTCTGGTGTTTGATTGATGTGGTACTGTTTCCTTTGCTCTTCGTTGTATTCGGCGCTTATCATTTCTTTACGAAAAAGATAAGGAACAGAAAAGGTGATTATATTATCATTTCTATAACCGAGTCTCAAACAGAATGTTTTATGAGACATGAAAAATTTCACCAACAATTGTAAATTACCCACTAAGCCCCAGTAATCAGCCATAAACAGCATCACAAAGTGATGGGGCTGGTCTAAAAAAACTATGAAAATGATAAGGTTCTCAAAGGATGCCTGTCCGACGCTCCTTGGTGATCTTTGATACCCTTATGAGGGTAAGAAATTCCAAAAGTAAATGTAGAAAAAAAAAAATAGGTAAATGAATAAATAGGTAAGTAAGTACGAAGGTAAATCAATCAATATTTGATGTCATATTCTCGTACATTTTAGGCGGCTACGTTGTCGTTTGCACGTGTTCTAGAAAGAGCCTTGTATTAAACTGCTATGTTTCTATAGCTTTTAATTTGCGTGAGTAAAACTTAAAACACGTATTTCTTCCAAAACGGCAATTTTGAAAAGGTACCAACCACATTAATTTTCACCCCTAAACCTCTAACTACTGACCTACGCCACGGTCATTTTGACATGTAAATCGATAAATTAGACATTCTTAGAATTTGGTTCTTCATTATCTTACATTTCGTTTCTTTCTTTTCACAAAGGCGTTTATATTAACAAGAGTGACATATTTGGTAAGTTTATACCTTCTTTACAAGCCAGTAAAAAGTCATTTCCAAATTTAACTTTTTTGATGACAAATTTTTAAATTATATTCATTTTGAGTGGATTCAAACCACTATCATACTTATCCTCCACAAGGACATGGCAGTGACGTTCGAGATGATTCTCGAAGCAACCAGTTTTTCTTTCGTTCGAAGATGTTATTCTGAAAATGTACGAGCATTAACCTTTTCTTAAAAATCTTAATTCACCGGATATTTTCCTAAACACACATTCTAACGTGCTACATAACACCAAGGTAAACTTGGGCTTAAAAACAGTTAAGTTAGTTTTTGGCTACTATCACTTAAATTTTGAGGATTATTTTGAACTTGCTTCCGCTAAGTCTACGAGAGCGAACCATTCCTATAAACCTTTTTATCAAACCTGCAAGACTGAACTGTTATAAACATTATTTTTTCATTGGGATAATTAAGCTGTTGAATGGCCTACCTAAAGACATGGTTGAGGCTGGTAGCTTTCAGTCGTTCCAAGCCAAACTAAAACTGTACCTTACCATTATTATTCTTAAATTTTCTTAATTCTTAATTCTTGATATTTTACTTCTTAAATAATTTCTGCATGTTTTATGTTTTTTATATAAGGTAAGTTAGTATTGGTAGTTATAGTTTTATTGTGATGCGCATTTGATCATGTATTAGTATGGTAACTTGAGCAATATCAAGTAATAATTGTTTTAGTATAATTACTCAGGTGATTATCAGAGTAAAACAAGTACCGTCCGAAAAATCTCGATTTTGTTTGTTTCAAATCGTCACGCGTCAATGAACAGAGACGCGCAGTCTGCCGATCACATGCGCAATCGATAAACTGCACACGGCCTCGAGCAGAATGTCGGTATTCTTTAACTGCCGCTTCATTGAGACGAAGCACTGACTTCTGTGAATGAATGTTGGGTTTCTCCGACCCGTTTACCGAAATAGATGGAGATGAACCAGGCTGTTGGGTGTAAAACTCGAGCCGGGATCACAAGTGTTAGCGATAGCATTTTATTGCACAATTTCTTGTTGACATGATGGCTTCGCCGGTTATATTAACGGACGTTTATAAATTGCCCTCGGAGATAAGCTGCTTCAGGTAGGAATTAAGTCATTTGTTGGCTTCACTAAACAAGTACACGGTTGTCGCAGATGAAAATATTTTGTTGTGAGGCAGTGACTTAAGATGGTGGTCGAGAGCCGCTCGAACCGACAACAAACTAGTTTTCAGATTATAAAAACTGTTTTCTTTTCTCGTCACTGAAACGTAAAGCTTACGGAGACATTTATTCATCTTGTTTACTTCCATACTTTCAAATTCTGTCTTAAACTCGTTTTGTTTGTGAAATCATTCTGTTAATAAAGAAAATCTTGCTCGAATTTAACTTAATTTGTTGTCTTCATTTTAAGTCAACGAGATCGACAACATGCAATTTACAAGGGGTTTTTTTTTTATTACAATTAGCAACATTTTCATCTCTTGCCTTCGAAAAGTATCACCTTGGACTTAGCTGCATCTTTAGTACCTTTCGGAATTGCATTTTCTTTCATCCTATTTTGTTCTTTTTCAGAAATGTCAACAAATAGCTTAGCGGCCATTTTGAAAGTTAGTGCTCCCGCTATAATCACCTCGCGCGAGGTGATTATAGCAGGATATGACGCAATCCTCGACCAATCAGATCAACAGAATCTCTATAATCACCTGAGTAATTATACTAAATAATATTATTATTGTTATTATTATTATTATTATTATTATTATTATTATTATTATTAAACTGCAAAAGTAAACGATTTGGTTTTTTCTACTTTTGAAAACGCAAGTTACCGCCTTATTCACGTGGAAATTAACCTTCTTTGCTTGAGTCACTTGGCAAGTGAGGTCGCACTGACTAACGCACTAATTCAGTCTCCTTTTCTTGTTCCTTGTAGTGAGTTATCTTAAGTACTTCAACACCCCCTATTTCATTTTTCTTCGTGACACGGTGTGTCTTCTGGTTCATCTCGGCCTCCATTACTTGGTGTGTCTTGCGCCTTCAAGTATTCCATTCAGCGTTCTAGAGTGGGCCGTTTGGCTTTTGTACATGGGTAGAATAGCAATGGAAAGCAAGCAGTTTAGTGGCATGAAGGTCCAGCGTATAACTGAAGTGGAAGTCCCAATACTTAAAGAACCAGAGGATTATATCGAAGTAACATGTGAACCAAAAGGGAGCAGTATGTCCACTTTTAAAACGATACCATTAGGGAAGAAGTTTAGAAAATATCTCAGGTAATTAGAATTCATTAACTTAATTGACTTTATTCAATATGTATGCAAAAAGGTTAACTTCAAGGCTTCTGAAAACGTCACCAAACTGTCTGACTTTTCCTTGAAATTTATCTCAGAAAATTTAGTATGATATTTAATTGTTCACGAGACATTATGTTTCTTAAGCAAGAAGAATTTGGCAGTCATGTTTTTGGCCATTTGGAGTTTTTGACCTTTTTTGTTTTAAAACTTCTGATGTATCGTCGTTAATTAGTTTACATTTTTATGAAACCATTTTAGTATTTGGTTATTGGTTTCAATTATGTTGGGGTCCATTTGAATGGTTTTCTGAGGTTTTGGAGAAGTCAGGAGAAATTGAAGATGGTGGATCTAATATGGCGGCCGTGGAGAATCAAAGACGTAATTCCCACGTCTTATGACGTCATCATCCCATTTTATGGACGGCAAAGAAACAGTTAATTCAACGTATTACTTACCCTTCACGCTTCACTGCCAGACCTTTAATACTGTCAGGCTCAGGAACTCAAAAATAACCCAGACTGAAAACCTTAATACTATTTTTACCTTTATAATTTGAACTCAATAAGCGAATTCTGCATAAAATCATTTCCACCGTCTGCGACATTATGTCATCTATTAGTACGAGATTAATAACTACACCAAAGCATTATCTGATTATTCAATTAATTTAGTCATAAATTAGTTATCAATATATAATTTTAGTAATTTGATAATTAATTCAAGTGTCCGTTTCATCTCACACTTGGTCATTTGACATTTTCTTGTAGTGATCAATGGAACATCTTGGATCTTATGACAGCTCTCATATACCTTGTAATTTTCGTAGTGAGAATGGTCACGTGGGCTATGTCTGAGTCAGTAGTGGACAACCGAGCCCTTGTCGTTGCTGGTTATCTGTACGGCCTCAACACCATGTTCCTTACATTCAGAGCGTTTGGTCACTTGATGGAGAACACAAGAAACGTTGGCTCCATTCAAATCGCTCTGTATCATATCCTCAGCGACGTGGTTGCCATCTTTTGGCAGTTTATAGCAGCCATTTTAGCGTTTTCCATCGCCATAACTAAAGTTTATATGGCTGAAAACTCATACATTCTACAAAGTGACAAAGACAAGAATCCGTAAGTTACCTCTTATTGACTTTGGAAGAATGTTCCCTTTGTGTTTCTTAACTTTTTTCCCTCTGAATATAGCACTATGTCAGTAATTTCTAAAGCAGCCAAAATACAATCTTTTTGTGTGTGATTGCATGATGATGCCCTTTTCAGCCTTTTTAAATTTAAAGTGCCTATGTCAATTGTAGCGGGATTCTTACTTGCGGTTAGCTTCTTACCATTAAAATTGCTGAGTTGAACATGAAGACTAAAAATTGCAACTTCACTTTGTTTTGTCTTTTAGTTCTTGCAGCGCATATGGATATTCTTGGTACGTGTTTTAATACATCGTCATAAATTGAATTTTACCAAGCTAGTGAAATGACAGATCTACGTAGCGTAATGAAAATGACTTTTGACTAAGCTAACGATCTCAAAAATGTAAACTGAATTTAATCCAAACGCAAGTCAGTCTTTTACCAACAAGAACAACAACAACAACTTTGTTATATTACAAGCAAATAAATTGATACAAAATGCCTCCATCCACAGGTAGTTAACTAATCGGGGAGGGGAAAGAAGAAGAAAAAAATAAATTACAAATATCATACTATATAAAATTGCATTTAACTACAATTCTAGCTGTAATAAGAAAGGTAACTCTAATATTACGGATTATGAAAGAAATATAAAATGTGAAATGTGACTTAAATTGTAAATACCGGTAAATTCAAGGAGAAAGACAAGATACAGAACTAAGAGCTATAACATTACATTGATAATTCCGCATCACTCTTGGGTAACTGTTGTGTCTTTATTTATGTACAACAAAAAAGTAATTGGACTTCATTTCACGTTTTAAGAAATAGAGATCTTCGCAGGTAACAACCAATAAATTGATACGGATAAAAAATAAGCTTAACGGGATTCAAACCCATGATCCTGGTAATATCAGTGGAAGGTTTCAAACTATAAGTTATACACCGAAACATGTTGGTCATTTGCAAGTTCTCATAGTTCAGGAATAATTAACTTCTGTATATACATTTTTTATTCGAAATAATAGTTGGTGGACAATGGCGAAGCACCTTATTTGGTCTTTGCTCGGAAATGTTGAACTGGATCCGTTGCAGTCCGCTGACATTACATCGGTGACCGTGGTTCGTTTCTTGTATGGAGCGTATCTCATCATGGGCGTCATTTTGCTTATGAACATGTTGATAGCACTGTTGTCCAACACTTACCAACGAGTGCAAGTAAGAGAAAATAGACCTTAATCTTTTAGCATTGTAGTTGACGAAGTTAGCGGATATTTTTTCTTAAATTCATAATTGTTTTACTGTTTATTGGCCCTGATATCCCCCTTTTGAAAGAGACGAGACTACTCAAATCAAATGAAAAGGAAAAAAACAAAAACAAAAACAAACAAAACATAAGTAGGTAAATTATGATCATCCAGTTGAGTATAGTCCTGAGAAGTACCGTTTGAGTTGACATTGACTAACGTTCGACAACGTCAGCGAAATTGTGAATCGTTGGTAGATTGTATCAATTCCTCTGGTTGTTCACCAAAGTCGTGATGTTACTGGTCATTTACAGTATTAAAATAAAACTATAAGGTATCCATGATGGTTTAATACTAATGATGAGCTGCGTTTATGAATACTCTCAATGTTTGCAAACTACGGCTGGTCAGTAGCGTTAATGAAACATGGCAACGGTCTGTACAACATTTGGCGCCGCTTCATATGTGTGCAAGTTAAAGGAAAGGTTCTTCTTGCTCCGGGCATTGAATCGGAGTGTGGCTTTGACATAGTACTCATCGATGGAAGCTGTTTACCTAAGGGCTAAGATCCGACTGTACCTAAATATAAGTGTTTTTCTGACTTTGTAGGACAATTCTCTAAAGGAGTGGTCATTCAAGAACGCCATCAGAATTCAGACTTACAGTTCTTGTGATTCCATTCCCGTTCCTTTCAACCTCCTCTCAAGTCTAGTGTTGGGTCTACGTTCGGTTTGGCGCTGGTGCCGTTCAGGTGGCAAAGTAAGTTTTTGTGTTCTATTTAGACAAATTTATTGGAAACAATAGAAATAAACACGAAAGCGATGATAAATACATACCATAATTAGTTGACTGATGATAAAAAGAAACATGTTTTGAGACATTTTAGATTACCTCTTTCCGGAGTGGTGTGAATAAATGATTCTTAATTGTTGATGTAATGTTAAGTGTTTGCTTGTGAAAGCAGATCTATATTTGAACTTCACAGTTAGTGTACAACGTACAACATAACTATTGTTTCCTTACCATTTCCGTCCTCATTCCTCCTCCTTCCTCCCTGTCCTGGCAAAAATTAAATTGTCAACAATGCCAAATACGTTTTAGATTTTAAATAAAACACCACTTGCGCTTGTCTTAAAATGTTTATTCATTGTCTTTCTTATAAGCGTACGCTTCAAGGTCGAACTCAAAGATCACGAATGGAACAAAAAATGCTTCGACTGAAGGTAAGGATTTGAACAAGTTTGTCTTTGTTTAATTGCTTTTGGAGTGAACAGTTGGTAATCCGCACAAGGCCCAAATTCAATCGAAAACAGACTGGTCCGTGTAATAGTAATTAAGTAATAGTCAGATAATTTATCCTGTGCTCCCTTACGTATTTTACCCCCGGTATCAACACATACATTTTTTCACAAGTTGGGACAATTTGTTTTTGTACTGAGCAATTTATCTTGTGATTTTTTCCACTGCTGTCAACTGTCTCTAATCCGGACACACCCGGAACCATTTCTTTTTCCCCCCTTAGAGAGGGTGTTTAGTAACAGACAGGTATGTGAATTCAGTCAAGCCCGTACCCTGGGCGCCAGAGACTTTTCATGCGCGGTTTCCGATAGGTTCGGCTTTCAGAAAGAAAGAACCTCTGGCCCAGAGTAGTCAAGCCGGGACTAGCTTTAACTGTCCAGACTATAACTTATGAGATAAGTATTTGACACGATCATACATTTTTCAAGGACCTGTTGGTGTCTAGGAAGGCGCATTTATTATGATTTTAGATAATTAGGATGCATTGTGTTTTTAAAATAAACAATTTTGGAGGAGTATTCAACTTCCAAATAAGTTCGTAATTGCCCGTCGCCTCAAATGATGATCCTGAGTTGCGTGATTTAGCAATAACAGAAAGTCATAACCCCTTATAAGTTTTCTAATTTCAATAATACAAAGGAAAGGAGAAAGATAGAGTTCTCCTTGCGGTGCGAACCAGTGGAGAGATTCCTAACCGCAGTGGAAAAATCCGCAAAATAATCGAGAAACGGGAGCAATATGCATCCTTGTTTGTAACTGTTTCCTCATTTCATTTCAATCATTGCTTCTTTCATTTGCAGGAAGAGTCTTTGGATTTGGCTGTTAGAAATCTTCAAATTACGTATTTTGCAACTTATGGATATAGATTTCCTCTCACAGGTAATTTTTGGTACCGGTGGTAAAATGTAATTATAATTTCTCATAAGAAGTACATTTTGTTTTGAAAGAGTTAATGTCGCAGAAGCCTTTTCCTTAGTGATGAGCTTGTGAGCCTTTTATTTTCATTCTTTATGGATATGAGCAACTTTGCAAGATTGTTTTTCGAAAGTAAAGTTTAGAGTCTTATACTGCGTGTACCCGGGGTGTGCAGTAGAATGATTTCGACCCGAAGTAAATTTTGCTGCATTCAGACCTCTTTCAAAACTTTATCGGTTCGAAATTGCGTTTTGTACATGCGAAATGTGTTGAAATTTCAGCTTTTCAAAACACCGTTAACTTTAATTAAAGGCAACATTTCTCGAAAGCTATCAATCATCTGTCTACTTGATTATGTCAAGAAATAGAGAATGTTAAAGTGGGACTGTGTGATTGTTACGAACGTTTATAACGTTTTTGATGATTGTTGTCTTTAAAGTCTCCAAAACTTTCATTACTTTTCCTAATACTCAGAGGAGAACAATCTGAATTAACTGTTACCATGTCAACTATCTCAAACGTTGAACCAGTGATGCAGGCTTCACCAATAAATTTCGTAAAAATAATGTACAGCTGTATATGGACCAAACCTAGCATTGGAACGTCAAATGTCAATGGTGGCCATTGTAACTCGGTCATCAAAATAAGAATCGAAAGCTCTTATGATGTTCACAATTTTAGAAGGGTTTATTTCAAAATAACTTTGAGCTAGGTTTCCAGTCTTCCTTAACTTTAGTTCTCTCTCTTTCAATCATTGTTTCACCTGCAGTCCAAATAAAGTATATTGTGAGCACCACCTCCAAGTTGGTTTGATAGCTCTTATTTGATTAGCTCGGCCTTTTTCATGTCTGAACGATTGTACGTTATTGTTTACTTTCAGTTCTGTAGCTTCGTAAAATCTTTGATGGAGGATCCATGAAAGCCGTTGTCTAATTAAATTCAAGATGTAATCCACCCCATGTGACGTCATCAACATATTTTGTGAACCTCAAACGAAACAGTTTTGGACCATCTATATACTCTCCTTAGCATTATCGTCTCTACTTAAATACTTGCTCTTTAACTATCTTCCTAATGAAACCGTTTCTCTGATTAAATAAAAGAATTACGCTTCAGCTCCTAAGGAAACGGCATAATGTCGTGTTTACATTTTTCTGAAACAGACAAAGGGAAAATGGACCAGATGCTTCAAGAAACTACGAATCTAAGGCAAATGACCAATCAGGTTGCTTACAAGACTTTTACAACCAGAACTGACAAAGGATTCTTTCCAGTTGGTCCAAAGGTGATTTTTACATTCTTGTACTGTTTACGTTAACCTGACAAAAGCGAGTCAGAAATTTTGCTGTTTGGGTGACCTTTTGCACTCACAAAAAAACGGGAAAACGTGCAAGAAGAGGAATAGTCTTGTTTTTTATCGTATCGTCAGTCCACCGATGAATCAGGCTCGCGGAATGAACTAAAGGCCCTTTTAAACAGGTGCGATTTAATGCAAGTTTACTGCAGAGATGTGATGAAAAAACAAAAGTTAAAAGAATGACTTGAAATAGCTATCAACGGTTGTACCGGAGACTTGCTTCTTTAGCCACAATTACGCGTGATATTTCGTTGTCAAGTCCAACCCTCTCACATAAATTGTCAAACTGAACTGAAATATATACTCGTAACTGCTGTAAACAACAAATTGGAATATATTAAAGAGGACAGGCACATTAATTTAGTTAAATAACTTTTTAATTTCCTTTCCAATAGTAACGGTAAACCATATGATTTTTAAACTTGCTTTTGAGTGAGTCTGGGTGCTAATTTCTATTTGCCCGTTTGTTTTTATATATCCTAGCAATAGCAGTTTCCCTTCCAATTGTTTGTTTACATTAACTTTGATGCTAAAACAAGTCTTTCCATACTAAGGGGTGGAAAAGTGAAGGCATTAGGATTGAAGACAGTCTTCTGATGTACGAAGGAATAGAGACTTGCCAGAGATGCAAAGATCAGCCGGCAGCATCACAAAGAAACCATGGTGCCAGATATCTCGTTCCGTTTTCTCCAGAGTGTCCTCATTTTGAGGTATGCCACCGACATCACCAGTTAAACGAATCAACACAATTTGCTTACATTTACACCTAGGTTAACTAATTTTGTCGTGCATCGTTTACTTAGCTTACACTTGTTACATCTTATCTTTGTTCATCTCCACATAATACATTAGCAAAATATATAGTATAAATATAACGGTGAAAGAGCAAAAATAGTTTAACTAATACTTAGCCCTAAAGATGGAAAAAACCAAGGATCATATATTATTGTTGTTTAAGGGAGAGGCTATATAATATACGTAATAGAATGACCATTAAGTAATTCGCAGTTTTTGATTCAGTTCTTGACATGCGTATACCACTTTTTTTTCTTGTCCTGTTCACATTACACTTACATTGCGTTGTATCAATATCTCTTGCTCGTTTAATCACCCTTCGGTTCAATATCTCAAACTCTTACATGGTAGCAAAATACAAACAAGAGAAAATGGTATTTTGCATTTAACCGAGTTGTAACGAAGGCTTATTTGAGTTTCGATTCAGTTTTATTTCAACTGTTATTTAAGTACAGTCTTAGAACCGTCATATAAACGAAACTTGAATTTGACGTTGTCTTTTTGTTCCCTTTAATCACTGACTGTATTAAAATTAATCTGTGTTGTATTGCAATATGGCCATGTTCTAATTAAAATGTTGTAACAGGTGCTCTTCTTGTAATAGGGGTTTAGTTTCTAAAGAAACTGCGGTGCTGTGTTCGTGGGGAGTAAAAACGAATGTTGGTTTATCAACAGAGTTGATAACTAAAAATAAATTGGCCACCGTGAAGAGATTCGAGTGTTAATGTTACCAGCGTTAGCCCACCAGGGTTTGTCGAGAGCTTCTGCTCCCCATCATTTTACAAACAACTTTTATATTTGAACTTTGTGGCAAATAAACAAAAGCCCTTTGGGTGTACTTTGACAATGGCGCCAAGAACGACAACCTTGGGTTAAAGATCGACCACGCGTTACATTGCCGTCTTTTTTAGGTTCTCATTCTTGAAGCAGGAGAGCGCAGAAGTCTAGAGGTAGGCGTGACAAGGAAGAATTACCAAAGTCATGTTATTCGAGGAGAAGGGTGGAAAAACGAATGCGTGGGATACCACATTAAAGGCAACATTTTCGATGCTGTCAAAGCAAAGTCAATCATCGAAATAGAAGGTAAAATGCTCCTGGACTAGATTAATAGATAGTCGACGTTATCTAAAACTAAGAGCCTTGTGTTACTTTTGTTATCAGTAACAGCTGTCGCGTGGAAACCACCGAAAAAAGAGAATTAAATTATACTCTGAAAAGGTAGTGTAGTGTGAGGAAAATTGAACTACATGCCTTCTACTAGTATAGATTTTTCAGTCTGAAAAGATCCACTCCAAGGCCAGAAAACTGTCGCGAGTTCTTTAAATTGTCTTAAATCGATGCAAAGACATCAATTACATTTAACTTTTCATTATACTGCCTCTTCATCCAGATGCCATGGCGGATCGTGGCGATTTGATCGGCTGTACGGTCTTGTTTGAGATGGCAGAGAAAGACAAAGTCCCAATTTCATTTACTCTTAATGGAAGACCGATCACGCAGAAAAGAATCTTCATAGAGTTCGACCAGGATGACCTTTCTCTATTTCCATTTGTTAGCATGGGATATGAAGGAGTACTGGTTACAGCTAAGGTTGGTAATTTTGCACCTCGATGAAGGGGCTAGATTATTTCCAAATGTACCGTAAACATTCTGGCGTACAAAATTGTTTCAAAAACAGACAAAAACAAACAAACAGCAATTGCATAGCAATAGTTGCTTTATGTTTTATATGTCAACATTCTGAACAGCGTTAGATACCATTTTACAGAGCTGAGCCACTGTCATCAGTGAACATTCCTAATCATTTATATTAGAAAAACAAACTGAGTAATAATCATGCATGCAACTAAAGTAGTACTTTCACTTTAAATGTGTCTCAGAAACAGTGTAAGCAGACTACGCCCAATGTAAGCAATTATTTGAGGATCAGGAAGTTTATTGACAGAGTCGCTCAGGATTGTGACTAATTTCTATTTTATCGGTGACTATTTTTCCTGTCTTCACTGTTAGGTGTGGGTCACAGCATATCACAAATAGGGTGATAAGAGCTACCTATAACGATGTTGTATCAAAAATGCAACACTCGTTTATTTAGCAAAGGCTATCATCTTTTTCGATTACTTTACTGCAAGCTGAACCACACGTAAGATGCTAACTTAATGGTATTTCAAGTTGGGGGTTTGAGTAGCGTGAAGAATGTGCTTGATTCTGATGGGCAAAAAACATCGTTTTTAAATCAATATTAAAATTAATATTAACATCAATTTTGAGCACAGAAAAGGATAACAAATTTTCTAAGTTTGTTTATTCTTTTTGCAATAGATTAGGCCCCATGACAATCCAGGTGGCTTTCTTTTACCTATGTCAGGAGATGGTCTTACAAGCGACTCGAAAGATGTCCAACAAACCTCGTCCGCATTGGAGTTGGATATCACAGACGTGTGTCGAGAGCTGGACTACGCTGGTACAAGGTTTAGACGAATACGAGATGACATTCTCGACAACTTCAAGGCGAATTTCAGGCGACTGGAAGATATCTTTAATGACTGGAATAAGGAATGCTTGGACCTGAGCAATTCAATTATTCGCAAGAACGTCGCACAGGCAAAGCGTTCAAAACCTAGTCTGCAGAGGAAGATGAAAGAAGCCTTAGGGGGTCTTAGAGAAATAGAGGACCTTGGGAAAACGGTGAACAGTAAACTTGGCAAAGTGGTGAGTGAGCTGACAATCAAGTCTGCAAGTAGTTACTAAGATGCTAGTCAAAACACGGAATAAAAACTAAACATTGTGTGGCACAAAAGCGAATGTTGCACTGTCCTGAAAGGAAGGCCAAAACGTAGTTCATACTTGCAGTTATCTTTTAGAAATATTTGTCGACTTGTTAGACAGCGCCGAATCAGTTTCAGTTTGAGCGGTCCCTTCCTCTGATACTTATACCGGGACTCACTCAAAAAGTGAATAATCTAGTTAAAATGTTCTCCGTTAATCATGTGTTTGTCTGAGTATTCTTCAGTACTGCCGCCCTACCGTAGACATTCTTACTTTATTTTGCAAGGAGAATTAAGGACGGTGCCTACTATTGTTACTGCGCATACGTTCTGCGCATCTCTAGATACTCAAGTTTCCTATGGGTGGTGCCTACTATTACAGGGATATTTTTGCGTGGTTTAAAACTGTGCGGAGAAAGCAGAACTTAGCAAGTGATTTTGGTATCCATAAAGAAAATTGGGGGGAAACCATGCATTTTTCAGACATAACAAAGCTTCAATTTGGAAAAAAAGCGCCATACATTGCTTTGTATTTTGCTGCTTTTTAGAATAATTGTTGCTTAGTTATCTCTAAAAAATGCTCGGTTACCCCCAATTTTCTTTTTGGGTTTCAATAACCGCTACTAAGATCTGCTTTTCCCGCATAGTTATAAGCCGTGCAAAAATACTTCTCTATTAGTAGGCACCGTCCTTAAACATGTGATGGCCTGGTTGTCATCTAGACTATAGCTGTCAAATCATATATCAATACTTGGATCTTCAATCGCTAATTTTATTTTAAGTTGAATTTATGAATTCATTTGTGGTTAGTTCTTTTCTGTTTTGCGCTACGAATAGACTCATTTTGACATTGCTTTTTAATCCGTTTGAGTCTCACTAACAATTTATTTCAGATACTGCGCGGTAGAGACGGCAACTTTATTCTAAAGCCAAATTAAAACGAGAAATCGTAACCTGCTACTTACTAGAAAGAATATTTCAAAGCATAAAATTCCCAATTTATTTGAGCAGTAAAACTTTAAAATAACTTGTTATTGTTTTTGAAAAGAGGTAAAAGATGACCAAATAAACAATGTCAATAGCGTTAGAAACGCGCCCCATGATAATGTATGTATAATATAATTGGCCTGTATATTTTTGGCAGCAATAAACAAAAAAAAATACACCTTATAAGAAAATCAGCGGTATCCAAACAAAAGCCAATTGCAATAGTAACTGTAATGACCACAACGGTAAAAGAAACTCCAGAATTCCGTAATAATAACACGCTTTATTGAAAGAACGCCAAACGAAAACTGCCTCCAAATGAAGCGGCGAAGAAACTGCTAAGCAGCGTAGCGATGAAGTGAGGCGGTGAAGTGAAGCGAAGCGAAGCGGTTAAAACTAGAACAAAACAAGCAATTGAAACAAAACGTCACAAAATGAACTAGCGCAAATAGATGGCGCGAAGGAAAAACCGACACTTACATTTGTTTCGGAGCTGGGCAAACCAAAGTAACTGGAAAAAACCGACTGTCCTGAATCGTATAGCGGACGAACAAACTTGTAGGTTGACAAACTGCTCTCGCGGTGAAGAGATATACTAACACTAAAACGGGCAAAAATTCTATATAAACTGCCAAAACTTGTGAACAAAAATGTGAATAAATAACACTAAATTACGCAACTACAAATACCGCACGCACGAGATATAGACAAGAACATTCCTACACAAAATAACACAATAACCTAAATGACTACGCGTTCAGTTTCTACAGTAACATACTGGTTATCTTTAACTTCAACACGTGGCCGTTCCATTGAAATTAAGAGCCTGACAAGATGATCATATTGCTTAAACTTGTTCAAGAATATACAGAAAACCAAAGTGATAAATACGCCATTCAATAATTTTGCCTAATTATTCCGTACCGAGAAAATGAAGCAGGAGAGAATTTTATTTTTACTAACTTATGTCGTTACTAAATGTTTTGAAAAGAGCATCGACCTGCTCATCCAAAAAAATGGTAGACACCCATTGAATCATGCGTTACCTCTTCAACCAACTGCATTGTTTGCTTTCATACGTTAACATACATTTTTTCCCTCTCTTGTCTTTTCTTTCCATTGCCTCCTGCCTGTCTTAGCTCGAGAGCCTTCTCGTGAGTAGAGTTCATTGTAGAATACGGCCTATCCCTTGGCCTACCAGGTGACGACATAGCCATGTAACTACTTGCCTCAGTGACATTTTGTCTTGCGTTTTCCCCATGTCTCCCTGACAACCCCATATGTTGAACTCCACCTTGTTCTGTCACTGTTAGATCTCCATAATTACTGATTCTCGGCCTCACTGCAGCCTTTGGCATTGGTTCTTCTGGGTTATATGGCGGAGGAAGTGCTGGAAGGGGACGAGAAAATTCTTCGTACACAGGTTCAGAGGCCATTATAGTCTCGTCAAGACTGGAGGTATCTCCGGAACCCAAGTCAATGTCGTTACGGCTAGTTGATGGTGTTTCATCTTCTTTGTTATCAGAATCGACCCTGATAGCCATGTTACTGAAAACTATTGGTGGCTCATTTGGCCGTTTAGTCTGCTGTTTGGTTAGTCGGCGAATTTTAAAGCTCAGGAAGACAACTACAGCAACGAGGAGCACAACTAGTGAAGCAGATACTGAGAGTGATATAATCAATGCACCTTCTTTTGTTGAAATAGATCCGACTGTAGAGAGTAAAACAAAACGTTTAACTTTTACTGCTGAACTTATTTACGCTTTTTTTTTCAAGATGAAATTTGAAAATAGTAACAAAAAAAATTTTCAACAATACGAAAGTAAATTACGATTTTTGCTTATAACAGCGACGTAGCTTTTAGGCACATTTCAGCTTGTACTTCAGGGCTGAGTTGCTCGAAGCATGGTTAGCGCTAACTCTTAGTTAAGAGGTATTAAAACCTATAGGTTGTCATGGTATTTAACACGGGTTAGCACTAACCATGCTTCGAGCAACTGGGCCCAGAATACTCAACCGAGGTGGAGTAAATATATTTGTCCATGAACTGACCACTCTGGATAGTCAAGATATTCAACGCAGACCAAGTGAATGATCTGAGAGTACACTTGAGCTTACTACCATTTGGCAATTACACATCAATAGCATAAAAGTAGTAAGGAGGGAGTTCATGAAAGTTACTGCATGGGCGGACAGGCAAAGACCTCCGTCCTTCCAGTTCTTTAACAGAATACCAATCGGCATGACAATGCACTATGAGTTACATTAACTCTCATAAAGTTAATTGAATTAAGACGACGGTTGTTTCCAACCATCTGTCATTTCAAATGAGGCCATCAAACAAACACCCAGCTGATCCAAGGGTTTGATATATTGTTTTCGTTAATCTATATGAAAATGGGGGGGTATGGGGGTGGGGGAAGGGGGACTGGATTGAAACCTTACCAGTTCTCTGGGAATTCTTCACCTCCTCGTTTGGGACACAAAAATAATGAGTTTCGTTGTGATAACATCCGGTGTCATTCATGCATGGGTGGCTCTGGCATGGACCTACAGCCGTACAATAAAAAATAACAAATGAGTCAACTGAGCTCAGAAGGAACTACTTACTGAGTAGTTACCATGGCTAGGATATTCCTGCAAAACAATCCAGTGGAGATTATGCCAAGTTGTCTCCTTCTTCTCGACTCAATGCAGTGATTTATACCGTTGGTCTCCACCGCCATGTTCTGGCTCATCTCAACTGAAGTGATAAATACCGTTTGGCAGTCTAAAGCAAGAGTTTTCTTATAACACATTTAGATGGTACAATCTTTGATTCACGGAAAAGAAAACTAAGAACAGTTTATTTTTCACTTCAATTGTTCAACAAAAACGACGCACAAGCAAAGGTAGAAGGAAGGCCATTCAATTTTGGCAAATTGAAAATTATCAGCTTTTGTACTGTTTGTCATGTTTTGTCGATCTTCAGGCCATCTTACAGTAATTTTTATCCGCCATTTTCAGTTATCTGCCAACGCACTGCGGCCTTAATGGCAAAAAAACGGTTGCATCGGTTTCCCTGTATATGTAGGTAATAAGATCTCTAGTAGATTTTAAAACGTTTTTATTCCGTTGAGTTATTAATAGTGGCAAAGTTCCAGCTTACCATTTGCAACTTTCCCTTCGCAGTACCTTCCCGTGAGTCCTTTGGGGCACGCACAGAGATACAAAGAGCCATTACTAAAACATTGGCCATTTTTACACGGAGAACTACTGCATGGGTCAAATGTTCCTGAATTAAACAACGGGCATACAAAATTAGTAAATACCACTTGGTTGGTTTAGACTAAAATTGAAGTAATTTGGGCAAAGAGAATGTGGGGCGCTCTTAACTTTGAGCGTTATTGTAAGAAAGACATTGAAAATCATTTGAGGGGTGAGAATTCGATGGGAATGACTTACTTGACTTATTTCCGTGATCCCAAGGCGGGAAATGGGCCGGAAATTTCGATGGGAATATGGAAGGTTATTGGGCAAAAGTGATAAAAGTAGCTCTCGGAAACGAAAGGAAGAAAAAGGTGGATAACTTAGTTTAATCCCGACATTTCTAGCAAGGCCCCCTGCGGGGTTCCTTTGTTTTTCGAGTGAAAGCTTCTGAATGCAATAATTTTGTCAAATACGTGTGATAACTATCACAAAATACTTAACTACGCACGTGTTTGACAGTGAAGACCTGTAACTCCATCTGTACAGTTGCAAACAGGGCCAACAGCAGTGTTTATACATTTCCCATTGGTTCCGCACTTGATCCCAGAGCAATTCTGTTGCGTAATAACTATTTACGAACGAAAAATAGACAAACAAAGAAATTTATTTTTATCAAGAAGAGTTCCACGCTAACTATGAGACAATACTTAATGACAAGGATTTCTTCATTCAGATCAAGTTACAAAACTCTGTCACATGTACAATGAATTCTCCTTCCTCGAGGGTTTCTTGTCATGATCCTGTAAACAACAGGATATGCCTCTAAAATTTTGAAGTCTAAGTGGCTATTGCTTTTTAAATAGCAGTAAATTTTTTTTGTTATCTAAACGAAGCTATTTTAAGATAACTGAATCAAAATAAATTATGTGTTTCTTTAATTAATTAGAATGTAGACATAAAGAACTGGTAACTTAATCTACTATATAATGTATAATATGTTTTCAACAACTATAGACCTTATTCATAAATGGCGGAAGATAAATTATTCCTTTAGTTTCATCATTGAAATTAGCCTTACTAGCGTCGTTAGCATGTGCAAAATTCAGTAGAATTGTTACTCTTAAATAACTAAGGTTAGTAGAGAACGTCAGTAGTGAAAATTAATTATTATCTGATGTGTTCACCTGATTGGTATATTTAGCTAGAACGGAAGCTATCCACGGTGTTTTGGTGACAAAACAGTTACTTGATATCGGATTTCTTTCACACGCCTTGACTAATCACGTTCCAGTGCATATTCGCCGAGTACTGCCTCGAACCTCATTGTCATTTGTCCGTTAAAAAGACAATGTTTTTAACCAGCATCGAAATAGTTAGTTGTTAGATACATCGACGCCACATACACAATCTCTCATTCTCACCTGATTGGTATGGTAATTTACATGAAGCAGTTGACACGAATGAACTGTAGCCATTGTAATATCCATAGACATCCTTTGAACATTGTCCAAAATTGGATTCATTTCCCAAACATCTCACATTTTCAAACCAAACCGGTCCTGTACCAACACCAAACTGATCACTTTCTCCTGATGAAATGGCTCCAGGGTATCCCAGCTGTCGACACACCACGTGTGCATCATTTATGTCCCAGTTAATGCTGTTGATCGTGCCCCAGACGCCGGCGTAAAATACCTCTACTCGCCCAACATTAGGGACCAATGCACCGGCCAGTCTCACATTTAAGTCTTCGAAAGCAAATATTGTGAAAAATGTGAGTATACATAAAATATAGAATTACTTAACTTTAGTTTGTGGATAACGTTGAATAATTGGTTTCCCTCTGTCTTTCATGCAGGAAAAAATTGACAACTTTTGATGTCGGGACTGCTGTATAGCCACCCCTATTGCTTTTCTCAGAGGCCCATTTCCGCCGGAAATTCAGGGAGCAAGTTTCTGCCTAAAACTGTTACGAATTTGTGGCTTTGTCTAATATTTAAAAATTCCACGCGAACTGTGAGTTGTGCTGTTCGGTAGAAATACACTTGCATCCGAAGGTTAAGCAATCAATTCGACTTAGTCAAAACAAGGAATAACCAACCTGCAGAAGCGCTAGAATTCATGCCACGGCAAATTACACCAGCTGAATGCCCAGGAAATCCAAAACTATAAAGAGACGACATGTGAATAACGTCTTCGAACGTTTTCACTTGACACTGCGAGATTTTGGTTTCATTTCCATAGCACTGTATATCCCATATCCACATCGGCCCTTTCACTGGCCCAAAAGCTGCTCTGTGGAAAACCTGTTCAGCACCATTATATCCCAACTGACGGCATACCACGTGACCCGCGAGTATGTCTATGTTATCACCATATATACTTCCCCAGACGCCATAATAAAGGATCTCGATTGTGCCCGCATTAGGAAGACTGGTTTTCATTAAACGAGCTTGAAAATCTGTAATTCAAAGAAATATGTGAGGTTGCCTGCCTTGAAGAGATCTGCTCATTAAGAGCACTCATCAAAAGCACTTTCATCATGATTGTATTCATGGTGTATTCTGATCATACAGGAGTGAAAGGGTTAACGGAAGAAAGAGAGCACCATTTTTAAAAGTACTTTATCTTGACCGCGTGCACGTGAATAATTGCAACTGATCCGTTCGCGGTAAAATCCGCGTTTTGGACAACACGGGGGCCAAGTGACGAAATACAGCATTGTTTTAGGAAAAACTTGTCTTACTGACACAGACACACAGTCCGAACCAATAGTGCTAATCCAAAAGCATCTATGGAATCATATAATACAGTTTACAGTCAAGCAATGTGTTGACTCATGCATACTAGAACTAAGGAGCTTCGTTATGAGCAGTTTTCGATGCGTGCGTCAAACACAAAGACGTCTATAAGCATTTCTAGCTGGTTACTTGCGTGTCTTTGGTCGTTTATTTTTCACCTGCACTGTAGAAGGCTAATGCTACCAGGAAAATGGAAATTGTATACTCTAAGGCACTTCAGGGCTTAGTATTCAAATTATTATGTGATCGCGCGCCATCAATTGCAAGCTTTACTACTCTTTTTTGCGAATGTGATGTTACAGGTTTTATAAAAAGTTTAAATATTCTTCTTTTTAAAGAAAAATGTTAACTTTTCTTTCGCAACTTTAAATGGTCAATTTCGGTAGCTTTCTGGGATTCTGGCCCAAATAAAGAAAACCAAGATGGTGGATCCAAGATGGTCGCCGTTTGGAAAACATGATGCAATTACCACGTCATGCAAAATAACGTCCTTTTGCCGACCTAAAAGGAAATATTCCCCAACATATAATTCTCCTTCATGCAAGTTTTTTATTGTCATAACATTAATACCCATTTCAATCACATTCGATTGTCTGCAAAAATCAAAGTACACGTGAGGTTATCAGGAAATACAGCAAAGTACTTAGCCTAGTATCTAAGCTTTTAAAGTTCATAACTTTCACAGAAATAGTTAGAAAACGAATTCCGATGTTTCCGAGCCCCATTTTCAGAAAGTGTGGATTTAGCTATGAAGAGCTTATGTGTACAGAGTAAACTCCTGACTTCGCGGTAATAAATAAATATATAAAATTCTTAATTCTCCTCTGCGTGAAAGGGGCTTTCCAGGAATAATAAAATAAACAGAAATAAATAAATATTTTAAATACAACATAACATGATTAAGAATATTCGAGGCCGAAGAGTTGATCTAGGGGCTACCGAGAAACAACTCCACATAGTAGTCAGAGTAGGACTTGAGCCCGGGACCACCAGATTACAAGACCAACCTCCTAACCAGTCGACGATTCTGCCTCCCTGAATTAAGGATTAAAACTCAGTGCTAATTACATGATAGTGAAGTCTTTGTTTCAAGACTTCCAGGTTATGGAACCAGTTATTTAAACTCACCAAAAGAATTTTCGTAAAATGAATTCCCTTTTCCTAAACCAGCCCAGAATTCAATATAGGACTGTTAAGTCCGCCATTTTGTTTGTTTTGGTGTGTTTTCTTTCCCTAGTAAGTGAACTAACCTCGCCAGGTGGAGCAAGCTTAGCCCCTCCTCGAGTAACGATCGAGTTGGCCATCCAAAATAATTAGTACCCAGACTCCGTTATCTTTACAGTTACTTTTGGCCCCCTTAATTTTTCAAAAAGGAGTCAACCGCCCACTTTTAAGTTGATAACATCCTATCCACAAGTATAGTAAAAATGCGTATTTTGGTGTAGTCATGTAACTTATGATGTCATCACCCTAAGTTTGACATGACAGATACTTGATGGGGTGTTTTATTTCCACATGGCGTTTATTTTGCAATCAATTTTTTCAGGTCTAAGGGATTCTGGGAAGTTATTATTATTATTATTATCAGCGGGGATGGAAAAGCACAAGTTATTTTATTGCGTATCATCATAGTTTTGAGGAGCGAGCAACGTACCATCACCAAAAACTCTTAACAATAGTCCCGTCTGGCTGCATTGCTTACCGTTAGGAGGAGAATCATTTGCTTTGCAGACCACACTGACATCCGCCTCATCATAATGCCTAAGTCGAAGTTGATCATACAAAGTGCAATTCATTATATTGGTTTCGTTTCCTGAACATCGTGGATAATTAGACGAAAACCACTGGGGTCCTGTTCCCGGGCCAAACACAGACCCTCCAGTAGATAGGATGCCGTCAGAAAATCCAAGCTGTCTGCATATTACTCGAGTTGATTTAGAACTCATTGCAAAAACTGTTGAGTGGTGACTAGACTGATAAATTGTGCCCCAGACACCCTTAAATTGAAGTTCCAATCTGCCGGCATGAGGAACTGGAGAACCTTTCAATCTCAGTTGATATCCTAGTGCGATTAAAGAAGAAATTATTCAGGTCTTAGATTGGTAACAATGAAACTTCTTTTACTCGTTTATTTTTATATTTGAAACTGGCTGAATGAATTGGCTGAGCTCTTGGAAAACAAGGAAGAAGGAAAGTAAATAAATAAAAGAAAACAGAAGACGAAGAAGCGCTCGGTGTGCGAGAATCCAAACTTTTTGCGCAATGGATCTAAACCCTGAAAGAATGTTGATGATCTTAATTAATTTAACTCAGTCTGTTTTAGCTTTGCCTGGTAAAAATATTCTAAATTGCTGCTAATTGTTTTCACCTGCATTAACCACTCGATCAGAGCATGCAACGTTCGCGCAAGAGCCTTGGCCATTGAGATCACTGTGGAAATCCCAAACACACTGATCCAAAAATGTTTCATTTCCTTGGCACCGGAAGTTTGTAAACCAAAGCGGAACATCACGAGAGCAAAACAGTCTGTAGCCTGACAGAGAGGCTGAAGAATATCCCAGCTGCCTACAAGCTACTGTAGCGTCTTTTGTGTCCCAGCCAGAATAATAAATTGTGCCCCACGTTCCAGCGTAATAAACCTCAATTCGCCCCATATTTGGTAGGTGTGACCCATGTAGCCTTAGCGTCATTCCTGAATGAAATCAGCGGAAAAAGTCATTATTGCATAATTAGTGCTGTGCTTAGGAAAATTGACAATTTAAAAAAAAGTAATTTGTAAGTTACGGTGACGTTTGTATCCTGGTAAGAGACTATTGTAATTGTACTAGCGACTATGGCAAGATCAAAGTAATATTCCGTACAGTATATCTGCCTCAACAATCTTTATGCCTTATTCTTCCCCGCATGTTACAACACACTGTACATGACAATTTAATCCATATCAGTGAAGGGCCTACTTCACAGGTTCACATAGAGGTTTCTATAGTGGTGTCGTAACAATGCCCATGTGGTCTGGTAATATAATACGTGATACTACGAAATACGCCTTCAATGTATAAAACGAAACGATGAACATTCGTACATTATTTAATGTTTTCTGAAGGTCCGTGCTTAATCAGTGTCCTTAAAAAAATGAAAATTCTATCTTGGTGTGATTTTTAAGCAACTTATCGTATAAACAGAAGGAAAGGATACTTATCAACTACCATTTGGAACGGCTGTGTCTTTGCAAATCACACTGGCAATTTCTCTAGGCGACTGTAGTTCAGTTTTGTTTCCAATCTGATCACGAGTGCACTCCACGACGTTTGCTTCGCTTCCAGTGCACTGAAGATTGGTAAGCCACACTGGACCGATGACTGGACCATAAACACCGTTCTTTAAAGCTGCTTCTGCTCCGGCTTGGTAACCAAGCTGGCGACAAACTACCATAGCGTCATTCATATCCCAGTCGTCACTGTTGATTCCTCCCCAGACTCCTGCGTACAGCACTTCTACTCGGCCAGCATGACGTTCTGAGGAGCCTTGCAGACGGATTGGAATATCTAATGTATAAACGCATAATTTATGAGAGGGGTTTTAATACTTTGAGCATGAATTAAAACAAGTGGAATTGAGTACAGTATTAAGTTTGATTCGAGTTTAATCACTTATCAACAAGTATTTTTCCGAAAGAATTTTTCCCATCAGTTTTGACTTAGACTTTTCTTTACCTTTGGCTTAATATCAGCTTTTAAAAACACTTTTATCGAGGGAGATGAAAACCGCGATTAACTTTTAATCGGGGATTAGCGTTAATCGGCTTTCGAACAATCTGGCCCTCGGTATTACGTCATGAATTCCAAGTTGCGGCCTTCTTGGATCCGCCATCTTGGATTTCTGAATTTCCTCAAAACTTACAACAGTTGAAAAAGGAAAGTGTAAAAACATGACATTTACCGTAAGGAAGTCAATATTTCTACAGAAACAAGAAACCCTACAAAAATTGTTCCCACACACATTTCTGAAAAACTTTCAAAAAAGGCCAAGTGTGAAGCGAGTGGTGATACACTGAACAAATTTCGTTAACTAAGGTGAGAAGTTTAATTCAGTCCTTGTAAAGTGATGAAGTACTAGAATATGAAGGGGTAGAATATTACTAGCAACATTTTGAAGTAGGAGTTATTTAGTCAATCTCCTTTTCCCTTTGAAGAGGTAATAGACTTTGCCTTTTTCTGACATTGTAATACAACCTTTGAATTAGCCAAAAATAATAAGTGCAATGGCATAAAGCCCATCCAAAATTGCAGTCATTGAATAAGATTCAGCCCATGTATAAATGATCTTTAATTCAAAAGCTCGTGCTTGATCCTCACGTAAATTCGTTTGGAGAAAAAGCACGTGTCAATTGGAGCAGGAAGCTATTACCAGTTTTGTTATTAGCGTTCTTATGAGACAATGATGAGAACAATAGCTGTGCACTGAAGATTCCATACATCAGTCTTACAAAGAAGTAAAACAATTAACGTAAGAGTGGATGACAGAACCGGGCATTGTTATATTTGATTTGATTGTCGATATATCGAGAAGCTCACACTAAGGGTAGGGGGGGGGGGGGGAGGGTTGGAGCATTTGGAAATGTGGTGGATAAAAAACACATGGCCCACCCCTTCTTTTGGCACAAAACTGACTGAGCCAGCCCTAAATGAAGGTTGAAAATTACATGACCCACCCTCTATAAAACATCATCAGTGATTTCAAAACGGGTGTAATAAATCAATTAATCATTCAATCAATCAATCAATCAATCAATCAATCGATCGATCAATCAATCAGTTTGTCAGTCAATCAATCTATTAATTAGTGACTTAATAACAAATAAACGAACGCATAGACGGGAACAGACCCTACCAAAAGTTTGGCACAAAGTTTGATTTGGTACTCGACTCATTTTGTCCTACGTGGCCTACAACAGGTCTGGCAGGTTAAAGTAACTTACCATCGTCATTTAGACGAGTTTTATGAGTCTTGCAAATCACTCCCACCTCGTATCCTGTCACTAACTTGCTCTGGACCCAATCCCGATATTGGCATTGTTGTAAAGTATTTTCTGTCCCAACACACTGTACATGAGACATAAAAATTGGCCCTGAACCTTCTCCAAACGCTGAATAACTCAATGCAGTGATGACTCCTGGAAAACCAAGCTGTCTGCACACAACTGCAGCTTCCTTTTTAAGCCAAAAGCTGCCACCGTGAGAAACGCGTCCCCAGACTCCTTGAGAAAATACTTCAACGCGACCAGCGAAGCTTGCGTTATAACCAGTCAGACGAACATGCGTGTCTGAGAAGAAAATTAAGTCAGCAGTTTTTTAAAGGAAATTGTTTACTCATAGGCAAGTTATTTACATCATGATTGTCAAACGGCGGCCATCTTGGATTTCTAGATATCCCTAAAACTTCAGAAAACCAACAAAATTGACCCGAAACCAACAGAACAGCACGAAATTAGCTAAAACCATAAAAAGGGTGACTTTTCTCCGTTAAAAACAGGACTATTTATTTTTCTGCTAAACATTGCTGTCAAAAATCGGTTGCCATGGTAAAATCAAACTCATTGAACAATTACTTACCCAATTCAATTTCTGAAAAATTCACGACGTTTATTGGCGTTACCTCCAATATGAAATAAGGGCCTGTTCACATGGAGGTGGGGGACCCCAGGTAGGTGAGGTACCCCATCTACCCGGGGTCAGAAAAAACAGGCCTTCACATGCAACCCCGGGGCGCTGGGGTGAGGTTTAAAAAGCTACCGCGTGGTCGCTAAGTACATATATCAATAAAGATGGCGGATGGAAGACACTTTTCGTTTCGTTGTTCTACGGGCACCATTTCACCTTCATCCAAGACCGGTAGACCAGCTTGGTTATCAGACTCGACAAATGCACCTTCAACTCCTTCAGAACTTTCTTCAATGGCATTGTTGTCGATGTTTTGAAGGTGATATCTGCGAAAAAGCTCGCCACGCTTGTACTGAATTCAGAGACAATTGCCCGGATGAACATCACCCCACCCCACCTCCAGCATTCACATGGAGAAAACTCACCCCAGCTAAGCGGGTTACCCGCCTCGGCTGACCGGGCAACCCGCCTCGGTGGGGTACCCCACTTCACATGTGAACGCAATCAAGAAATAAAGAGAGATTGTATGGAGAGATTGGTAACCCCACCGAAGCGGGGTACCTCACCTACCTGGGGTCCCCCACCTCCATGTGAACAGGCCCTAAGTTATAAAACGTTCAAAGTTGGCGCGGGAAGAGAGATATAAAAAACCGGCGCGGTGTGGGCCCCGGTCGAGATCGTATTCCACAATATTGTACGTGAAGCCTTTGTTGCAACCTGAACTAAGCGATGAACTTCAAAATAACGACTAGGTTCTAATTAAGGTATAAGCCAGTTAATAGCAAGTAAATGATTACCAAAAATGTTATCATATTGAGAAAAAATTCCCCTCTGCTTCAGCCAATCCTGCCGAATTGCATTTAAGTTATTGCTTATATCAGCTACTTACCTTCAAAAAGGTCAGTTACAATTGAACAAGACAACAGCACCCTCAACTGTAACAAAAATCTAATTCAGAGACCCTGATTGAGAAAGCTTCGGCATACTTACCAGAATATAACATCACAAGCCTAAGAAATGTCAAGGTCGATAAGGAGATCATTTCACCAGTGAAACCCCGTGATAAATGGTCTTTCTGTTCCGCGACTGAAGAAGGTTGATACTTTAAATCCGAACACAAATTCTTTCTGCAAAATAAAAGGAAATAAAAGGAAGAACATTGGAACTGAATACCTAAAGGACAGAAACAACGATCCGCTGTTCGTAATGCCATGCAACAGTGGACAGCTCATGTCGTGATTATTAAAGTAGTATGTGGCCATTCCATTCAGTGGTGTGCACTGCAAATCTATAATTATCGAGTGGAAATTCGCCAACATAATACAACGGAAAGTGAAAAAAAAAACAAACAAACAAACAAACAAACAAAAATAAACATGGCAATTGGAAGCCACGGGAAATGGTAATTACACCTTTGATATCTCGTTTGAATATTGTACTAAACTATGAATTGGTCAGGACTCCGAGAAGTCGAATACCAGGATCGATTAATTGGGCTTTCGAATGGTCTGTTTGGCATAATGAAAAATTAGCAAACTTTACTTAATCTGTAATTCTAAGGGCCTGTTTACGTGAAGGGAGGGAAAGCCGGGTAAACGAGTTAAATCGTTCTGGCCGAAACTTAGCCCGCCTTTACGTGTGAAATTTCAGTCCGCCTACCAGGGCTATGTCAGAGCCATGAAAGTGTGCCACAACGTAGGAAAACGAACCGGTAGTAAATAAATAAATTCTTCAAAATTGTACCTTTTCCTCAATAATCAAAGCCATCTGACCTCAAAACATTTTTTATGTCAGAAAACAGTTTCTGACAGCCTTCGAAAACAAAAACCAAATAATATTTTGTATCAATTGTTGCCAACGGCTGTTGCCAGAGCTAAAACCTTCAGCGAAACTTCGAAAAAGCGGTTGTTCAAAGATTTAACATTGTAATAAACAGATATAACAAATTAATAAAAAATGAGAAAGTTATCAATTTTCACAGCATTAAGTTCACATTTGAGTTAAGACTAATCATAGCCCGGATAGCCGGTTGACCATGGCTTTATCTTTTTTTTATACTGTCAAACACTTATATCATGAGCCTGTGGCTCGGGGGACTGGGAGACCACCCCCTGTGTATTTGACACTAAATAAATTACTTACTTACTTACTACTTGACCGTTTATTTGCAAAAGAGATAACCCGCCCAGACGGGTGACCCGGGCAAGCAGATAGGGTGACCCTTGTAGGTGGTTTAACTGGTGTAGCATGTAAACACTTCAAATTCAGCGTGTTTAGGAAAGAAATATATGAAAAGTTGGCCACCCAGGGTAGCCTGGTTAGGCAGGTGGCCTTCTATGTAAACAGACCCTAAATAGTGCTTAAAACGAATTTTAATGCAAATGCACAGCAGTGGTATGCGATTCATTTGCAAACGGACGCCTCGTCGTGTTATAAGGTTTGCACAACAATGTTACAATATTGGCAGTGCAGATTCGTCAGTTTCGAAACCACAACAACATAATTTTAAAATCGTTCTTGAACGCACAAGCATAGTAATTTGCATTCTGCCTGCCGGTCCATTAACCATGAGCAGAAACTGAACCTCGTCTCCTTCAAGATACAATATTTTGCATTCGACCAGTCCACCTTCTCAATGATGTAGTCCTACAACTTACACCATTACTTTTAAAAAAGTTTTGAAAAATAACCCATAAAGAGCCTGGTCTTAAAGCTTTAATATTTTAACCACGATGTTAATCACGGCTTAGGAAAGCTACCTTTGTTTGCATTACGACTGTAAGTGGACTTGGTGCGGAACACGTCGCGCTCTAACAATCTTTTTTATTGCTTTTGGAGGCAGTCTTTCAAATCGGGCAACAAGTTGTTATTAGTACACGCTGTTGCAAAATAGTCGATATTTCTGAAGCTTTGACGCCAGTCTTTAGTAAATCTGCAAAAGCTCTTCCAGATGCATCAAACACAAACAACTTTCTTAGTTTAAGTTCATCTAAGTGAGTGCTTACTCAGACAACACTTGAAGATACAGACTGAACTGCTTTCGCTGATGGAGCTTAGCAATTACGTCGCGTTTGTATGGAGGTGTGTGTTAACCTGCGAATACAACCCCTCACAACACCACCTGTTGTATTCGCCAGTTTAAAATAGGTTTTTCATCCTGCTTTAACTAAGAAAAAAAAATTTTACCACTTGGTTGTATGACCTCCGACAAAAGAAGGTGATATAATATTTGCAATCCCAATCCAAGCAAAGTTTCTCAAAGGCAAGGACAGGCAGAACCACCGCGGCAAAACGTCGATATAACACTTGTTTTCAAAAAAACGGAATTACCTCAAGGAAAAGCTGATTGTTTGGACAGTTCCTTTGTATTTGTTTAAGCAGCGTAACCTAGAGGACGGGAAGTTTTGGTTGATTTAATCATAAAAGACCATATTTTCATACCCTAAAACCTCGGCTGACCTTCAGTCTCATGCAACGCCTTTCGAATTCCCGACACACGACAACACCGGAGTCACTTCTGTTCAACACTGGCCGTTCCGGCACCCAAATTCCGTTTATGTTGCTTATTAATATTCCGTATCTTTTTTCATCAGGTGAACGTAAGACCATTTCTAACCCGGTTCAAATAGCCTATCGAAATTATCCGATGATTTTTCGTTCAGTTTCTCTAAGGAGAGAACAACAATATCCCGCAAAAGTGACAATCCAAGCTTTGCGTGCGGATTGAAGAGGGCGTTGAGGGGTCGAGACGTCTCGCATTCGACCTGACTGGACAATTTTAAGTGCACTAAAACATTCCCTGTGTTATTGGTAGTACAATTATTCGATTATTCCCAGTTTCGATCCCAACAGACTACACCCAACGATTTTTATAATGAGATCACCAACAGATCGCTGTTCTCCATCTTTTTATTGTTTCACATACCTCGGGGTTCGAACTATAGCGTATGTTCGATGTTGCAGCAATGGACCATGATATCAATGCCAATTATAGGGATCATGCTTATTATCTTTTTTCTGAAGTTAGATGATGCTCACGACACACAAAAAAAGAATAACAGACACCCTGCAGATGAAGGACGGCCTTCACAAGTAGTAC
This sequence comes from Pavona decussata, assembly GCF_977016875.1. Classification (NCBI taxonomy): domain Eukaryota; kingdom Metazoa; phylum Cnidaria; class Anthozoa; order Scleractinia; family Agariciidae; genus Pavona; species Pavona decussata. The sequence goes on along the minus strand of NW_028145528.1, from coordinate 4,066,621 downwards.
GTTAAACAGGAGGATTTTAATCGTTACTTGTTTATATTTTAACATCGTTTGTCGTCTAATATATTATAATAATTATATAATTACAGAATTTTTTTTCTTCAATTCTAAGAGAGCCACAGGTTTATTAGCCATGCTAGTAAGTGCCACTCTCGCTAAATAACGATATTACTTATATTTACTTACTCACAATATAGTGGAAGCTAGAAGGAAAAAAATTAATAAGAGAGATCGCCACGGACAACACGCTTATGGAAGGCGAATGAAGTGCAGCCAGGATAGACAATGGACAAGAATCGTTGCAGAGGGAGCTCAAAGGTTCGAACCCCCTTTGGAGATAACTAATGGCAACGTGAGAACAAGTATCGATCAATAAGCCTTTCAATTATACGTCCTTGCTCAAAAGATAAAAATAGGTGCTCGATGAGCACAGGAATCTCCGGCATTGAAGTTTATTTTCAAGAAAGGTATGAGTAGCTATACTTTTTCCTGGTGAAACACGCAGTCACTCAAGTTTTGAATGCTTGCAGGGCCGCTAACTACACGCTCATAACAAGGCAAAGCTTTTGTGAATGTGTTTCTCATGATTTTGTGACTGAACTAGACGTGCCCAGAAGTCTTTTTTTGGGCCCTTTGTTGACAACAAGGCACGTTAGGAGCTGTCATGCAAATCGTTCTCTCGCAATCGAAAGGGCTGCATAATCCACCGAACGGACTGTGTAATCCCTTGAAAGATTGGTAAGGACTGATTAATCCCTCCAAAGGGCTCAATAATCCCTCCAAAGGGTTGAATGACCCTTCAAAAGGGCTTAATTATCACGGCTCCTCTTTCAAAAGTTGTTAAATTGCAAAATAAAGTTGTTCGCATAATTAACGATGTTCCCTTGATGGAACGGATAACACCTCATTACGCAACTTGGCGGTTATTGAATATATTGAATTTTTAAATTCTCAGTCTCGGATATTGCGTTTCTAGCGTTCTGATTGGTTCACTAAATCCCGGTTATCAGCTAATATGTATATTTAGCCAAGCCTAAAAGCGGAGCTCCACAATAGAACTCTGCTTATTGTATGAACGTAATAACCTTATGAGTTCCTCATCAATTCTGCAGTTATATAGTACATTTTTAATGCATATAACTGCTCATCAACAATAACAATGTAAAACAGAGGGCAAAATTACTGAATGCTGATTTGTTGTAACAGAGGGCAGTTTTTCGTAATTTTCGTTTCACCGAGGGCAAAATTACTTACTCCTGATTGGTCGAGCGGCGAAAATACTCGCTCCTGATTGGCTGAGCACGACAGTTTTACATTTTGTTGGTTTCTGCATTTTGTGTCCAAAAAAAAAACAAGTTCTTTGAGGTTCTTTCGAAGTTTGACTTTTTAAGCGGGGTTGTTTGTACCATAAATAAATGGAAATCAAGTGCTGCAGCTACGAAGGAAATTCCTAAAGGTTAATTTTGGTGTCTCTCACAAGAAACAGCAAAAGATTATTTGTGTCAAAAGCTTAAGTCTTGGATCGGATTGATTTTATTTTTTATTTTGCTATTTTTATCGATCTATGTTCGTGTGATTTCCAAGCGGTAGGAAGCTTCACAGCGCAGGTGAACAATTAATTGATGCTTAACATTTGATTTATCGTCGTTAGTTTGCTCCTGAATTAAACTCGTATTCTCTCTTAATTACATGTGTATAATGGGAACTGCTCTCCTCGGTTTTGTTTGTTTTGTACGCTACGAAAAAATTAAATAATTTGTTGGTTTGCTTGTGCCTTTGACGAGTGTTTTACTGACTGTTTTACGAAGTTCCTTGATAGTTTTAGCAACATTTTGCCCTCTGTGTTATAAAAGAGGAATTTAAATGGCTCAAAATGATATTTGATAAAATGATAATTGAAATTCGATTCAATTGTGTGCAACAGAATCCTATTATTAACATACTTAAGATAAAACGGAAAGTAGCATTAAACTTACAAAAAATGACGATAATTACCATCAACTCGCCCTTCCATGGTATCGCTCGAATATCGTGCCAAACTGTGAATTAATTAGTACAGAGTTGCAAAAGGTCGAAGTCGATTGTCAGAGATCGATTAATTGGACTTTAGACTGGTCTGTCTGGTAAATGAAAATTTGCATATTTTGCTTCTGTAATTTATCTAATGACTGCTCACGACTTATTATAATGTAATTGCATGGCAGTGGTCTGCAATTCGGGCGCCTCGTTTTCTTTGTGAATGCACTGTTAAGTACAGAAAAGGTTGCGCTGAAATGTTACTATCTTGGCAGTGCAGATTTTTCTCCAAATAACGACAAACTCAAGATTCTGCTCTGAGCGCTTCAGCAGAGATCTAGCATAGAAATTTGCATACACTTTTCCGGGTTCATTAACCATGAGTATAATCTTAGTAATTTTTGTCAGCCTTCGAATGCATAGCCTGCGAACGCAAGGTATTTCGGGCTAAAGTAGTTGTTTTTCGGCGGAGAGAAGCGACAGCCGAAAATACGTCTGCGTTCGCAGGCAGGCGAATGCAGTTCTCACCGCTACGTGCTGCTGATTCGCAAACTACGTTTGTGTCTTCAATTAAAACAGTTTTGTCATTTTGCTTTAACTAAACAATTATCAAATCAAGAATTGGCTCAACCACTTGGTTGCATTACCTCCGATGAAAGATGTTATGTTATTTGCAATCCCAATCCAAGCAAAGTTTCCCAAAGGCAAGCCAATAAGTAGATCGCCGACGCGAAACGTCGATGGAACAGTTCTTTCCAAAAGAATACATATCCTTTATTTAAACACGATATGGTTTAAAGCTCAGAGCCTGTGGGGTCGTGTGAAAATTACAGAACACAAAAGAATAGAATTGCCTCAAGCTATAAAGCTGACTGTTTTGACTCTTTCTATGTATTTGTTTAAACCAGCGTAACGGGCTCTAAAAAAGAAGCATATGTCTCGTGATAGTGACAGGTAAACAGTCTACGAAGTTTAAATGAGTCGTTGAAACTATATAAATAGCATTTGTGACGAACTTTCAAATTACAGACTTGGTTTTTGCAAGGATAAGATTACGCTTTGTTGGGCCTTGAAGATTGTAATTTAGTCTGTCTGCAGTTGCTGTCAATCTCGTACCCAGAGTCCTCAGGCTCTTTGGCCAGCAGTTGGTCGCCAGGAGAGACTCTGGAAAATCCGAAAAAAATTAAATTTTTTGGTTGGCTGCCCCGTAACGGCTTGCATTGTTTTACCGCAGAAATTCTGCGGTAATAAAATTCCAGTTTCCCAGAGTCTCTCCTGGCCACCAACCGCTGGCCAAAGAGCCTGAGGACTCTGGGTACGAGATTGGTTTGCTCTTTGTCTGGAAATATCGTTTAAGCCAATCACATTTCGTTGATTCAAGAGTTCGTAAGAGATAAACTGTCGGTTCATCTACAGCTGGGATTGTAGTGGAAAGAATTATCCACGGCGGCTGAGTATAAATTTTGTACGAGAGAAAAGTTGAAGTTGTACGACGAAGATCCCAAAACCAAGCTAGTATTTCCTCGGCTAATACGAAAGTTAGTAACGCTTGACAGAAACATGTCCTTCTGGTTTGGTATAAAAGGGATTAGCCTCCCACGCAGTCGTTTTTAGGAGATTCGTATTACCTCCTCAGCACAAACGAGTGAGAACGAATTAACCAAAACTGTTGATCTCATTAGTAAGAGCATATTCTAAACAGCGGGCAAACCTTTTTCTTAAGTTTTTAGTCTAAACCTGAAGATAACACAAAGTTTTATTTGCTTTACAATTCCTTTTAAAAGGAAAATTATGGTGATGCATCTCAAGTTGTATATCCGTCAGTCTACAACGTGACGTGGATGCAATATATAGCTGATTTATTCAATTGCTATTGTAAACTGTAAAATTAAGAGCTGGCCCCAGTACCGTCTGGAACGTCAGGCAGACTGTTTTAGTGGCGGTATGGACCAGCAGCTCTAACAACTCTATGCCCTTTTTCCTCTCCTTTTTTTTATTACGATTATTTATTTCTTTTTTACTGTTGCAATAGCTCGTATCATATCGCCAGACAGACTATGCAGGCATCTGTAACGCCGTTCAGTTTGTTGTTGACTATCAATTTTTGGCATTTTACCAACTTTACTGGGGGTTAGCAGTGGCTATCATTGGCCGTTTTTTATATAAGAGGACGCATTATCCGACTGGACGAACTTAGACAAACATTCGTTGTTCCTCTGCTTATGCGTCTCTAGTTTAAAGAAAAGGCACAAGACGCATTATGCGTGAAGACGAACTTTCTTCCGTTGTGCGTCTTGAGCGACGCACAACGGAAGATGTTCATTTTAGAAGGAGCGAAAGTAGATCACATCCTTCAAAACCGGTGAAAATTTCCCTATTCACATCACTTTGTTTCGTTGATTCTCGAAAACAACAATCCAAAAACTTACCACCTGAGAAACAAAGCAATGAAAGGGGAAAGGCATGATGCATTTACTTAGTCTACAGCCAACGAAACAAAGACAACAGCAAATTGTACACAATTTAAAAGTCAGGTGTTTTTTATAAACAATAAAAGTCAAGCAAATTGACACAAAAACATACAACATTTATACATCAATTCGACCAGCTGAAAGAAACAACAAGTTATACAAAAAAAGTGCTTTCAAAATAATTTAAATTAATTGTTATTTGCTGTATTTTATGACCTAGTCTTGAAAATTACCGTCTTTTTTTCTTGAACTGAAAAAGAATATTGCTGATAAACCTTAATTCTGATCATGAACACGCTTCCCACATCAGGGTAGAATTCTTGATTGAATGCCAAACAGCATGGTCCAGATGGGGCTGACATACGAAATAAGTGCACAGCAAATGAGTGGAATGGGCTGACCATCATTATTTGATTTTTTTTTTTTTTACATTTCTTGCTAACCACCTACCACAATAAATTATTTACAGGTGAAAGATGGCTCTGAAAAAAATTGTATATGAAATTTTAAACAGAGTTTGAAGACATCAACGTCCTCGTGTCTTAAGAAAAGTGATCAAGACTTACATTTATTCACATAAGGACATACCCTTGACATCAGAGATAACAAGTTATTGTTAAGTTAATAAAAAAAAGAATAATCTCTCTCATCCGAGCTTTGCGTGCGGAATGAAGAGGGCGTTGAGGGGTCGAGACGTCTCGCATTCGACCTTGCTGGGCAATTTTAAGTGCACTAAAGCATTCCCTGTGTTATTGGTAGTACAATTAATCGATTATTCCCAGTTTCGATCCCAACAGACTACTCCCAACGATTTCTATAATGAGATCACCAATAGATCGCTGTTCTCCATCTTTTTATTGTTTCACATACCTCGGGGTTCGAACTATAGCGTATGTTCGATGTTGCAGCAATGGTCCATGAAATCATTGCCAATTATAGGGATCATGCTTATTATCTTTTTTCTGAAGTTAGATGATACTCACGACACACAAAAAAAGAATAACAGACACCCTGCAGATGAAGGACGGCCTTCACAAGTAGTACGTTAAACAAGAGGATTTTAATCGTTACTTGTTTATATTTTAACATCGTTTGTCGTCTAATATTATATTAATTATATAATTACAGAAATTTTTTTTCTTTAATTCCGGCAAAGAGAGCCACAGGTTTATTTGCCATGCTATTAAGTGCCACTCTCGCTAAATGACGATATTACTCCTTACTTACTTACTCACAATATAGCGGCAGCTTAAGAAGACAAAAAATTAATAAGAGAGATCGCCACGGACTACACGCTTATGGAAGGCGAATGAAGTGCAGCCAGGATAGACAATGGACAAGAATCGTTGCAGAGGGAGCTCAAAGGTTCGAACCCCCTTTGGAGATAACTAATGCAACGTGAGAACAAGTATCGATCAATAAGCCTTTCAATTATACGTCCTTGCTCAAAAGATAAAAATAGGTGCTCGATGAGCACAGGAATCAAGAGAGGTATGAGTAGCTACATGTATACTTTTTCCTGGTTAAACACGCAGTCACTTAAGTTTCGAATACTTGCAGGGCCGCTAACTACATGCTTTAACAAGGCAAAGCTTTCGTGAATGTGTTTCTCATGATTTTGTGACTGAACTAGACGTGCCCAGAAGTCTTTTTTTGGGCCCTTTGTTGACAAGAAGGCATATTTTAGGAGCTGTCATGCAAATCGTTCTCTCGCAATCGAAGGGGTTGCATAATCCACCGAACGGACTGTGTAATCCCTTGAAAGATTAGTAAGTACTGACTAATCCCTCCAAAGGGTTGAATGACCCTTCAAAAGGGCTTAATTATCACGGCTCCTCTTTCAAAAGTTGTTAAATTGCAAAGTAAAGTTGTTCGCATAATAAACGATGTTCCCTTGATGGAACGGATAACACCTCATTACGTAATTTGGCGTTTATTGAAACTTCCCGATATAGCTAAACTTAACACATGTTTGTTATTTTACGAATACTTTTAAAAGCAATGATAAAATTTCTAGTTTTTCTCTGACCTTCTGTTCTGAGTAACGTACTTACTACACGTGAAGTGCATATATTTATCTAATCAACTATTTATGGAATCTTTTCGTACAAACCTTAGGATGTTTTGTCCAAGTATAAGTGATAAATATTTTTTGAACAATATTCCTTTATCTACCGGTCAAAAATCTTCGAAACAAGTATTTAAAAAGAGCACTGAAACTTATTACGCTGCTCAGTACTAATGCTCATATAACAAAATAGTATTTGTCAATTTATAACATTAAATGCTATAAATTGTACAAATACAATTCTGCTCTTAAACGAACTTTGTGTAATTTGTACTAGTGTATCTTCGTCCTTACGGATATGTATAAAACCTAGCTATTCTTCTCATTTACCATAATAACAATCGTACTAAGGGGCACAATATTTAAGGTAACCTAGATGTGCCCCATCATCTTCAGTAATATATTCATTTACAAAATTAAAATTAGTACAATGTAATTATGTGTTAATAAGAGGAAATAAAGATAATACTCTAAAATACTGTAAGTAACAACATTACCTAACTGATAGTAGGCCCTTTATAGTACCCAGTCACAAGTAAGAAAATATACCGTTGTACAGCTTTTTGTACCATGCGACTACGTCCTGCAAAAAGCCTATTGTCATCAATCTAAATTTTTTGATGTGACTGGTTGTTAATGTATATGTGCTTCAGCTGTGATAATCAGTACATATATGTACATTTAAGGTATTGTAAAGAGAAGTTCCTGAATGTTAAACGCTTAAATAGATACAGCTATCATTAAGTGATCTTCAACACAGAAAGGCTGGTGTCTTTTGTCAAGGGGTATGCTTCATTAAAATGAAGGAAAATTATTTGGCTAGAGAAAATTGTAATCGTTAACAACAGAGGGATTCCAGGCCAAAAGGGGTGCACTCAGTTATATTAGTGATAGGGATGTGCGAATGACGTGAAATTGTTAGAACCTAAAAAGTTGTATTAGGCTGGACCCTGACCAAAAAAAGTCCAGTGGCTCAGAAATTAACCCCATAAAGTACCAATTAAAAAGAAAAACCCTGATACGATACGATTCTTTGCGATAAGAATGAGAACTCTGGCTTCCTCTTATTGTCAACCTCCCTAAAATGTCGTTACCAAAAATGTCTCACCCCAAAAAGTCACCACATAGTTTCAAACCCAAAAATGCACTAGCTTGAAACTCAAAAAATGTTTTTGCGCATTCCTGTCACTAATATAGCTGAGAACCCTCCCCCTCCCCCCTTAATGGGGGAAGGAGAGGCGAAAAGCTTAGGACGTTAAAGCAAAGAGCTCCAGAGCTCAAGCAAACTCCAGCTGGAAGGTGAACATGGCATTCCGTAAGGTTGGCCGTAGTGAAGTAATTGTACATTTAGACAAAATCAAGATATGTGTAACCCATCGCAGTATCTGTGCATTTTATCTGTGATTGAGAAATATTGTTGACCAAAATTGGACGAACTGTTGCACATGTATGTCATGACATAAACATATAGGGTTGGTGGTTTTCAAGAATTATCCCTTTGTCTAAATAACCTACAAATTTTATATGTGATAACATAAAATAATAGAATAATATACAAAAAGGTTTACTTGTCAACAACTAAATGTTATCGATAACTAAAAAAACGTGCTGTGTGAGATGAGTTGTCGAATCACGTTCAGTTTATGGGGTCTCTTCCTCTAACACTTATACTAGGACTGAAAATGAATAATCTAGCAAACCTGTCCTTCGTTAATCATCTTTTTAAATTTCTTTTTTACAGTACTTTTATCGCCCAACCGTAGGAATTCTTGCTTAATTTTTCAAAAAGGATACATAACTGACGACGTGATTATCACCTAGACTATAGCTAACTTGTCATACATCAATTGTTGAACTGCTAATTTTACTCAAAAAAGTTGAATTTATGAACTCATTTGTGGTTAGTTTATTTTTCGTTTTGTTCTATGAAGAGATTTCTTTTGGCATTAAGTTTCAATCCGTAGATGAGTCTTACTAACAATTTATCGCAGCAGGGACTGCAACTTTATTGCCAAATCAAAAGAAGAAATTGTAACCTTCTACTAACTACAAAGAATCTTTCCCAATTAATTAATTCGCGCACTAAAACTTGCCAGTAAATTATTATCGTTTACGAAAGAAGTAAAATATGGCCAAATAAGCAATGACAATAGCATTAACAACGCTTACCATGATGATGCATGTATAATATAATTAGCCTGTAATACACAAAGTATACTGCATATGAAAATCACCACATCCAAATGAAAGTCAATTTTAAAACTAACAATCAAGCAAAATACTGCTATCTTTAGCACATGGCCGTCCTCAGTATTGGACTTAAGAGCTCGACAAGATGATTATATTGTTTAAACGTGTTCAGAAATATACAGAAAACCAAAGTGATAAATGGAGCAAGAGTAATTCTGCTTTACTAGTCCCTTTCGAAAAATGAAGCAGGATCGGATTTAATTTCTCTTATATCCTTACTAAATAGTTTAAACAGAAAATCGACCTGCTCATCCAAAATAATGGTAACACGCATTGAGTCATTCGTTAACTCTTCAACCAACTGCATTGTTTACTCAGTTTCATCCGTTTATGTAGATTTCTTGCCTCTTTTGCTTTTTCTTTCCCTTGCCCTCTAGTTGTCTTAGGTTGGGAGCCATAGCGCGAGTAGACTCCATTGTAGAATACGCGTTATCTCTTGACCGCCCAACTGATGACAGAGCCATGTAACTGTTTGCCTCAGTGACGTTTTCTCTGGCGTTTATGCCATGTCTTCCTGACAACCCCATATATTGAACTCCCACTTGTTCTGATGCAGTTATATCTCCATAATTACTGATTTTCGGCCTTACTGCAGCCTTTAGCATTGGTTCTCCTGGGTTCTGGTGTGGAGGAAGCGGTGGGAGGGGTCGAGAAACGTCTTCATACACAGGTTCTGAGTCCATCATAGTCTCACCAAGACTGAAGGCACCACCCAATCCCAAGTCGATGTCATTACGGCTAGTTGATGGCGTTTCATCTTGTTCGGTACTCAAATTGGCCCTGAAAGCCATGTTACTGAAAACCGTTGAGGGGTGATTCTGCCGTTTAGTGTGCTGTTTGGTCAGCCGGCGAATTTTAAAGGCCAGGAAGACAATTACAACAACGAGGAGCACAATCAGTGAAGCAGATACTGAGAGTGCTATAATCAAGTACAAGTTGGAGGCTGCTTCTTCTTTTCTTGGTATGGATTTGACTGTAAGGAGTAAAACAAAACGATTGATTCTTACTGCTGAGCTTATTTAATTTTTCCGGATGGAGCTAAAGGTTGAAAACAGTAACGAAAAATAACTGTCAACGATACGAAAATAAAGTAAGATTTTTGCTTATATCTGCGAAGTATCTTTTTAAGAAAACTCAACCGAGGCAGAGTAAGTATATTTCTCCTCAAACTGACCACACTAGCAAGTCAAGGTACTCATCGCAGACCAAGTGAATGATCTGAGAGTGTAGTTAAGCTTACCACCGTTTCACAATTATTTAACGATTATCCTGCGAAATCGCGCGGAATATCGTCTGATACTTAACCGACGAAGCCGTAGGCCTTGTTGACTAAAATCAGGCGATATTCTGCAAGATTGAGCAGAATAATTGTTTTATTATTCAACACATTGATAACAAAGTACAGGTTTATAGCAGAAAAGCTGGAGGCGAACTTTATTTGTCAAAAAAAAGAAATTTGTAACATTTTTCCAGCGCGCGGACCGGCATGAAAAGCGGCAGTTTTGTTCAAGTTTGAAATCGAGAGCGTTTTGGATCGAATCTTGTGCGCCTATCACTCTGGGAAAATTTTCCACAAATTTCTAACCTCAAAAGCTAAAACACAACAGTATTTTGAAGCTGCGAAGGATTTGTTGTGTCAGGTGGGCCGAGCTGTACAGGAGGCTGGAAAAGTTTTTTAACCATTTCTCGGGTGAGTGTTTTTTTGTTTACTACGCAAGCAGTTCCACAATCTTTCTTCAGCGCATCTAGTGCCTTGTTGCTTGCAAGAACTCTGGATCTGTTAAGATACTAAATGTTTTTTTCAGGCGGCTCTAATGCTTCTGAGAGTAATAACTTTGTGCGCCGTCCATCTTTTTGTGTGCCAGAGAGATAAAATTTCTCGAGGCACTTCAGTACGAGCTCGGATTTTCTCAGGTGTTTTTCTCCATCTCCGAGTCAAGACGAGTCGAAATCTCTGTTTAACAGTTGCGAGAACCAATCTAAGAAAATACAAATACTGTTTGCAATTTCTGAGCCTTTGCTACAATACGGGACAATCAAAAATTTCGCGAAAAATATATCAAACGTTTTTGCTGAACTTTAATTTGCCAGTTCATAAACAGAAAGGTAAACACTGACAGTTTTTGCACTAACCATTACAATTCTTTAAAACAGCAAGCTTGGTTGCCTCCTTTGTGTTCAGTATAAAACAGCGTTATTAATAGTTTGGTGTTTTTGCGAGGTCGTTACTCTTTGAAAGCCCTCTGCCATTTTTCTCCCCGACGCACGAAAACTACGTACATCGCAGGATATCTGTTATGTGCGAACGACGTATATTGAGTTCGCCATGACCATATCTGGGAAGTGTCACAATGTGTTGAATACGCATCAATAGCATGACAGTGGTTAACAGATATTCACAAACAGAAAAGTTTAAAAATAATTTCTTGAAACATGGGCAGCCTGACGACCTTCCTTCTAATTCGTTACAAAAAGTGCCACTATGAGTTACGTGAAGTCTCATACAGTTGATTGAATTAAGGCGAAGGTTGTTAGCAACCCTATGTCATTTCAAATAAGGCCAAGCTGATCTAGTTTCTTTAATCGATATGTAAAGAAGGGAAAAATCGAGATTGAAAACTTACCAGTTGTCTGGGGATTATTCACCTTCTCGTTTGTGACGCAAAGATAATGAGTTTCGTTGTGATAACATACAGTGTCGTTCATGCATGGGTGGCTCTGGCATGGATCTACAGGCGTTCAATAAAAAATGATATAAATGAGTCAACTGACCTCAGAAGGAACTACTTACTGAGTAGTCACCATGGCCCTGACCATCAGGAAAAAAACAAAAACAAAAACAAAACAAAAAAACAACCACCACCACCACCACCAACAACAACAACAACAGCAACAACAAAAACAGTGGAGACAAATGCGAAGTTGACTCCTCCTTCTATCCAATGGAGTATACCGCTGGTGCTGTGATATATTGAGTAGTAGAACACAAGAGCTACTTAAGCTGCTGACCACAGGTACCGTTTGGCAGGTTAAAGCAAGACCTTATCTTACAACACATTTTGATTTTGACAAATTCTAATTCGTTAAGAAAAAACACTATTACTAGTTACATGAAGTCTCTCACAGTTAACCTTGATTGAATTAAGGCGAAAGTTGTTCCCAGTCATATGCAATTCAAAATAAGGCCATCAAACCCCCAGCTGATCCAGGTTTTTGCTATTGTTTTCTTTAATCGATATGAAAATAAGGGAACAAAAACGAGACTGAAAACTTACCAGTTGTCTGGGATCGATTATTCACCTTCTCGTTTGTGCAAATATAATGAGTTTCGTTGTGATAACATACGGTGTCTTTCATGCATGGGTGGCTCTGGCAGGGATCTACAGGCGTTCAATAAAAAATGATATAAATGAGTCAACTGACCGCAGAGGGAACTACCACTGAGTAGTCGCCATGGCCAGGACATGTTGACATTGTTTTCCCTGTAGGTAATTAGACATGTAAATAGTTTTCAAAACGTTCTCAAAGGGATTAAAGAACATTATCGTTGAAGAATAAATAATGGCAAAGTTCCAGCTTACCATTTACCACTTTCCCTTCGCAGTACCTTCCCGTAAGTTCTTTGGGACAAGTGCAGAGATACAAAGAGCTATTGCTAAAACATTGACCATTTCTTCACGGTGAACTACTGCACGGGTCAAATGTTCCTAAATTAAAGAAAGAACACACAAAAATAAGAAATACCACTTGGTTTCTTTAGACTAGAATTTAAGTAATTTGGGCAAAGAGAATGCGGGGCGTGAGCGTGGAAGTAAGAAAAACATCGAAATCGAGTGAGGGGTGATAATTCGATGGGAATGTGGAAGACTATTGGGAAAAAACAATAAAGGTCGCTCTTGGAAACGAAAGGGAAAAAAAGAGGAGCTCTCAGTTTAATTCTGACATTTCTGGTAAGCCCTCTTCGGGGTTCCTTTGTTTTTCAGAGTTAAAGCACCTGAATGCAATAATACATGTGATAACTATCACAAAAATACTGATCATGTACGCACGTGTTTGACAGTGAAGACCTGTAACTCCATCTGTGCAGTTGCAAATAGGGCCAACAGCAGTGTTTATACATTTTCCATTGGTTCCGCACTTGATAGTAGAGCAATTCTGATGCGTTACAACTATTAACGAAAGAAAAATAGACAAACAAATCATGAAACGAATTTTTATCAAGAAAAGGTCCAACTATGAGGCAATATTTAATGACAAGGATTTCTTCATTGATCCAATTGAAAGTCACAGAATTCTGTCACATGTACAACGAATTTTCCTTCCTCGAGGATTTCTTGCCATGATCCTTAAGACAACATTTGCCCTTAACATTTTGAAGTCTTAACTGGTTGTCGCTTTTTTAATAGGAAAAAGTACTTTTTTTGTTATCTAAACGAAGCTATTAATGTCACTCAAGATAATTACATCAAAATAAATTATCTTTCTTTAATTAAAGGTAAATCTTTCACTGAAATTGCAATATAGATAATAAACAACGGATAACTAATAATCCACTAAATAACAAATCCTCACAACAACCAATTCATAACTGGCCGCAGATAAATTGTTCTTTCGTTTTCATGAAAAGAAGCCTTACTTAGGCCTCGTTAGTACGCGCAAAATTCAGTAGAATTTTCACTCTAAAATGACGTTAGTAGGGCTAATTAACGGATATCGAAAAGAATAACAAATCAGCCGCCATTTAAGAATAACGTCTAAGATAAGACGGAATGCCAGTGAATGTTAATAGCCCAATTTCGATAAATTAAAATTCAGCCTGAAACAATAAACATCACTGCGAGGCTTTTCTTTCACATTCCTCGCCTAATCACGTTCCAGGGCATATTCATCCAGTACTGCCTCAAACCACATTGTTATTTATCCATTTTAAAAAGAAAGTAATGTTTTTAACCAACATCGAAAAAGTTAGTGCTGAGATGCATCAACAGACCTCTCACTCTCACCTGATTGGTATGGTAATTTACATGAAGCAGTTGACACGTATGAAGTGTAGCCATTATATTGTGCATAGAGATACTTTGAGCATTGTCCAAAATAAGATTCATTTCCCAAACATCTCACATTATCAAACCAAACCGGCCCTGTACCAAAACCAAACTGATTACTGTATCCTGATGAAATGGCTCCAGGGTATCCCAGCTGTCGGCACACCACGTGAGCATCATTTATGTTCCAGTTGTAGGGGCCGGCGATCGTGCCCCAGAAGCCGGCGTAAAATACCTCTACTCGTCCAACATTAGGGACTGATGCGCCGACCAGTCTCACGTCTAAGTCTTTGAAAGTAAATATGATAAGATATGTAAGTATATATTAAATTTAAAATTAGCTAACTTTAGTTTGAGGTCGCATAATCCAGGAATCGTTCATAACTAGCACACGAGTAGGGGAGGCAGGAAGGGCATAAATGTCTGGTAAAAGTAAAAAGGTTTTGTCTCAAGTTGAGGAAGGGCTGCAGTGATATTCTGTATCAATAACACAAGAGAATTCCAAGACCATTTATGTCTTGGATCTGTGTAATTACTGTTTCGTATATGTTGTCAGAATGATACGCTTGAATTATAGATCTTAATAAAAGTATTGAAATTTTCGAATACTTTATTTTTTCTGAAGCTTCAAACACGAATTACAGTTTATTCTTTTTAACGTTTTGTCATAATTTTGAAGAACATCTGTACTTTTCTATCGTAAAATGTTTTACTCCAACTTTTGCAATATGGGAAAATGAAGAATATCGCATTAAGTACAAAAGCAGGCCGGCTTGGATTTTATTAAATTACCCTAAGATTACAAGATCGTGGTTTATTGGTTATTGGGCACTCGCAGTTTCAAAGGATATTTATGCGATTCGTTGTCAAAACAAGCAACAACCAACCTGTAGAAACGCTAGAATTCACCCCACTGCAAATTACAGCACCTGCATACCCTGGATTACTATAATCGCCAGGAAGCCACCGGTAAGTAACGTCATCGAACGTTTTTACTTTACACTGCGAGATTTTGGTTTCGTTGCCATAGCACTGTATATCCCATATCCACATCGGTCCTTTCACTAGCCCAAACACTGCTGTGTGGAAAACCTGTTCAGCACCAGAATATCCCAACTGACGGCATACCACGTGACCCACGAGTATGTCTATGTTATAACCAAATATGGTACCCCAGACACCGTAATGGAGGATCTCGATTGTACCGGCAGTAGGAAGACTGGTTCCCATTAGACGAGCTTGAAAATCTATAATTCAAAGAAATATGTGAAGTCATCTGTCTTGGAGTAAAAATGTCTTTGTGTATCGAACGAAGAGGCGTACATTTAGTGTATCTAATACTGTACCCTTACCTAAATTACTAATTAAAATATGGAAAACAATTATTATTATTATTATTATTATTATTATTATTATTATCATTAATTAAATAAAAACTGAAAGAAAATTTAGGACAGTGCCTACTAATACAGAGGTAGTTTTGTGCAGACTATGCGGGAAATGCAGATCTTAGCAAGAGCTATAGCAATCGAAAAAGAAAATTGGAGGTAACCACGTATTTTCTTAGAGATAATTAAGCAACAAGAATTCTAAAAAGCGCTAAAATACAAAGCAGTGTATGGCATTTTCCCCCAAATTGAAGCTTAATTGTCTTTCAAAAATGCGTGGTTACCCCTTATTTTCTTTTCGTATCCCGATAACCCTTGCCAAGATCTGCTTTTCCCGTGTACTTAGAATCCGCGCAAAAATATCCCTGTTTTAACACGCATCGCCGTTAAAAAAACTGACTTTCTCGGATCATCTGAAGATGCGCAGAACGGATTCGCAGTAGCAAAAGTAGAAACCGTCCTTAAAGGAGACCTCCACTCCGACAACACATTGAAGATAAATTATTGAAAATAGTGTCTAAATTCTAAATTTTAGTTCAAAACGTTGGAGTGTCATTCAAGTGTCCTATTTTCGCTTTTAAATTTCCCGGGCGCCGCCATTTTGGATTTCATGACATCATACGGCTGCCGCTATTGTTAGTAAGCAGAAGTTGTTTTTCTGTGAAACAATTGAGCAACCGTATTACGTCATGGAAGCCAAGATGGCGGCGCCCGGGAAATTTAAAAATAAAAATAGGCCATAATCAAATTCTGTTTTGTCCTACAGAGAATTATTATTATTTTTTTTTTACCAACGAAATTTGAAATTAGATCGTATTTTCAATAATTGACCGTTAATTTATTTTAAGAGTGGAGTTTTCTTTTAAGACTAAATAAAATTACAGTAAACAAAAATACTCTTAAACAGGGATAGTTTGCGGTAAGTGCTCATCAACACCGAGCTAAAAAATGACGCTTGTGTGTCTTTTTTAATAACTTTTTTGTGTTTAAAAAACGTGGAGAGAAAAAAGGTTCATGTCACCGTTCAAAGCGTTCCACACACATCAAAAGATCCGTCTCAGGGACACAGGCACAAATACACATCAGTCGCTTTCCATCACTGAGCTAGTTATCGTAACAAAGTGAAATCTGCGAAGCTGAAATGTGTTGAAACAGGTTGAAAAGCCCTTTTGGGAGCATATATTTAAGTTTACAGTCAAGCAATCTTATGCATGACGTGGCTCATGCATACTACAATCCTGGCCAATTGGTTTCGGACACAGTGGTGCAACAAGTTTTGTTCTGAAATTATACAACTACTGAAAGTTTAAGGTCCCAAAAAGAATCTTAGAAACTTATTTCCTTTGCACCTCCACTCCCCAAACAATGTTGAAGTTGATAAAGTGTAAAAGATTTTCGAGCCATGTCTGACTCCTGAATCTCAACATTGTTTAGGGGGGGCGGGGAGAATTTTTATGTTTTTAAGTAAAAAGAGGCCAAGTGTCCCAAATTTCTGGCCAGGATTGTCCGAGATAGGATGGAAATGAAGAATGGGCCCCAATGGCCCCTAAACCTTGTTTTATCACCAGAAAATAGCACAAATCAACATTTTAGCTGCTAATGAGCTTCTGTTTCTATAAGGGGGTGCTTTTTTCCTGTTTTCCGAACAAAATACCTCAGTTATGCAAGGTGGTAGTGGTCACATTTTCTGGGGTGTCTTAAGGACGTTCGCGCTAATTGTTTATGCGCATCTTTAGTTCGCAAGTAGCGCACACGCAACGCAATGTCACGCGCAATTCATGGTTGACGATACACGGAGGTAAACACACATGTCGGCCGATGTGACAGCATTAAAAAGAGGAAAAACGGGGAAATTCATCTTCGTTGCACAGTTTTAAAGCGAAAATTCGACGTGAAACGATTAGACGGGTTAAGGTTGTAACAAAAAGTAAAAACCCGAATCCAAGCAAGAAAAGGCGCTGATACCTGCGGGTATTTCGCGCCAGGAGATTTATATTTTTACTTGACTCTCGATATAACAAAATAATTGAAATGCAATACTTTATGTAGTCTATTCGTCAATCGAAGTCACCTTTAAGCTTTTTTAAGTTTTGATAGTAAACGAGAAAGTCTTACCTTACAAGAGAGCAATTTTATTGATCACCAACCCCGTGTACAATCAATCTCCACATACCCTTTCTAGGTAAATAAATAAGCTTATTTCTCACATTTTCGCCTCGCTAACGGCTATAGATGCATTTTCTTGGCATTGGCTAAACAACTGTATAGGTTTTGAAGGTAGAATAGCAATAAATAACTTAAACGATCAGAGTTTTGACAGCACACTGACAATTTTCCACGGGCGTAGAGGGAGGGTGAGTTTTCAGTGTTTAATTAACAAGTCAGCGGTAGTTTGGGAAAATGAAGAGAGACGTCCGGTTAAATGATCGAGCTTCCTGTGAGGACGCTTCCGGTCGACTTTTTGGCCTTATTTATGTCACATTTTCGCAATCTGGCGGGAAAACTAAACGGGCGAGATCAAGGTTTTAAAGCGACAATTATGAAGTCTTCAGTGGACGAAGTAAGGGAAAAAGTTTCTCTGTCAATTTTTTTTAATTTTAATAATGGAAAAGTGAAAAGAAGATACAAGATAATTTATCTATTTACTTTCTCTAGTGTTCACGATGTCTTGTTCAAGGGCTTGACTTCACGTCTCAGTTTAATATGCAAACAGAAGGCAGAAGACTTCTTTCAACGCTGTTTGGCTCTTGCTACGATGACATAAACAAGTAAGCTCACTTCCTTTTTCTAACAACGACAATAACCCACAGTAGGGGGGGGGGGGGGCGGATCCAGGATTTGTTTTAAGGAAGGGGTACACTCGTCTCTTGCTCTATGTCAACACTAATTAACCACGTAGTTTTTTTTTTTTTTTTTTTTTTTTTTTTTGCAGAATACCAGTTGAAAACCGCAGGTCATCTCATCTCATCCCTGCATCCTCCCCCTAGATCCGCCCCTGCAAAAGGCGTGTGGATTGGGGCTGAAAAGCAGAAAATAAAATGCAACGAAAATCTTTAATGTTAAGGCGTTGACTATAAATTGCCTGTCGTTATGCCAGACAATTACTTACGATGGTTTCTCGTTTCCTATTTTTAGAGGTCGCAACAGTGCAGTTTGTAAGATCCGTAAACAGAATGACAATGAGGACTGGTTGGGCTGTGATCGTTGTGGAGAATTCTTCCATGCCAGCTGTCTGGGAGTGGACTTTGCCAGCACACTCTGTCAAACTTTTTATTGCATTTCATCATAGCTTTCAGTCTGTAGCCTTCAACTTGTGCATAACCCAGTTCGAGTTAGTCTAAGCAAACGACTTGCAACAATGTACGAAAAACGAATCCAATGTTCTGACTGCGATCTCTTTTCCGGTTTACCTGTGGTGCTTTTCTTGTTTGTTTGGTTAATTTTTGAGGGGTGTTTGATCCGTCTTTACAAGCCCTAATAACGAGCGACTAATGAGAAAACGTTTTAATATCAATAAGTATCGAGATTATTGTGAAAACGAACATACACAAAACAGGGGAGAATTGTTCCTTAGAGTATACTTCCATGTCTGCGGTAACACCGGCTTTTAAAACATATTTGTAATAAATCACCATTCAAGGTCAAAACTGAAAATCACAAATACTGTAGCCTCGGGCTGAATCAGAAATATTTAAGCTGGTGTTGTAGTTTCACTGCACACAGCGTAAAACTACATCGATGCAACTCCCATGGGGGGCTCCCAACCAAGTAGTTACAGACATGCTAGTCTACTATGCGTGACCCACACCTCAAAATGACCTCATCGATCTAGGGCAGGGGGCATTTGTACATCTCACACAATGGTCTCGACCAATGCTCGAGGGGAAAGGCTGTCACATTGCATTCATTCCACCCAAGTGGATCTTTTTGAAGGTTCTGGTCAGTGTTCAGTTCAAGAGGTAAGCATAGCTTGATCTATTGACCACCATTCTAACAAAGAAACCCGACAAAGGTGATCTCAAAGATGGACTCCACTTGCTTGAAATCGTATTGATTCTTCCTATCTCCGCTGCTCAGCAGGGAAAGGGCATAATCAGCCCAAAATAGAATAAAAAATGATTCACATTCCTCCCTTGATGGAGAAACCCTTGAAGATCTCATGGGAATTTCACTGGAGGGTCCATCAGTTCTGGATTTTGATCCAGAGGCAGCAGTGAAAAAATGAGTTTCTTCATCAAAAAGGCCACGAGGACCATTCCTCCAATCTTGAGTACATAATGCAGCAGATATTCAGAATATAGATAGAATCTATCCAGTATTTTATTTCTTGGCCCACACCTCACTGCAACTCCCATCTACTAATACCTCAGCACACACCAAGCGAAGAACAATACAACTATAAATTCGATTATTTACCGTGCAGACCTATCGACCATTTACACTGCGTAGCGTGTATGTTTCGAAGAACTGTGGTATTTGTCTTGTAATGGTGTCCAAGCTATCTCGACTTTAAGCCACGATTGTAGCACCTATTTAAAATCTTGTGACTACCCCCCCCCCCTCCAAAAAAAAAAAAAAAAAAAGAAGAAAACTCCTCATATAGAACAAGTAGCGAGTCACTTGAAGCCTCCGTCTCCCTTACTGACACTTGGACTCAACCATCTCGGGCATCTTTTTATTTTTACCTGGAGTTATTTCCCCTCTGTTTAGTTATTACACTCCATCGTTGCTAAACAAGCTATGTGATCTCCAAAATAACAATTGCAAGAAGCGTGGAGTAAAACGCATTAGTCCCCTCAGTTAAGTATGTAGAGTAAAATATCAAGGAAGAACGTATTTGTGCCCTGGGGGATTAGTTAACTCATATTTTCTACCAAATATCCTATTCAAAGGAAATTTGAAAGCTTATTACAAAGTGCGACAGCTTCATTTATTACAACGTGCGACAACTTGTTGTTACAAAGTGCGACAGCTATTTTATTACAAAGTGTGACAAGTTTTATTACAAAGTGCGACAGGTATTGCAAAGTGTGACAGTTTTATTACAAAGTGCGACAGGTATTACAAAGTGCGATGATTATTACAAAGTGCGACAGAACACCCCCTCAGTTGTTTTAGCCTTGCTACGGGCCTGTTATTTCTTTTCGGTAAATACCGGGTTATGGCATAGATTCGCGATTCGATTTGTGGACAACACTGTTATTGGGAGGCAAAACATTCCCCATAATCGAAGCATTTTTTTTCTTGGTTTGAATTTTAGCCCCATTTATTCATCCCCGTCACTTGGAATCAATACAACACATATTCCCAAACGTCAAATACCTACCACAGCGTTCAAGGACACCGCTGACTAGTTAATTTTGGAACGAAAACTCACCCTCCCTCTTCGCCCGTGGTAGATTGTCACCCCGCTGCGGAAACATTGACTCGAGCAACCATTTTGAGCTGTGAATTATGGGATAGATAACCTTGTTTAGGTTCCAGTGCTTCTTTGACCTGTCACGCAAAAACGTGACTTTGGAAATTTGTCACCACAGCGATTACTTTCTCTAGCTTATAACTCTCTTAAATGTTCGGTGACCCCCACTTTTTTTTCAATTGATCACTTTCTTTATCAATTGTCTAAGTTTCAGGGAAAAATGAAAAAAATCTATGGGGCAGAAGTTTGATTATTTTCTATTTTTCTGTCCACGCGCCATCGATTTGCTCTCTTTTCTTGGCTGTGTGACGATCGCGAATGTCCTCTTTGAGGGCTGCATTTAATTACGAGGATGACACCAGTTGGAATAATTTACGAAACATACACCCTTAGATAAGATTTGACTAAAATAGTTTGTCTCCAGTTAGCCATCTTTAATATTTTAAACTTAAAACTTTGGAGATCATTTTGAGTTACGAAGGCTCAACTTTTCAAAATCAGGGTATTTTTCCAGCGCTATATCTCTGAAACGAAGTCGATGACCCAAGTTTTTTTTGCATTTCTGACATCAATAACTTATTAGCTGACCATACCTAAAGTATGAAAAATATTTGTGGGGCAGAACTTTTTCGCGCGGACGTCCTTTTAAGGAAATAGCTTGTAGTAGAGCATCTAAGAGAAAGACATGCTTGTAGCTGCAAATTCTCCCGGCTTGTCTTTAACATACCGAGTGACTGAAAAAAAGTGACTATAAGTGTTGTTCAAGTGACATAATGCTTTCATCTAGGCCTTATACGTCACATTTCAAGGACGAATAGCACACTTAAAGACACAATGGACAGCATGCACTATTTAGGCTAATTCAGCGCACTTTACAGAAGAACAGTGGTCGCGAAAATACATTTCTAATGAAACGAGACAGCTTACAATATTGTACAAAGTACAAACGCTGCAGAAGGAACCCCCTTTGAGTCTATATAGAGCTGGCTTAAGTGGGTTAAGGGCGAAACGCTTATACTGGCTTTACCTTCATGCAGCGGTTGACAATAATTTAAAGATGGGAAAGAACTGGTAGTTCTGTGGGTAAAATATATAAAACGCCGTTAAATCTTTCTTAAGGTTACCCGGTACCTTCAGAGGTGTCTTAGAGGTGTCTCGCGTCCAAGCGATGTAGCGGGTCCAGTTTAAACTGTAGATACCTGAACCCTTATATCGAATTAAAGCTTAAAGAGCTGGCTATCCAACTATACCAAGAATTTTGAAATAATTTGAATTGCCGAATTTTTAGCGCTGTTTTCTTGAATAAATTTCTTTCACTTGGAGGAACCACTTCAAAGAGCTAAAACTCAAAAGGAATTTGTTCGTTTGCTTTCAAATTTGGACAGTAGCTAGTTTAACATATAAACAACAAAAACGTGTCTGCGAATTTTTTCTTTCCAAAAAATATTTTTTCTCCGAGAGCGATTTTTGTACGATTACTCCACACTTTTTTCATCCTCTTTCGAAAATGCTCTATAACTTTTCACTGCGATTGAATATGGCAAAACGCAGACACGATTTTTTAGCGCTTTGGGTCCGGAAACTGAGGAGCAAATTAAATTAGCAAAAAACAAAATTCACTTTGACTTGTAGCTTTAAAAAGGTGATTCGGACGCTCGCAATTAGAGGTCGTGAAAAATTCGACAATTCACTTTATTTCAAAATTCTTGGTATAGTTTGATAGCCTGCTCTATAAGCTTTAATTTGATATTAGGGTTTAGGTATCTACAGTTTAAACTGGACGCGCTGCATCGCTTAAACGCGAGACACCTCTGAAGGTATAGGGTAACCTTAACCTTTCAGGAATTGCTCATAAGCAGTCGGAATTCGCTTGCTCTTCTCAGGCTTATGAGCTATGGAATGTGATTTGTCCCCATTCTCAACAGCATTTAAAGCGCAAAGTAACGAAACTGTGTTGCCTTTGTTGCAATCAAAGTTTATAGATCTCTTAAAGTGACACTGTTTATGTTTTAGACGAAGAACATTTTCAGACAATCCTGGCCAGTTGATTTTGTGACACTTGGCGTTTTTTACAAGTTTTGTTCTGAAATTACGCAATTACCGAACGATTAAGGTCCCAAAAGAATCTTAGAAACTTATCCCCCCACCCCCCAAACAATGTTGAAGTTGATAAAATGTACAAGATTTTCGAGCCATGTCTAACTCCTGACTCTCAACAATGTTTAGGGGGAGCGGGGAGGGGGGGAAAAGAATTTTTATGTTTTTAAGTAAAAAGAGGCCAAGTGTCCCGAAAGTTCTGGCCAGGATTGTAGTATCTAATGAGCTTCGGTATGGGCTGTTTTCGATGCATGTGTTAATGCATCGACGTATACAAGCATTTCTACACATAGATCGCCCTACGACAAAGGTCGCACACTCAATCCTAAGTATTTTGGACCGCACTTTTAAAAGAACTCCTAAGATACAAAATTTGTAAAGACGTAATATTGCAGCTTTGAAACCTCTTAACGAGTCAAACCGGGCCACCTTCGCTGGGAGGCGGTTCCATTTAGACACTGTCCTTTTGAAAAATGAATGTTTATAGCAGCCTCTTGTAAACCTAAGCTACCCATAAGCTTAGTCGTGGTTCCGTTCTAGTTAGGGTCTAGTTCTAGTTTGATCGATAATTTCTTACCTGCACTGTATATGGCTAATGCTTCTTTTAAAAAAGCGATAGCCAGAAAAATGGCACTTGGATTTTTTAAATTACTTCAGGGCTTAGTAGTCAACCAGCCACTTTGCACTCTCTAACTTTCCCTTAGTTGACTGTTATGGGACCGAGGGCAACTAAGCTTTGCGACTTCTACAAACATTGACCTGTCTTACCAGAATGATCAATCGACAGACGTTTTCAATGGTCAATACACTTATAGACCATAAAATGACGTCATAAAATGTTAAAAACTTAAGTGGAACCACGGGCAGCAGGCAAGTAGTTTAAATGCCAAGTTTTGAACATTTTATGGCGTCATTTTGGTCTATAAGAGTTTAGGCCATAGAAAACTGCCGTCGATTTGTTTTTTTACAATAACCCGGAAAAATTTATCTTCCGTTGAGCAAGTGCATTGCATCTGACGTCCTTTTTTGTTTGTACTATTCTCTTACTGAGACAGTCGGCTACGAGCCGATCAGCGCGCGGAAATTTTATACAGTTATTGTGGGAAGTTATTGGGTATTTGCGAGTTTTTAGGTGCAAAGGATTCTGGTATTACTTTTATACTTATCATTATTATTGATTGAAATGGTGGTATGATTTTTGAGGAAACAAGAAGACAGAGGATTTTCTTGGTATTTATGGGGGATTAGGAGAAAGAAAAACCCTGTATACATTCTAGACACTAAGCTCCTGACACTACGTTTTCACCGAGTATGGAAAACTGCAAATTCTCTTATTATAGATCATCATAATTTTGAAGACCGAGCAACGTGCCAAAACCACAAACTCTAAAAAGTAGTCTTATCTGGCTTTGTTGCTTACCGTTAGCGGGAGGATCGTTTGGTTGACAGACCACACTGACATCGGTATCCCGACTACCATAAAGCTGAAATCGAAGTCGATCATACAAAGTGCAATTCATTATATTGGTTTCGCTTCCCGAACATCGTAAGGAATAAGCTGTAAACCATTGGGGTCCTGTTCCAGGGCCGAATACAGACCATCCAGTAGACAAGATTGCGTCAGAAAATCCCAGCTGTCTGCATATGACCCGAGTTGATTCAGGAGTCATTCGAAAACGATGACCCCATGAAAAATAATGATGAAATTGACGAATGGTGCCCCAAACACCTTTATATAGAAGCTCCAATCTGCCGGCATGAGGAACTGGAGCACCTTTCAATCTCAGTTGATATCCTAGTGCAATTAAAAAAGAAATCATTTTCTTAGATAGTTGAAGGATGCTGGTGACACTGAAGCTTGTTTTACTCGTATTTTTTACATTGGAAACTGGCTGGTTGAATTGTTTAGGCTGTGGGAAAACAAGGACAAAAGGGGAGTGGTTAAATAAAAGACAAATGACAAAAGGTGAAGAAGCGCTTGCTATACTAAGTTTTTCAGCAGTAGAACTAAATGTTTTCCCAATGGATTTAACCCGTGCGAGGATGTTGATGATCTTATTCATTATTAAGGCTATTTTATTTTGCTTGGTCAAAATATACTAAACTTGCTGTTAATTATTTTCACCTGCATCAATCTTTCGATCAGAGCATGCAACATTCGCACAATAGCCTCCGCCATAAGCATGGCTTGGGAAATCCCGAGCACACTGATCCAATAATGTTTCATTTCCTAGGCACCGGAAGTTTGTAAACCAAACCGGAACATCATCAGAGCAAAACAGTCTGTAGCCTGACATGGAGGCTAGAGAATATCCCAGCTGCCTACAAGCTACTGTAGCGTCGTTGTTGTCCCAGCCAGAAGCATAAATTGTGCCCCAACTTCCAGCGTAATAAACCTCAATTCGCCCCATGTTTGGTAGGTGTGACCCACGTAGCCTTAGCGTCATTCCTGAAAATAAAATGGGAATAATCATTATTAGTGCCTTACTTGAAAACTTGAAAATATACAGCGCTCAGAAAATCTCAGAAAAATAATTGTTTTGAAGGCTGTAGATTTTATAGCTAGATATTTCCTTCTTTTCTATCAGTAAGAACGTTTTTTAGGCGACATAATTGCTCATTGTAGGCGGTAGGTATGTGATAATTGGATTGGCACATAAGGCAGTAAATTGGGTCAAATCTGGTTCAGGCTTTGGTGAAGACGTTTGGCCCTGTTTGATGGCAGGCCTAAGTAAGAGTCTTTTTTTTCCTCATCATATTTTTTCAATTTGTTGTTGACAGTACCCTATGCGCTCCGACGACACGCTGGCTTGCGGATAAAATGGAGACTGGTGATATGTATTATTCCATTGCCTCATATTAACTTTCTTAAAGACGCTTTAGCTATAATGTTGCGGCACTTTTGAACAGCTTATCCGTTGATTTGCGTCTGGCAAAATCACTAAATGATTTCTGTTTTCAACTACATACTCTTGCACCCTCTTTCAATGACTATTGTATTCTTACAAACACGGCATTTATGTAACAACATGGAGGCTCCCAAAGAGCGTTCTTAACAATGCCCATGTGACATGGGAATTATGTAATACGGTGTAATCATGTACACTATGTGACTCTATCACGTGGAATTGTGTTATCAGCTACACGTGATGAACAACTGTATACGTGATATACATCACGTGATGCTGTGTATTTGCATCCCGTGATCCTATGTCACCCGATTTATATATGGTTAGGTTTATTATTATGGCTTAAGAAGTCGTTTAAAATTTACCGAGTCAAAAATTTATCAAGTTTGATTTAATTTATCGGCAAGGAACATTTGATTGACCCCATTTCTAGTTGTTAAAGTGGAACCTGTATTTGACGACCACCGTCTCCTAAGCTGTCAGTTGTCGAAGTCCCAAACATGTCTCCAAAAACCGTGTACTGAAAATACGTCCCCCAATAAGCCTTTGAGTGTGATGTGGTTTGATAGCATCATATTCAACTCTACGTAACATGCCCTCATCTTATCAGACATGAACCATCTTGTGGCTAGCTCCGATCACAAACATTTCGCTCAGGAAAGTTTGGATTTTCTAACTAACGTGTCGATTCCGGCGAATGGAAAAGAAACCGATTCTCAGACGTAATACTGAATTAGACTGATTTGAACAGGTCGGTATTCAACAACATGGAGTCTTAAAGTGTGACGTCACAAATATTTGAATTTTTAAAATTATGGGATTTGTTAGTATACTTGGAAAGAGCATAATGAAAAATACCTACTTGCCAAAAATCATCATTTTATTGCAATTTGGGGGCAAGATATTAGCTCTGTTATGCTACGATGACTCCATACAAATCCCGTCTAATGTTGTCTCAGTTCCTAACGTTAGGAACTGAGACAAAATTAGAAGAATTTGTATGGGATCGTCATGCTCTTTCCGAGTAAATTTAGTTTTTATGACGTCATCACTTTAGGACTCTATACTGACTTTATCTACTTTCCTATTGGTTACCGTAAGCAAACGATTCATCTTTGCTGGTAGTAAGGTGACCGTCATGGTGAACCCATTTGTTGGTATCGTCAGCAATAATCATTTGCGTTTAATTTTTCCCCAAATCAGCGGAGGTTGCATACTAATAGATACGTTGTATTAATAGGTCGGTCTTCCAATATCGCGACCGATTACCTCGTGATACCATTCGTATTGGGCATTGGGTCTGCCATAGGACATGGTATGCCATTGGTCTGGTTAACTGGGATAGGTGATCATGGGCAATAATTTATTTTTCACGAAACCAACATATGTTAGAGCATACATGCGTTAGACTTCTAAGTAACTCATCGTATAAACAGAAAGGAAAGGATACTAATCAACTACCATCTGGAACGGCTGTATCACTGCAAATTACACTGGCAATTTGTCTTGGCCTCTGTAGTTCAGTTTTGTTTCCAATCTGATCACGAGTGCACTCCATGACGTTAGTTTCGCTTCCAATGCATTGAAGATTGGTAAGCCACACTGGACCGATGACCGGACCATAAACACCGTTCTTCAAAGCTGCTGGTGCTCCGGCTTGGTAACCAAGCTGGCGACAAACTACCATAGCGTCATTCATATCCCAGTTGTAACTGCTGATTCCTCCCCAAACCCCTGCGTACAGCACTTCTACTCGGCCAGCATTGCGTACTGAGGAGCCTTGCAGACGGATTGGAATATCTAATTTACAAAGGCAAAATTTTGAATAGCATGTTAGTTGCTTCTTCAGTTTTGAGAATATACTGTTTTGCAACTCTTTTGTTGTCAATTTGTCAGTATTTAGTTGCTACTGACCACGCGACATTTAAAACCAATGGGCTATTTCGAGCGACCTTATGTTTTCTTTAACTAAGTTTAATGTTTATTACATATTATTGCATTTTATGTGGATCACCCACAGAATTACAGATCGTGTATGCTACGGAACGAGTCGCGTGTAAAGAGCGAAATGGAGCGAATCTGGATTGCGTGACTTAATGTTTCAAGAAGTAACATTGTAATGTATTGAAAAAGGCACAGCCAGACAACCTCGTTCCCACAGGTGATTACGTGAAAAAGGCAGCCGAGTAGACTTGCTCTTTGTTTATCTTACCAAAGATTTTCAAAAGGCCACGAAATGGAGAGAAATACGAGTAATTTTGGGATTTTCTCAAAAGCATGCGGCCCGCAAACGTCTAAAATTCTTTCGTGAATTTCAAAAAGAATAAAGTTGCAGAGTATACTTAAGTTTACAACTTGATTCGAAGAAGACTCTAATTTGAATATTCGACGTCATTGAGCATATTGCAGGAGAAATGTTCCGCTGAAATTATACCTGAAATACAATTTACTTAATTAAGCTAAAGCTTCAGTTGTAAATGCATCTTCTGTGATAAATTTAAGTTATTTACCTTACTTCAAACGCAATTCTTGAGCTGTTTTTTCTCATAGCAGTTATGTTCGTTTGGTTTACCGTAAAAAATTTCATTAGCGTGAAAACAGACGAGTCTTTTAAATCTTTTCCTTCGCGTCTGGAAAAGCGCAAACACTTGAGGCATCATTTCCCTTCCAATAACAAGCCGCCTTCTGGTGATGATACTAATTAGATATTTAGCAAGTGTAAATGCTTTTTCCTTGGCAATTTTTTTTTTTTTGCTTTTTAAGGCTGCTTAAAACGTTATTTGACGGACTCGGGCTTTCTGTTGCAATTTGTTATAATTTCAGCAAACAAAAGAAAGCAGTTCTTTCATATTTATAAAAATTGGTCATAATCATCCTCATCATCATCATCATCATCGTCATCACCTTTATTTGCCATAAAACTGACATTAATCTAAGACAAAAGTATCAGAAAAGATGTGGCGAGGGGATCTCAAGAAATCATCAGGCTTATCTGAAGAGGTCACCACGAAAACATAGCTGTGTATGCGCGGCATGAACAATGTGATTGTCACGAGCAGTCGAGCAAATTAACCCTTTTACCCATGCCACTGCCAAAGAAATGGCATTTTTTGATATAATGTTTCACACCACTTGAAGAGTTCTTTAGCGCAAAGCCGTGAAACTTTCTGTAACAATTCGTGCAAGTTATAACCACATAATGACTAGGCTACACGGACTACCGACAATTAAGGCGCACTCTCGATGTATCAACAACAGTAGCTGAGCACTCTACGAAGATTTCATACATCAGTCTAATATAGAAGGAATAATTAACATAACGGTGGATGACAGAAAGAGGCATTGTTGTATTTGATTTTATTGTTGATATATCGGGAAGCTCCCACTAATTCGCAAGAACATCAAAGTAACTTACCACCCTTATTAAGACGAAATTCATGAGTCTTGCAGATCACTCCCACTTCATTTCCTGTAGCTAACGGGCTGTTGACCCAATCCCGATATTGGCATTGTTGCAAAGTATTTTCTGTCCCCACACACTGTATAAGATACGTCAAAATTGGCCCCGAACCTTCCCCAAACGCTGAATAACTCAATGCAGTGATGACGCCTGGGAAACCAAGCTGTCTGCACACAACTGCAGCTTCCTTTTTGCGCCAAGGTGCGTAAGAATCATAAGTCGAAACACGTCCCCAGACTCCTTGAGAAAATATTTCAACGCGACCAGCGAAGGTCGCGTTATAACCAGTTAGGCGAACATGCGTGTCTGAAAAGACATTTTAAGCAACAGTCTTTATTTTTTAAGAAAATTTGTTTCTCATAGGCGAGTGTAAAATTTGATTAAACTATTAAGTTAAATGGCCAAACCACCGTGAGAGTTAAAGAATGCAAAATGCTTCTCGGTGAATTGCGTTGTAAGTATAAAACATATGTATGGATTGTTTTGTCGTTTGTCTGTTCGAAATTCACTCCAGGGTTTCTTTTATACTACACCGATATTAGGAAGTTCATGAACAAGTGCCTCGAACAAAGCCCGAGTAAAAAACAAGTTGCCTTGG
Source organism: Pavona decussata (assembly GCF_977016875.1). Lineage (NCBI taxonomy): Eukaryota > Metazoa > Cnidaria > Anthozoa > Scleractinia > Agariciidae > Pavona > Pavona decussata. The sequence continues at coordinate 4,036,903 of NW_028145528.1, read as the reverse complement.
TAACAACAAACACTAACCAACTGCATTCATTTGTTCCAAGATAAATTTCTGAAAAAGCTGTTAAGTGTAATAGCGTTAGCTCAAATGTTAAAAAAAGGTTCAAAGTCGGTGCAGGCAGAATTTTTTCAAAACCGGCGCGATGTGGGCCGGCGTAGACGCGATCCCAGATTCTACAATAATACGTGAAGCCTTTGTTGCAACGTGGACTCGGTAATAAAACTTTAAGTAATGTGCAGCCAGTTATTATCAAGTTACAACGCCCTCTTGAATACCAAAATGTTCTCAAGGTTGAGAAAAAAACCCTCTGTCTCAGCCAATCAGCATTCAATAATTTAGTCCAATTTATCTGATAAATATGAAAAGAACTTACGTTACTTGTTTCAATTAGTATATCAGCTGCTGACCTTAAAAAGGGAAGTTACAGTTGACTACAACAATAGCACTCTCTTGAAACTGTTAAAAACAACAATATTAGAAAAAAACCCTCATTGAGAAAGCCATGGCATACTTACCAGAATATAACATCACAAGCCTTAAAAATGTCAAGGTCGATAAGGAGATCATTTTACTCCGCGACTGTAGAAACTGAGAGACTAAAACCCGTGCAAAAGGTTTTTCTGCTCCGCGACTGAACAACACCGAAAGTTTGCACGTTAAATCAGCCGTACAAGTTCTCTCTGAAAAGGAAGGGGAAATCATTGCAAATACCTTTAATAAAGAATTACTTTAAGACAAACAAACAAACAATGCGTTGTACGTAGTTATCTATTGTGTCGACTGAGTTTCCTGTCATACGCGCCCCGGAGGCCCTTCCATTGCTGTCTATCCGCATTGCTGTGCAACAGTCAACAACGAGTGCCGTGAATTGAAATTCCATTCAATTATGTACACTAGAATCCTATGATTAACATACTAAAGATAAAACAGAAAGTATTATTAAACTTATAAACAAAAAACACGGTAATTACCATCAACTCGCCCTTCCATGGTATCGCTCGAATATCGTGCCAAACTGTGAATTAATGAGTACATGGTTGCAAAAGGTCGAAGTCGATTGTCAGAGATCGATAAATTGGACTTAAAGAGTGGTCTGTTTGGTAAATGAAAATTTGCATATTTTGCTTCTGTAATTTATCTAATGGCTGCTCACGACTGCAGTGGTCTGCAATTCGGGCGCCTCGTTTTCTTTTTGAATGCACTGTTTTAAATTAAGAGGTTGCGCTGAAATGTTATTATCTTGGCAGTGCAGATTTTTCTCCAAATAACGACAAACTCAAGATTCTGTTCTTGAGCGCTTGAGCAGAAATCTAGCATAGAAAATTGCATACACTTTTCCGGGTTCATTTACCATGAGCATAACCTTAGTAATTTCTGTCCGCCTTCGAATGCATAGCCTGCGAACGCAAACGTATTTCAGACTAAAAGTAGTTATTTTTCGGCGGAGAGAAGCGACAGCCGAAAATACGTCTGCGTTCGCAGGTTAGCGAATGCAGTTCTCACCGCTACATCCTGCTGATTCGCAAGCTAGGTTGATGTCTTCAATTAAAACTGTTTTTTTTTTCATGTTGCTTAAACTAAACAAATATCAAATCAAGAATTGCCTTAACCACTTGGTTGCATTACCTCCGATAAAAGATGTTATGTTATTTGCAATCCCAATCCAAGCAAAGTTTCCCAAAGGCAAGCAAATAAGTAGATCGCCGACGCGAAACGTCGAAGGAACAGGTGTTACCAAAAGAATAAAATTGCCTCAAGCTATAAAGCTGACTGTTTTGACAGTTTCCATGTAATTGTTTTAACTGGCGTAACGGCGTCTAAAAAAGCATATGTCACGTGATAGTGACAGGTAAACAGTCTACAAAGTCTGAATGAGTCGTTGAAACTATATAAATAGTATTTGTGACGAACTTTCAAATTACAGACTTGATTTTTGCAAGAATAAGATTACGCTTTGTCGGGCCTTGAAGATTGTAATTTAGTCTGTCTGCAGTTGCTGTCAATCTCGTACCCAGAGTCCTCAGGCTCTTTGGCCAGTAGTTGGTCGCCATGAGAAACGCTGGAAAATCCGAAAAAATTAAATTTTTTGATTGGCTGCCCAGTAACGGCTTGCATTGTTTTACTGCAAAAATTCTGCGGTAATAAACTTCCAGTTCCCCAGAGTCTCTCCTGGCAACAAACCGCTGGCCAAAGAGCCTGAGGACTCTGGGTACGAGATTGGTTTGCTCTTTATCTGGAAATATCGTTTAAGCCAATCACATTTCGTTGATTCAAGATTCCGTAAAAGATAAACTGTCGGTTCATCTACAGCTGGGATTGTAGTGGAAAGAATTATCCACGGCGGCGGAGTATAAATTTTGTACGAGAGAAAAGTTGAAGTTCTACAAAGAAGATCCCAAAACCAAGCTAGTATTTCCTCGGCTAATACGAAAGTTAGTAACTCCTGACAGAAACATGTCTTTTTGGTTTGGTATGAAAGAGATTAGCCTCCCACGCAGTCGTTTTTAGGAGGCTCGTATTACCTCCTCACCACAAACGAGTGAGATCGAATTGACCAAAACTGTTGCTTTCATTAGTAAGAGCATATTCTAAACAGCGGGCAAAAAACCTTTTTCTTAAGTTCTCAGTCTAAAACTGACTGAGTGGAAGATAACAAAAAGTTTTCTTTGCTTTCCAATTCCTTTAAAAAGGAAAATTATGGTAATGCTCTCAAGTGGTATATCCGTCAGTCTACAACGTGACGTGGATGGAATATATAGCTGATTTATTCAATTGCCATTGTAAACTGTAAAACTAAGAGCCTGGCCCTTAAGTACCGTCTGGAATGTCAGGCAGACTGTTTTAGTGGCGGTATGTAACAGGGGCTCTGACAACTCTATGCCCTTATTCTTCTTGTTTTCTTTTCTTTTCATTTCTTTTTTTCTTTTTTTTTTTTAACTGTTGCAATATTAGTTCGTATCAGTTCAAGGCCGATATCGCCAGACAGACTATGCAGGCGCCTATAACGCCGTTCATTTTGTTGTTGACTACCAATTTTTGGCATTTTACCAACTTTACTGGGGGCTAGCAGTAGCTATCATTGGCCGTTTTTATATCAGAGGACGCATTCTCCGTCTGGACGAACTTGGGCAAACATTTGTCGTTCCTCTGCTTATGCGTCTCTAGTATAAAGAAAGGGCACAAGACGCATTATGCGTGAAGACGAACTTTCTTCCGTTGTGCGTCTTGAGCGACGAACAACGGAAGATGTTCAATTTACGAGGAGCGAAAGTAGATCACATCCTTCAAAACCGGTGAAAATTGCCCTATTCACATCACTTTGTTTCGTTGATTCTCGAAAACAACAATCCAAAAACTTTCCACCTGAGAAACCAAGCAGTGAAAGGGGAAAGGCATGATGCATTTACTTAGTCTACAGCCAACGAAACAAAGACAACAGCAAATTGTACACGATTTCAATGCAGGTGTTTTTTTTATAAACAACAAAAGTCAAGCAAATTGGCACAAAAACATACAACAATAATACATCAATTCGACCAGCAAACAACAAGTTATACAAAAAAAAAATGCTTTCAAAATAATTTAAATTAATTATTATTAGCTGTATTTTATGACCTAGTCTTGAAAATTACATTATTTTTTTCGTGAGCTAAAAAGAATATTGCTGATTAATCTTAATGCTGATCATGCACACGCTTCTCGCATCAAGGTGGAATTCTTGATTGAATGCCAAACAGCATGGTCCAGATGGGGCTGACATACGAAATGAGTGCACAGTAAATTAATGGAATGGGCTGAGCATCATGATTTGATATGTTTTTTTTACATTTGTTGCTACCCACCTACTACAATAAATTATTTACAGGTGAAAGATGGCTCTGAAAAGAAAAATGTATGTGAAGTTGTAAACGGTGTTTGAAGACATCAATGTCCTCGTGTCTTAAGAAAAGTGACCAAGACTTACATTTATTCACACAAGTGCATACTCTTGACATCAGAGGTAACAAGTTATTGTTAAGTTATTATAAAAAAGAATAATCTCTCTCATCCAAGCTTTGCGTGCGGATTGAAGAGGGCGTTGAAGGGTCGAGACGCCTCGCATTCGACCTGACTGGACAATTTTAAGTGCACTAAAACATTCCCTGTGTTATTGGTAGTACAATTATTTGATTATTCCCAGTTTCAATCCCAACAGACTACACCCAACGATTTTTATAATGAGATCACCAACAGATCGCTGTTCTCCATCTTTTTATTGTTTCACATACCTCGGGGTTCGAACTATAGCGTATGTTCGATGTTGCAGCAATGGTCCATGAAATCATTGCCAATTATAGGGATCATGCTTGTTATCTTTTTTCTGAAGTTAGATGATACTCACGACACACAAAAAATGAATAACAGACACCCTGCAGATGAAGGATGGCCTTCACAAGTAGTACGTTAAACAAGAGGATTTTAATCGTCACTTGTTTATATTTTAACATCGTTTGTCGTCTAATATTATATTAATTATATAATTACAGAAATTATTTTTTCTTCAATTCTGAGAGAGCCACAGGTTTATTAGCCATGCTAGTAAGTGCCACTCTCGCTAAATAACGATATTACTCCTTACTTACTTGCTCACAATATAATGGCAGCTTAAGAAGGCAAAAAATTAGTAAGAGAGATCGCCACGGACTACGCGCTTATGGGAGGCGAATGAAGTGCAGCCAGTATGGACAATGGACAAGAATCGTTGCAGAGGGAGCCCAAAGGTTCGAACCCCCTTTGGAGATAACTAATGCAACGTGAGAACAAGTATCGCAAGTATCGATCAATAAGCCTTTCAATTATACGTCCTTGCTCAAAAGATAAAAATAGGTGCTCGATGAGCACAGGAATCTCCGGCATTGAAGTTTATTTTCAAGAGAGGTATGAGTATATGTATACTTTTTCCTAGTTAAACACGCAGTCACTTAAGTTTCGAATACTTGCAGGGCCGCTAACTACATGCTTTAACAAGGCAAAGCTTTCGTGAATGTGTTTCTCAAGATTTTGTGACTGAACTAGACGTGCCCAGAAGTCTTTTTTGGGCCCTTTGTTGACAATAAGGCATGTTAGGAGCTGTCATGCAAACCGTTCTCTCGCGATCGAAGGGGCTGCACAATCCACCGAACGGACTGTGTAATCCCTTGAAAGATTGGTAAGGACTGACTAATCCCTCCAAAGGGCTCAATAATCCCTCCAAAGGGTTGAATGACCCTTCAAAAGGGCTTAATTATCACGGCTTCTCTTTCAAAAGTTGTTAATTGCAAAATAAAGTTGTTCGCATAATTAACGATGTTCCCTTGATGGAACGGATAACACCTCATTACGTAACTTGGCGTTCATTGAAGCTTCCCGATATAGTTAAACTTAACACGCGTTTGTTATTTTATGAATACTTAAACAATGATAAAATTTCTAGTTTTTCTCTGACCTTCTGTTATGAGTAACATACTTACTACACGTGAAGTGCATTTATTTATCTAATCAACTATTTATAGAATCTTTTCGTACAAACCTTAGGAAGTTTTGTCTAAGTATAAGTGGTAAATATTTTTGGAACAATATTCCTTTATCTACTGGTCAAAAATCTTCGAAACAAGTTTTTAAAAAGGGCACTGAAACTTATTATGCTGCTCAGTACTAATGCTCATATAGCAAAATAGTATTTGTCAATTTATAACATTAAATGCTATAAGTTGTACAAATACAATTCTGCTCTTAAACGAACTTTGTGTAATTTGTACTAGTGTATCTTCGTCCTTACGGATATGTATAAAACCTAGCTATTCTTCTCATTTACCATAATAACAATTGTAGTAAGGGGCACAATATTAGGTAACCTAGATGTGCCCCCTCCTCTTCAGTAGTATATTCATTTACATAATTAAAATTAGTACAATGTAATTATGTGTTAATAAGAGGAAATAAAGATAATACTCTAAAATACTGTAAGTAACAACATTACCTAACTGATAGTAGGCCCTTTATAGTACCCAGTCACAAGTAAGAAAATATACCGTTGTACAGCTTTTTGTGCCATGCGACTACGTCCTGCAAAGAGCCTATTGTCATCAATCTAAATTGTTTGATGTGACTGGTTGATAATGTATATGTGCTTGAGCTGTGATAATCGGTACATATATGTACATTTAAGGTATTGTAAAGAGAAGTTCAATGTTTAACGCTTAAATAGATACAGCTATTATTAAGTGATCTTCAACACAGAATGGCTGTTGTCTTCAGCCAAGGGCTATGCTTCATTAAAATGAAGGAAAATTATTTGGCTAGAGAAAATTGTAATCGTTAACAACAGAGGGATTCCAGGCTGGAGGGGGTGCACTCAGTTATATTAGTGGTAGGGATGTGCGAATGACGTGAAATTGTTAGAACCTAAAAAAGTTGTTGTAGGCTGGACCCTGACCAAAAGAAGTCCAATGGCCCAGAACGTACTGAACCCCATAAAGTACCATTTAAAACGAAAAACCCTGATACGATTGTTTGACATAAAAATGAGAACTCTGGCTTCCTCTTATTGTCAACCTCCCTAAAAAGTCGTTACCAAATATATCTCACCCAAAAAAGTCACCACGAAGTTTTTAACCCAAAAATGCACTAATTTCAAACTCAAAGAAGGTTTTCTGGACATTCCTGTCACTAATATAGCTGAGACCCACCCCCCCCCCCCCCCCCTTCAATGCATAGGAGATGGAGAGGCGAAAAGCCTAGGACATTAAAGCAAAGAGCTCCAGAGCTCAAGCAAACTCATGCTAGAAGGTGAACATGGTATACCGTAAGGTTGGCTGTAGTGAAGTCATTGTACATTTAGACAAAATCAAGATATGTGTAACCCATCGCAGTATCTGTGCATTTTAGCTGTGATTGAGAAATATTGTTGACCAAAATTGGACGAACTATTGCACATGTATATCATGACATAAACATATAAGGTTGGTGGTTTCAAGAATTATCCCTTTGTCTAAATAACCTACAAATTTTAAATGTGACAACATAAAATAATAACAATTTAGTATAATTACTCAGGTGATTATAGAGATTCTCGTGACCTGATTGGTCGAGGATTGCGTCATATGTCGCTATAATCACCCCGCGCGAGGTGATTATAGCGGGGGCACTAATTTCCAAGATGGCCGCCTCGCGATTTGTCGATGTTTCCGACGAAGAAATAAATATCTTGAAAGAAAATGCAATTCCAAAAAACACCAAAGATGCAACTAAGTTTGGGGTAACACTTTTTGAAGGTAAGGTGTGAAAAATTTGTGAATTATAACAGACAAACTCCGTAAATTCCGGTGGAAATGTTGCCGATGTTGATACCAGTAATGAAAACAAATAAAAATTGCGCAACATTTTCTTTATTTAACAGAATGGTTTCAACAACAAACACAATTTACGACAGACTTTGAAAGCATGGAAGTTAACGAGATGAACAAATGTCTCTCGAAGTTTTACGTCTCCGTGAGGAGAAAAGACGGCAGTTTTTACAAGAAAACTAGTTTGTTGTCCATCCGAGCGGCTCTCGACCGTCATCTGAAATCCCCGCCGCACAACAAAAAATTTTCTATCTGCGATAACCACTTGTTCAGTGAAGCCAACAAAACACTGAATTCCTACCTGAAGCAGCTCGTCAATGAGGGAAAAATTGCTGGCACAGTTCACAAAAATCCGTTGACCGGTGAAACCATCAAGAAATTGTACGAGAAAGGCGAGCTAGCTGATGCTGACACACGTAATCCCCGAGTTTTGCTCCAAACAGCCTGGTTCTTCATCTCCATCTATTTTGGTAAACGTGGCAGAGAAAACCAACATTCCCTTAAGAAGTCAATGCTTCGTCTCGTCAAAGCAGCAAATGGAGAAGAATTCTTCGAATTAAACAAGAGCGAGCCCGGGGCTGTGCTGTCAAGCAAAAATCACACTGGAGGTCTTGACGGATCCGAAGATCACTCGGACGGCAAAATCTTTCCTCTGGCCAGTTCAAGAAGATGCCCAGTTGAAGTCCTTAAAGCCTATTTGAGCCATCTAAATCCCAATTCAGAGGCTTTGTTCCAAAGGCCAAAAGACCTCAGCTCCACCAAATTTAACCCTGAAACTGAGAAAATCTGGTTCGAAGAACGCAAACTCGGCCACAACACACTGGAGAATTTGCTAAGAAAGATGACGGAGAAAGCCGGAATCGTGCCTTATCTGACCAACCATTCATTGAGAGCCACCATCGTCACTGTTTTGTCTGCAAAAAACATTGAGACTCGTAAAATTAAGGCTATCACAGGGCACAAGAGCGATTCAAGTATTGAAAGCTACTGCGAGCGACCGACACTCAATCAGTTCAAGCAAATGTCAACAGCCCTCACCTCCTTCATCAATGGAGAAGAAACTCCCGAAACTTCTATATCTTGTGCCACAACATCCACAGCGTCTTTACCGTATCCAACAGGCGACCAAAGATTACCGTTGGGAAGACACGAGGAAAACTTTCTCCTTTCCAATGGCTTGAATCCTGGAGCGATTCTTCCCTCTGGAAATTTCCAGAACTGCTCCTTTACTTTCAATGTCAACGTAAACAACGCTGTTTAACTTTTCTGGTTGAACTGGCCGCAATTTGGTTTCTTGTTAGACATTTTAAGCCTGTTTTTTTCCTGAACACAGCGTTGAGAACGAGCACGGAGCATTGTCATTTCTTTCTGGCATGTGCAGTTTATCGATTGACCATGTGACCTACGCCAGACCGCGCGTCTCTGTTCATTGGCGCGTGAAAATTGAAACAAACAAATAAAATTGACATTTTTCGGTCGTTTTTTTTTTTTTTTTTGGTTTTTCTCTGATAATCACCTGAGAAATTATACTAAAACAATTATTCGCCTCAGGCTCAGTAAATATTGGTGAATATTCCCCTCGACTTCGTCTCGGGGAATATTCACCAATATTTACTTCGCCTTCGGCGAATAATTGTTAAATACAACAGGTTTAGTTGTCAACAATTAAATGTCATCGATAACTAAAAAACGTGGTGTGTGAGATGAGTTGTCGAATCACGTTCAGTTTATGGGGTCTCTTCTTCTAACACTTATACTAGGACTGAAAATGAGTAATCTAGCAAAACTGTCGGCCGTTAATCATGTTTTTCATTTTTACTGTACTTTTATTGCCCTACCGTAGGAATTCTTACTTAATTTTTCAAAATTTTCAAAAAGGATACATAACTGACGACGTGATTATCACCTAGACTATAGCTACCTTGTCATACTTCAATTGTTGAACTGCTAATTTTACTCAAAAAAGTTGAATTTATGAACTCATTGTGGATAGTTTCTTTTCCGTGTTGTTCTATGAATAGATTTCTTTTGGCATTAAGTTTTAATCCGTAGATAAATCTACTAACAATTTATCGCAGTAGTGACTGCAACTTTATTGCCAAATTAAAACAAGAAATTGTAACCTTCTAATAACTACAAAGACACTTTTAATCAAAAATTCCCCGCTGAATTAATTCGAGTACTAAAACTTGCCAGTAAATTATTATCGTTTACGAAAGAAGTAAAATATGACCAAATAAGCAATGACAATAGCATTAACAACGTTTACCATGATAATGCATGTATAATATAATTAGCCTGTAATACACAAAGTATACTGTATAAGAAAATCACCACTTCTAAACGAAAGCCAATTGTAAAACTAACAATCAAGCAACATACTGCTATCTTCAGCACATGGCCGTTCTATTAGAATTGAGAGCTTGACAAGATGATTGTATTTCTTAAACGTGTTCAAAAATAACAAAAAAAACCAAAGTAATAAAAGGAATATTCAGTAATTATGCCTTACTAGTCCCTTTCGAAATATAAAGCAGGAGAGGATTTAACTTCTCTAACTTCTATCTTTACTAAATGGTTTTAAACAGAACATCAACCTGCTCATCCAAAATAATGGTAACACGCACTGAGTTATTCGTTAACTCTCCAACCAACTGCATTGTTTACTTTCATCCGTTTGTGTAGATTTCTCACCTCTTTTGCTTTTTCGTTCCTTTGCCCTCTGCAGGTTGTCTTAGGTTGGGAGCCATAGCACGGGTAGACTCGATTGTAGCATATGCTTTATCCCTTGACCGCCTAGCTGATGACAGAGCCATGTAACTGTTTGCCTCGGTGACATTTTGTCTGGCGTTTTTTCCATGTCTTCCTGACAACCCCATATATTGAACTCTCACTTGTTCTGTTGCTGTTAAATCTCCGTAACTGTTGATTTTCGGCCTCGCTGCAGCCCTTGGCATTGGTTCTCCTGGGTTCTGGTGTGGAGGGAGCGGTGGGAGGGGTCGAGAAACGTCTTCATACACAGGTTCAGAGTCCATTATAGTCTCACTAGGACTGGAACCACCACCCAAACCCAAGTCAATGTCGTTACGGCTTGTTGATGGCCTTTCAGTTTCTTCGTTAACAGAATCAACCCTGAAAGCGTTGTTACTGAAAACCGTTGATGGGTCATTCGGCCGTTTAGTGTGCTGTTTGGTTAGCCGGCGAATTTTGAAGGCCAGGAAGACAATTACAGCAACAAGAAGCACAATCAGTGAAGCAGATACTGAGAGTGCTATGATCAAGTACAAGTTGGAGGCTGCTTCTTCTTTTGTTGAAATGGATCCGACTGTAAAGAGTAAAACAAAACGTTTAATTCTTACTGCTGAGGTTATTTAATTTCTTTCGAGATGGACCTAAAGGCTGAAAACAGTAACAGAAAATAATTGTAAACTATACGAAAACAATTTTTGCTTATATCAGCGAAGTATCTTTTTACTTAAGAAGATTCAACCGAGGCAGAGTAAGTCAGTATATCTGTCCATAAACTGACCACACTGGCAAGTCAAGGTACTCATCGCAGACCAAGTGAATGATCTGAGAGTGTAGTTAAGCTTACCACCGTTTGACAATTATACATCCGTTCAATAGCATGACAGTAGTAAACAGATATTCACAAACAGGAAAGGTTCAAAAGAATTTCTTGAAGCATGGACGACCTGACGAAGAACTCCCTCCTTCTAATTCGTTACAAAAAGTGCCACTATGAGTTTCATGAAGTCTAAAACAGTTGATTAAATTAAGGCGAAGGTTGCTAGCAGCCGTATGTCATTTCAAATAGGGCCATCAAACCCCCAGCTGATCCAGATTTTTGCCATTGTTTTCTTTAATCGATATGAAAACAAGGGAAAAAAATCGAGATTGAAACCTTACCAGTTGTCTGGGATCGATTATTCACCTTCTCGTTTGTGACGCAAAGATAATGAGTTTCGTTGTGATAACATACAGTGTCGTTCGTGCATGGGCGGCTCTGGCATTGACCTACAGGCGTTCAATAAAAAATGACATAAATGAGTCAATTGACCTCAGAAGGAACTACTTACTGAGTAGTCACCATGGCCCGGACAGTCTCGAAAAAAAAAGCAACAACAACAAAAACAAAAACAATGAATACAAATGCATAGTTAACTCCTCCTTCTCAGCTTACCGCTGGTGCTGTGATAAATTGAGTAGTAGAACACAAGAGCTACTTATGCTGAAATGGAAGCTGCTCACCACTACTACCGTTTGGCAGGTTAAAGAAAGACCTTATCTTACAACACATTTAGATGATATACAATATTTTCAGAAAAACAACAACGAGCAAAGGCAGAAGGCCATTCGATTTTGGCAAATTCTAATTCGTTAAAAGGGAACCACTATTAGTTACATGAAGTCTCATACAGTTAACGTTGATTGAATTTGACTGTCTTTATACCGTAGTGTCTTGAACTATTGTAACTGACCATCCTTGTAATTCAGCCTTTTAGGCTGCGAGAGGGATTCCAATAAACTACTATTATTATTATTATTATTATTATTATTATTATTATTATTATTATTATTATTATTATTATTATTAAGGCGAAGGTTGTTTCCAGTCATACGTTATTTAGAATAAGGCCGCCAAACCCCCAGCTGCTCCAGGTTTTTGTTATTGTTTTCTTTAATCGATATGAAAATAAAGGGGGAAAAACGAGATTGAAAACTTACCAGTTGCCTGGGATCGATTATTCACCTTCTCGTTTGTGACGCAAAGATAATGAGTTTCGTTGTGATAACATAAGGTGTCGTTCATGCATGGGTGGCTCTGGCATGGACCTACACGCGTTCAATGAAAAATGACATAAATGAGTCAATTGACCTCAGAAGGAACTACCACTGAGTAGTCACCATGGCCCGGACAATCTCGAAAAAAACAAAACAAAAACAAAAACAAAAAAATACCACCACCACCAACAAAAACAACAACAAAAACAAAAACAATGAAGACAAATGCATGGTTGACTCCTCCTTCTCAGCTTACTTTAAGATTCCCCTCCAATGGAATATACCGCTGGTGTTGTGATGAATTGAGTAGTAGAACACAAGAGCTACTTATACTGAAACGAAAGCTGCTGACCACTAGTATCGTTTCGCAGGTTAAAGCAAGACCTTATTTTACAACACAGTTAGATGGTACAATATTTGATTCAGAAGAAACGACAACACGCAAAGGAAGAAAAACATTCTATTTTGACAAATTTTTACTGTTTGTCATGATTTTTAGATCTTTAAGTGATCTTACAGTAATTTTTATCCGCCATTTTCATCTATCTTTTTAAATCCACTAACGCACTATGGGCACAATGGCCAACAAATGTTGGCATCGTTTACCCTGTAGGAAATCGGACATGTAGTAGCTTTTAAACGTTCGCAAAGAGATTTAAGAACATTATCGGAACTTAAAGAAAAAATAATGGCAATGTTCCAGCATACCATTTACGACTTTCCCTTCGCAATGCCTTCCTGTAAGTCCTTTGGGGCATGCGCAGAGATACAAAGAGCCATTACTAAAACATTGACCATTTTTACACGGAGAACTGCTGCATGGGTCAAACTTTCCTGAATGAAAGAAAGAACACACAAAAATAAGAAAAGAAAAACCACTTGGTTGGTAATCAGACCTAAGAACTGCAGTAATTTGGGCAAGAGAATGAGGGGCGCTCTTAATTTTGAGCGTTGATGTAAGAAAAACATCGCAAATCGATACAGTGAGGGGTAATAATTCGATGGGAAGACTATTGGGAAAAAACGATAAAGGTCGCTCCAGAAACGAAAGGACAAAAAAGGAGGAGCTCTCAGTTTAATCCCGACATTTCTGGTAAGCCCCCTTCGGGGTTCCTTTGTTTTTCAGAGTTAAAGCTCCTGAATGCAATAATTTTGGCAAATAAATAAATAAATAAATAAATAAATAAATAAATACATGTGATAACTATCACAAAAATACTTAGCATGTACGCACGTGTTTGACAGTGAAGACCTGTAACTCCATCTGTGCAGTTGCAAATAGGGCCAACAGCAGTGTTAATGCATTTCCCATTGGTTCCGCACTTGACATTAGAGCAATTCTGATTTGTAATAACTATTTACCAACGAAATAGACAAAAAATAAATGAATATTTATCAAGAAAAGGTCCACACGAACTATGAGGCATTAGGAAGCTTAAGCAAGGACGACGACGATGACAACACCGCAAAACAATAGGTTTAATGAGCGAAAACAACCGCGCTGCACATTTTGGTACATTTCTTTGCCGCCTCTGCAAAACAACAACGGGAAATGACCAAATTCAAGGTTTTGTGGAGAACGTGAACACACGACAGTGAACTTTAAATTTTCTTTCTTAACTTGAACGCCACTCCTACCAATTTGGTTCCTGGATAGTTCGCCGTTTCTGTAGAAGTTGATCGAGTTAAAATAATCGCGAAGTAGCACAAATGAAATAAAGTTATATTTTCAGGTGACGTTTTCGTTGCCGTACCCGTCGTCGCTGCTTAAGCTCCCTTATATTCAATGACAAGGATTCCTTCATTGATACAATTGAAAGTCAGAAAACTCTGTCACATGAACAAGGAATTTTCATTCCTCGTGTCAATTAAAGGGTAGGAAAATCGTTCACAATGTAGACATAAGAACAATCAATTTCGTCATGCCAAAAATATTTTTCAGCAAACCATAGACCTTATTCATAACTGCAGCAGATAAATTCTTCTTACATTTTCCTGAAAATTAGCCTTACAAACTCGTCAGCATGCGCAAAATTCAATAGAATTTTTACTCTAAATTGAGGTTAGTTGGGCTAATTAACAGATATCGAAAAGAGTGATAAATAGGCGGTCATTTATGAATAAGGTCTATGATTAGTCAAAACTGTCAGTGGTGAAAATTAATTTTTATCTTATGTGTTCAGCTGATTAAGGTATTAACTAAGAACAGAACGGTGTTCTTGTAATTAAATAGTTAACGAGAATTGCGATCGATATTGGATTTCTTTCCCATGCCTTAACCAATCACGTTCCAGTGCATATTTGCCTAGTACTACCATAAATCTCATTGTCTATTACCCATTTTAGAAAGATAATAATGCTTTTAACCAGCATCGAAAAAGTTAGTGCTGAGATACATATCGACAGATACAATCTTTCATTCTCACCTGATTGGTATGGTAATTTACATGAAGCAGTTGACACAAATGGACTGGAATATCCATAGACATCCTTCGAGCATTGTCCAAAATTGGATTCATTTCCAAAACATCTTACATTTCGGAGCAAAACCGGTCCTGTACCAACACTAAACTGATTACTGTATCCTGATGAAATGGCTCCAGGGTATCCCAGCTGTCGGCACACCACGTGAGCATCATTTATGTCCCAGTTGTAGCTACCAATCGCGCCCCAGACGCCGGCGTAAAATACCTCTACTCGCCCAACATTAGGGACTGATGCGCCGACCAGTCTCACATTTAAGTCTTCGAAAGCAAATATGATGAAATATGTAAGTATATATAAATTTACAATAAGTTAACTTTAGTTTGAGGTCGCATAATCCAGGAATCGTTCATAACTAGCACACGAGATCTTCACTTCTGTGATGTTTGACTTCGTCAAAATTGCGAAAAATCGTGAAAATTTTCACAACTGTTATGTTTCAAATTCGTCCGAATAGCTGAAAATCGAGCAAAACGTTTAGTCCTGAGATGTCTCAAATTCGTCAAAAAAGCCCAAAATCGGACTTGAATTTTCAAATACTACATTTTTTCTTAAGCTTTGTGACAAACATGAAGTTACAATTTATTATTTTAACCTTTTGTCATAATTTTGAAGAACATCTGTACTTTTCTATCGTAAAATGTGTAACTCCAACTTTCGTAATTTGGGAAAATGAAGAATATCGCATTAAGTACAAAAGCAGGCCAACTGGGATTTTGAGAAAGGCAACAGTGATTAAAGCTTCGGGGGATCGGATCATAATCTGTTTCCTAGGATTTGTGTCCGTAAAAATTATCCTTGGAGAATCGAATGATTTCTTTGAGAGGCCGTTAAAAGATCTAGAAAGACAGAAAACGCTGCTCTGTACGTTTTTTTTTTGATAAAATGTTTTACATGGTTCGGTGCTACAGATCTTTAAAAGCCAATGGTAGGGAAACCCTTGAATATGAACATTTTGCTATCACACTTAAATGATTTCAAATGGAGTAGCTGCAAAGTGGACTGACTATTTATGTCTCATTGAACGTCCCTTAAAAGGCTTTAATGTGCAGTCGAAAGGTTACACCTAGCAAGACCTAAGGAGACAAAATTCATAGTTATGAGCCAGTTACCATTCCGATGACCTAAACCTATTGAGTATTGTTCATTAAAAACAAAACAAAACAAAACAAAACAAAAACAAAAACAAGGGGATGTATGTTTTCTCTTTGTCTAAGAGCGGAGACGTATGTTCTCTTGCGAGCTTTCCCATTCTTGAACCACCTCCCCTCAGGAAGGAAAATGCAGTAAGTACCTCTTGGGTGCCCCTTAACCGTTGTAGAGGCCAATAACACAATTTGTGGTCAGCTTGACATTTTCAAATATTGGATGAAACAAACAAAAAACCCAAAATGAATTCCCCAGAAGAGATTTAGGGGGAAAATATGAATTTTCATAGATACAGTAAAAACACGCGTATAAGAACCTGGGTTTTAAGAACCTGGTAGGCTAACATTTTTATTTTAAGCCCCCTCCAAAGTTAGGTTCTTATCAGTGGAGTTGCTGTAAAAGTTTATAGGTAGAAACCGCTGAATTAAGATCGTTATCTAATACTTAACTGTAGGTTGATTGCTTGGAACTGGTTATGAAAATACTGTATTTGTCCCAAGATTTTCTTGGTATCAACTTTGAAATGGCATTTAAGAGTTCAAGTTGTTTGAGCATGTGTTTTGTTAAGGACATGCCTGCACTCTACTGCCTTTAGGCGTTATAGTGTAAATGATTTATATTGTATTATGAGATGATATTTATAATATATTTAAATGGAATTCAAATGAAAATATAAGAACTTATTAATTTTTAAGAACCTTGGCCTGAGCCTAAATTTGATTTAAGTACCATTTATATAAGAACCTGTTTAGGCTAAATTAAATGATCCAGGTTCTTATACGCGGGTTTTTACTGTACATGATTTTAACTCGAGGAGATACAACATTTAAACAATTGTTACCAAGAAAAGTATGGGCTATACATTTCTTTGGGAAAAAAATCAAAACTTTGCTGGATGAAGTATGGTGAATTCATTTCTGAACGTCCTTTCCAGTTAATCGCGTTCGAAGAACACCATCCAAATTGCAAGTTTTTTGCTCTCTGTCTTTCATGCCGAAAAATTTGAAATTTTTTATGTCGGGAATGCCGTATAGCCGCCCCTATTGCTTTTTTCAGGGGCTCACCTCCGACGAAAATTGAGGGGGCATGTGTATGGCCGCGTCTAATATATAAAAATGCCACGCTAACTCCGAGTTGTGCTGTTTTGGTGGAAGTACACTTGCGTCCCGTAGTTTGGGCAGATGGAGCCCCGGGGGACTCTTTCCTTCGCGCTGGTAACTCCTTACGATAATACATACGCTGGGTCTCAAGCACTATTGCCACAGTATATCGGGACTTGGAATAACTAATGTGGAAATATTACTCCCTTCCTCCCTCCCTCCCTTCCATCCTTTCTTCCTTCCTTCCTTTCAACCCATACGAACGTGGAAACGTACACCAACCGCACAACAATATCAGCAATATGAGCGTACTACTGTACTACCGTATAACCACACTACCGTATGAGTTGCAGTATCATCGCTTTAAATCGTCGCACATGTCGTTTAAGCTACCTTCGTTTCAAAGCCTCTACCGCAGTGACCGCATCATCGTTTGGTCAGCAATTATACGAGTCTTCAAGCCAGTGTTTATTCTGGTGTTTTACAAAATTACCCTAAGATTACAATATCGTGGTTTATTGGTTATTGGGCGCTCAATATTTGCGATTTGTAGTCAAAACAAGCAACAACCAACCTGTAGAAGCGCTAGAATTCACCCCACTGCAAATTACACCACCTGCGTACAATGGATTTGTATAATAGTCAGAAATCCACCTGTAAGTAACGTCATCGAACGTTTTCATTCTACATTGCGAGATTTTGGTTTCGTTTCCATAGCACTGTATATCCCATATCCACATCGGTCCTTTCACTGGCCCAAACACTGCTCTGTGGAAAACCTGTTCAGCACCAGAATATCCCAACTGACGGCATACCACGTGACCCACGAGTATGTCTATGCTATAACCATATATGGTACCCCAGACACCGAAATGGAGGATCTCGATTGTGCCGGCAGTAGGAAGACTGGTTCCCATTAGACGAGCTTGAAAATCTATAATTTAAAGAAATGTGTGAAGTCATCTGTCTTGGAGTATAAATGTCTTTGTATATGGAATGAAGAGGCATCTAGTGTATCTAATACTGTGCCCTTAGCTAAATTAGTAATTAAAATATGGAAAGCAATTATTATTATTATTATTATTATTATTATTATTATTATTATTATTGTTATTATTATTATTATTATTATTATTATTATTATTAATTAATTAAATAAAAACTGAAAAAAAATTTAGGACGGTGCCTACTAATACAGAGGTAGTCTTGTGCAGTTTATGACTATGTGGGAAATGCAGATCTTAGCAAGCGCTATTGCAATCGAAAAAGAAAATTGGGGTAATCGCACATTTTGTTTTAGAGATAATTTAGCAACAAGAATTCTAAAAAGCGCTAAAATACAAAACAGTTAATGGCATTTTTCTCCAAATTGAAGCTTAATTGTCTTTCAAAAATGCGTGGTTACTCAAGCAGTTTAAGGCCTGGGTTAAGGGCTTTTAAGAGGAAAAATGATTTATTCTAGATAACTTTAACAAATTCAATGGCACTGAACTGAAATTTGGAGGATAAAAAGATCTTATCATTCTGCATGATAGCATAATAAGTAGTGCTATAGATCACGTGACATGTCACGTGATCGTTTTTGTGAAAAAGGCAAAGATTTGGCAGGTAGGCGACGGTTTTAATAGAAAACATCAAACAAAAACGCGTTTCTAATAAAGATTAAAAATCTCCATCGCTTCACGTTTGGAATGATCGTCCATTGTTCTCCAAAAAATATTTATCAGGATAAAGGTCATTTTTCAGTCCACAATTCAACCTTTGATTGATAATTTCTCCAATTTAAAAACTTAAGGACAGTCATTCCAAACGTAGAAAGTTAAATATTTAAAATCTGCTTCGGAAACACTAATTCAGTTATCCACATAAAAAAAATTCGCCGCCATATCACCGATTTATTACACGTTAAGGCAAAACAAAACATTAAGTTTAATATTCAGGGAAAATTTCATCCTGTTCCTTGCAGACAAACCGAAGATATAGGGGATCATTCATAATTTCTAAACACCCTTCAAACCCAGGCCTTAAACTGCTTGAGTACCCCTAATTTTCTTTTCGTATGCCAATAACCCTTGCTAAGTTCTGCTTTTCCCGCCTACTTATAATCCTCGCAAAAATATCCCTGTTTTAGCACGCATCGCCGTTAAGAAATCTGACTTTCTCTGACAATCTGAAGTTGCGCAATCTCAAGTGTGCTATAAATTAGATATGATTATCGCCTATTTTCGCTTTTAAATTTCCCGGCCGCCGCCATTTTAGATTTCATGACATCATACGGTTGCCGCTATTGTTAGTAAGCAGAAGTGTTTTTTGTGTGAAACAATCGAGCAACCATATTACGTCATGAAAGCCAAGATGACGGCGCCCGGGAAATTTAAAATGAAAAATAGGCGACAATCAAATTCTGTTTTGTCCTACACAGAAATATTATTTCTATGTTTTCCTACGAGATTTGAGATTAGATCGTATTTTCAACAATTTACCGTTAATTTATTTCGAGAGTGGAGTTTTCTTTTAAGACCAAATAAAATTATAGTAAACAAAAACACTCTTAAACATGGATGGTTTGCGGTAAGTGCTCATCAGCACCGAGCTAAAAAATGATGCTTGTGTGTCTTTTTTAATACTTTTTTTTGTGTGTCTTTTTTTTTTCGTGGAGAGAAAAAGGCTTCATGTCACCGTTCAAAGCGCTCCACACACTTTCAAAAGACTCGTCTCACGGACACAGACAAATACACAGCAGCCTGATTCAATCACTGAATTAGTTATCGTGAAATCTGTGAAAGTGAAATGTGTTGAAAAGCCCTTTTGGGAGCATATATTAAAGTTTACAGTCAAGCAATCTTAAGACGTGGCTCATGCATACTAGTACTAATGAGCTTCGGTATGGACTGCATCGACGTATACAAGCATTTCGTATACAAGCATTTCTACACATAGATCGACCTACAGCAAAGATCACACACTCAATCCTAAGTATTTTGGACCGCACTTTTAAACGGAACTCCTAAAATACAAAATAACTAAAGAGCTAATATTGCAGCCTTAAAACCTCTTAACGAGTCAAACCGGGCCACTTCCATGAGGAGGTGGTTCCATTTAGACACTGTCCTTTGGAAAAATGAGTGTTTATAATAGTCTCTTGTAGCCCTAGGCTACCTATAAGCGTAGTCGTGGTTCCGTTCTAGTTACGGTCTAGTTCTAGTTTGATCGATAATTTCTTACCTGCATTGTATGTGGCTAATGCTTTTTGTATACATTCTAGACACTAAGCTCCTGACACTTAGTTTTAACCGAGTTTGGAAAACTGCAAATTCTCTTATAATAAGATAAACTCTTAAAAGTAGTCTCATTTGGGCTTATTGCTTACCGTTAGCGGGAGGATCGTTTGGTTGGCAGACCACACTGACATCGACATCCCGACTAGCATAAAGCTGAAGTCGAAGTTGATCATACAAAGTGCAATTCATTATATTGGTTTCGCTTCCCGAACATCGTAAGGAATCAGATGTAAACCATTGGGGTCCTGTTCCAGGGCCGAATACAGACCATTCAGTAGATAGGATAGCGTCAGAAAATCCCAGCTGTCTGCATATGACCCGAGTTGATTCAGGAGTCAATCCACGATGACCCCATGGCCATGAAAAAGGCCAATCAAGCTGATGAATGGTGCCCCAAACACCTTTAAATAGAAGCTCTAATCTGCCGGCGTAAGGAACTGGAGAACCTTTCAATCTCAGTTGATATCCTAGTGCAAATAAAAAAAAGAAATCATTTTCTTAAATAGTTCAAGGATGCTGGTGACACTAAAGCTTCTTTTACCTATCTATTTTTACATTTGAAACTGGCTGATTGAATTTTTTGAACTGTGGGAAAACAAGGACGAAGGGGGAGTGGATAAATAAAAGAAACAGTTTTCTAGCTGTAGAACTAGGTTTTTTGCCTAATGGATTTACACCCTGCGAGGATCGTATTCATTATTAAGCCTATTTTATTTGCTTGGTCAAAATATACTAAACTTGCTGTTAATTATTTTACCCGCATCAATCATTCGATCAGAGCATGCAACATTCGCACAATAACTTCCAACATAAACATGGCTTGGGAAATCCCAAGCACACTGATCCAATAATGTTTCATTTCCTAGGCACCGGAAGTTTGTAAACCAAATCGGAAAATCATCAGAGCAAAACAGTCCGTCGCCTGACAGGGAGGCT
Organism: Pavona decussata; assembly: GCF_977016875.1. Lineage (NCBI taxonomy): Eukaryota > Metazoa > Cnidaria > Anthozoa > Scleractinia > Agariciidae > Pavona > Pavona decussata. Next base: position 4,015,807 of record NW_028145528.1, on the reverse strand, counting down.
GAAGAATATCCCAGCTGCCTGCAAGCTACTGTAGCGTCTTTGGTGTCCCAGTCAGGAAAATGAATTGCGCCCCACTTTCCAGCGAAATAAACCTCAATTCGCCCCATGTTTGGCAGGTGTGACCCACGTAGCCTTAGCGTCATTCCTGAAAATAAAATGGGAAAAGTCATTATTAGTGCCTTGCATAGGAAACTTGAGAATATACAGTGCTCAAAAAATCTCTGAAAAAAAAAATTGTTTCGAAGACTGTAGATTTTATGTGTAGCTTGTCACAACTGCTCTAAAAGTTGACTAATAACCTCTTTTCTAAAATGAAATTGTTGTGATAGTGCGGGGTGCCTCAGGGTTCTATACAAGGTCGGCTACTCATTCTACTCTATATAAACGATCTGTGTAACGTGTCAAAGGTCGTGGACTTTATTCTTAGTTTGCAGATGATACAAACATATTTTTCTCCCATAAAGATTTTAACTTGCTTCCTGGAATCTTGAATTCTGAAATGCTTAAATTAACTCATTGGTGTCGATGCTTAAATTAACTCATTGGTGTCGAGCGACCAAACTGTCCATTAACTTTAAAAAATCAAATTTTATGGTTTTTAGACCACCCCAAAGGAGGCAAACACTTGATATATCTATTCAAATTGACAACAATGCAATTGAACGTGTGAAAGAAACAGTGTTTTTAGGTGTTATCCTCGAGGAGCATTTCTCATGGAAGCCCCACATTCTTAGTGTTTCTAGAAAAATATCAAAATCAATAGGTATTATTAATAAGTCTAGTTTTTGCCTTCCCAAAACCTCCTTACTTTCCTTGTACTATAGTCTAGTTTACCCTTACTTAATTTATTGTGTTTCTGTGTGGGGATCGACATATCAGTCTAATTTAAATCGGATTACTGTTCTGCAAAAGAAGATAATCAGAATGATATCTAAAGTTTCTTTTGATGCTCATACCGGTGTTCTTTTTAAAGAACAAAAAATTTTTAAATTCTCTGACATTTATTTAAACCAAATAGGTAAATTTACGTATCTTTTTAAAAGAAGCTTACTTCCAAATTATTTTCGTGATATGTTTACTCTTGTAGGCCAGATACATTCTTATAATACAAGAAATTCCAACCTTTTCTATATACCTTATTGTCGAACTAATCTTGGAAAATTCTCAATACGGTTTCAAGGTCGTACGTTTTTCAACTCGCTAAGTCGTGAAATTCAAAACATTCAAAAGATTGTCGGAGTGTGACATACTCGGAGATATTATGCGAAGTGTGCGCCTCTGAATGCTCCCTAATGCTATCACTCAGATATGCCAGTAGCGCATGATGGAACACTGGCGCGCTTTACTCTTGAAACGGCCTTTAAATGCAGGTGCAATAAAAGCTGAATATATCAGCAGATGAAACATTTACTCGCCTAAGAGCTTGTTAGCCCTTTTGATAACGTCAGAGATATGATTGTTATATTGGAGGATATTGGATATAGTGACCCTTAGTAACTTGGCGGGATCAACTAACTCGTAGGGCGTCTTAAATTCTGCGGTCTGACCCAGGGTGTATACGTCATTTGTATTTGACACCTTTAACCGGCATGATAGTAACCAAGTCAATGTTCACAAGGTCAAGAAGTAGTTGAAGATCATCCTCACGCAACAACTGTTGTGATCCATCGCAGTCCATTCAACAGAGTTCAGATACATGCCAAGTTCGAGTTTTCGACTGAGGGGGAGTACAGTCGAACCTGTAAATAACGGTCCCGTATTAAGCGGCCACACTCTATTAAGCGGCCAGTTTTAAAAGTCCCGATTGTTCGCTTATACAAACGCTGTACTTGTTACTTGTATTAGGCGGCCACCAGCATCCAGCATCGACCCGTCGCTAGCGCCGACCGGATGGTGAGTGTGGTACACAGTTCCGGATATTATACATTGGAAGCCTCTAGGGAGTCGTGAAATCATCGTGAAAGCCTTAAGGTTCAGTTGGCTAAAAAGCATAATTGATGATAGCTGCACCAGTTTTGGGAAACATTTTTTTAATAACCTCTTAAGTAGTCGTTTGACCCTGTTTGATGGCAGGCCTAAGTAAGGGTCTTCACCATCCTCATAGTATTTCTTCAGTTTGTTGTTGACAGTACACTATGCGTTCGGACGATCCTCTGTCTTGTGGATGTAATGGAGACTGGTGATATGCCCTTTCTCATTGTCTCGTATTAACTTTCGTAAAGACGCTTTAGCTATACTGTTGCGGCACTTTTGAACAGCTTATCCGTCGATTTGCGTCTGACAAAATCACTAAATGATTTCTGTTCTCAACTACATACTCTTGCACCCTCATTCAATGACTATTGTATTCTTACAAACGCAGCATTTATGTAACAACATGGAGGTTGCCAAAGAGCGTTACTTAACAATGCCCATGTGACATGGGAATTATGTAATATAGGCGAATAATCCAGGGATAGTTCACGGTTCCAACTCGTCTTTATTACTGTTATTTCGAATTGCGATTACGGTTGCTAAAAGCGAAACAAATACAAATTACTAAGGAATACAAATGACGACTATGAAACGACGAAAATACGGGAAACGGAAAGAAACTAAGCGAAAATACTTACAAACGTTGTGTGGCTAGAAAGTTGAACGGAAAAAATGTACGATGGCAAACAAGAGTTGAACGAAGAAAAACTGCAACGATGTTGCCGTGAACGCTGAAGCGAAATGAATTAGAATGAACTATGAAACTTACAAAATGATCTAAGAACAAAGAAAATTATGCGGAGAAATTTAACAGAATGAATAGCGATATCTGAAAAGAATGCGAAAGGAATGTGCAACCATACAAAGAACTAAATGCTAAACATAACAACGTGGAATGCGGCCGTAACATCTGGCTCCCCTAAGAGTTAGGAAAAACTCTTATGTCCTTAATTCTTAATTAAGCATTAAAGTTCATCGAACATCTCTAGATCTTCATGGCTCCTCTGGCTGGGATATACCCCTGGTCTTCAGTTTTCTTCATTCTCAAGTATTAGCACGAGCTTCTGAATTGGCCTCTCCAACGTTGTCGTTGCCGTTGCAACCTTCACCGATTGGACCTGTCCCTTTGAATCTGGGCGTGAGTCGACAACTCGAGCCATATTCCATTGATTTCTTGGCACTCTGTCATCGGCGATCAATACAAGGTCCCCTCTTTGAAGGTTTCTTCACGGATTGTTCCATTTCACTCTCTCTTGTAGGGTATGGACGTACTCCTTTCTCCATCTCCACCAAAAGACGTTGGACAAATATTGAACCCGTTTCCATCTTCGACGGAGATAAACGTCAGCCTTCTGAAAGTTACCCGGGGGCGGCATTACGATCTTTGATTTCATCGTCAATAAGTGACGCGGCGTTAAGGGGTCCAAATCCCCGGGATCACTTGACGGGACGGTAAGCGGACGGCTAGTGTTGATGATGCATTCTACCTCAGTCATCAAGGTTCTAAGAGACTCATCATCAAGGGCGTGACCGTATTCTCGCATCAGCGCAGACAAGATGGATCGAACAGATCGTATCTGCCGTTCCCATACGCCACCCATATGAGACGCAGCTGGCGGATTCCTTTTCCATTTGATAACCCAATCAGAATTGAAGTCTTTACTGAGGCGTCTTTGGATGTCATCATGGTCCATCTCCTCTAGGGCTTTCTTAAGCTCTGTCTGAGCTCCCACAATGTTGGTTCCCTGGTCTAATCTGATCTCGCGCACTGGCCCTCTCCTTGCTATGAACCTTCGTAGTGCGTTCATGAAGGAATCTGTTTCTAGCGAGTCTGCTGTTTCGATGTGCACTCCTCTGCTGGCTAAGCAAGTAAATAGTACCCCATAACGTTTGACTTCTTTCCTGCCTTGCTTTATTTGAAAGGGACCAAACAGATCGACACCACAATAGGTGAAGGGAGGGGCAGCTGTTATCCTCTCCTCCGGCAGATCAGCCATCTTCTGTTCACCGGTTGTTCCTCGAAGGCGACGACACACAACGCACTTAGAAATGAGATGTCTGACAGCAGAATTCGCGCTAACTATCCAATATCGGCTTCTAAGCTCGTTCAACGTTATGCCTCTGCCAGCATGAGCGACTTTCTTATGAGCGTTGCGAATGATAAGCTCGACGATGAAACTCTTCTTAGGGAGGATAATCGGATGCTTAAAGTTTTCCCCGAACTCCTGTGAATTACCCAGTCTACCACCAACGCGGATGAGTCCATCCTTGTCTAGAAAGGGATCGAGGCGGAACAGGGTACTTGATTTCCTAATTTCAGACTTCTTCGCTTTCGCGAATTGGCGATCGTCCTTGGGGTATGCTCTTTGAATCTTCTGCAAGGCTCCTATTTCCTTGGGAAATGCTCTGCTCTGTATAAGTTTAAGAATGGTCTTCTCAGCTCTATCCAACTCTTCTACCCTCAGAGGCACGACTTCAACCTTTGTGGCGCTTCCACCTCTCCTTGTACCATCGTCAGTAATACCTTGCTTGGGCTTGAGACGGAGTATCCAAGCAATAGATTTCTTCAGTCGGTGCCATTCGGAAAACCGGTTAAGCCTCGTCAGAAAATCTTCGCTCTCATTGACGTCCATGCTGTGTACCGAGATCCTTTTAACTTCAGGGTCGTCTACAGGGATATCGTCTAGGTCTCCAGGGACTTGAGGCCACTCACTCTCAGGTAGCCGTAAGAAGTTCGGTCCTGTAATCCAACGACACTGCGGGGATAATTCTTGACCGTCAAGACCACGGGAAGCGTCATCTGCTGGATTCCTTTTGGACTCAACGTACCTCCACTGGTAGGGGCTTGTCGCGTCTCGTATAGTCTGAACACGGTTGGCGACAAAGACTTGAAAACGCTTCTTTTCGTTGCATATGTACTTTAACACAGTTGTGCTGTCTGTCCAGAAGTGCCTGCTATTCACAGGTTCGTCTAACTCTCCGGTGATCATCTCTACCACACGTACCGATACAGTGGCTGCGGTTAACTCCAAACGAGGGATAGTCATAGTCTTCACGGGAGCAACACGAGCCTTCCCTATAAGGAATGCGCAATGGACGTCACCTCTCTCGTTCTCTATTCTAAGGTAGGATACTTGACCATAACCAGTCGAACTTGCGTCAGAGAAGCTGTGGATCTGTCTCGACACGACGACGCCAAAGTTATTGGGCTTCAGACATCGTTCCATAGAGAAACGCTCAAGTGCAGGCAACTGGCCTCTCCACCTTTCCCAACGTACGCGGAACTCCTCGCAAATCTCGTCGTCCCATCCTAGCTTCGTTCGGCACAGATCCTGCAATATCTTCTTCCCGACTAACAGGAAGGGCGCAGCTATACCCAGGGGGTCGTAGACGGAAGATATGGTTGATAATATACCCCGCCTTGTTAGTGGTTGGTCTTTGATGACAATTCTGAAACCAAACGTGTCCGATTCGATTGCCCACTGGACACCAAGAGCTCTCTCCACTGGATAATAATCGCTTCCTAATTCTAACGATCTAACTTCTGGGGCGCGCACTTCTTGCGGGATACTTTCGAGAACGTTCTTGTTGTTGCTAACGAACTTGGCTAAATTAAACCCTCCAAAATAGAAAAAAAATAGATAGTTTAATAATCAATACATGGCAGCCCGAAGGCTGAATTGCGTATTTACAATTAATAAAATCGATAAAAAGTACATATAAAACTAGGTACAATAAATAAAGATATAAAAAATATGATAAAAAGGAAAACTAAGAATCTATATATATACATTATCAATACAGGATCTAATAATAAAACTATTTCTAAAACGATCTGTCTTGCATTTGGGTACGGTAAAACGCCTGTTGCACCTTAGAGTGTAACGTGACGGTCCACTAAATGGTATTAACCAGTTCAGACGGTGTTCTGGGTCCTTAATAATGGTGTCAAAAGCATTAGTGCATAGTCCCGTGATGAAATCTGCAATGGGGACAATGTTCACTAGTTCGATGGCCTCCTGGTAGGGTAGTCCTGAGCATATTATAGACATGGCCCGCTTTTCGACACGCACCAACTCGTCTTTTAGGTACTTTGGCAGGGCGTAAAAAAAGACAGGCGCTGCGTACGTAAGAACAGAGCGTATACAAGCAGTGTAAAAGGTGGACATGTCCTGCCGAGGAACTCTTGATCTCTTTAACTGCACTAAGAAATACAGACGCTTTGACGCTTTCTTTATGACGTCACTAACATGTTCGTTCCACGTAAGGTTGCTCGATATGGTCAAACCCAGTAGTTTAGCACTAGTCACCCTCTCTAGTTCTTTACCATCTACTACGATAGACGCAAACTGGGGCTCATCTTTTGCAAAAGATATCCTGAGCTCCTTACACTTGTCGCTATTGAGTTTGACTCTGTTCTGCGTAGACCACTCGGCAACCTTGTCCGCAATCTCCTGGGCATGACTTCGGTTGCCCTTGGAACACAAGCGTGTTCAAGCGTGACAAGCGGGAAAGTAGGAGAGCTGAGCTTGGTAGATACCTGTGTGCAATTGATTGGACAATGCTATTCTCCTCTGCAAGTTGTTGCCAGGATATGCTTGACATATTCAATAAAGCGCTACACACAGGGCTCGACCTTCTGATGCCCATCAGGAGAGTTCGCGTCAGCATATCTGATGCCCCGTGGGCGCAAGGGCGCAAGGGCGCAAGCATGGCGTACGTCACGTATCCTTTCGATAGCGGTATCTTCTTTTCCTTCGGAGCGCAGACAGTCGTCAACGTAAAAGTTCTTTCGCAGAACATCTGCGGCCTCTGTTCCAACAATCTTTTCTGCGTCATCTGCGGCTTTCTTCAGCGCGAAATTTGAGCAACTTGGTGACGACACTGCGCCGAACAAATGGACATTCATTTGATATTCTTCAAGGTCTTGTGTTAGGTCTCCATCAGGCCACCAAAGGAAGCGAAGGAAGTCTCGCTGGCCTTCTGGTACGCGGACTTGATGAAACATTGCATCAATGTCCCCCATAAACGCAATAGGCTCTTCGCGAAATCTTGTAAGGACACCAACAAGTCGATTCGTCAGGTCAGGCCCTTGTAGCAACTTGTCGTTGAGCGATGTTCCTCCAAATCTTGCGCTACAGTCGAACACCACCCTTATCTTGTTCGGCTTCTTGGCATGGTAGACGCCATGATGGGGTATGTACCAGACTTGGCCCGTCTTTGCAGGGATAAGATGAGACGGTACCTTCCGAGCAAATCCCTTGGCAATGATGCTGCTCATAAAGTTAACATAGTCCTTGTAAAACTTCTCATTCTTAATAAGCTTCTTTCTTAACCATAGTGCTCTTTGAAGAACTTGACCTCTATTGTCAGGAAACCATTGGCTGTCATCGCGGAAAGGAAGGGGAATTTCATAATGATGATCCTCCTCGTGACGAACTCCCTGACTAACTATCTTCAGAAACTTCATGTCTTCTCGTGAATATTCTTGCTCCTTATCCTCCGTTAGTTCACTGAAGTCCAATTCGAGCATCTTATTGAGTGCTTGTGGAGTGACGATCTCCTTAACTCTGCTCTCTACCATGAAATGGTGGTCGAGGTGTCTGCCTGAACCAACTTCCGTAGCAGCAACTCTATGGCAATTGACATTTGAATGTTCTGTGTCGCACATGTACAGAGGGCCCACTATTGCCCATCCAGCAAACGTCCTGATTGCGAAGGGACCACCATCTTCACCAGCTAATACATCTATGGGTTCGAGACCTTTCGGGCAGTTTGAGCCAATCAGAAGACCAATCCTGACGTTCGGTAACTGCGCAGGCAGCTCGCTGGCTATGTTTCTGAGATGTTTCCAACGATAGGCAAGTTCAGGCGTAGGCACATTTGGGGGTGTGCAGGGGTCCTCTTTAGTGAATATCTTCGGTAGCTGTATGGGATTCTTGCCCCTTAAGTCCGTGACGATTAATCCATTCAGGACCTTAGAGTCGTGCAACTTCGTACCATTGACAGTCTTCACCATGAGCTGTGTATTCACGCCATTCACCCCCAAGGTGGTCGCGATGTCGTCAGTAACGAACGAACCGGTACTACAGGTGTCAAGCATGGCGTAAGTTAGGACTTCACTTTCAGCAGATTTCAACCTAACGGGAACGACAGGAACGGCGGCTACTGAGTCTTTGGTGCCTACAACATGGCAGAGGGCTTCTTCCACCTCCGTTTGAGCATTTAAAACCTTCTTTGTTTGCGGAGGAGTAGAGCTAGCCTGTTTGAAAGCCTCCTGATTGAGGGCGAAGCTATCATCATGTGGACCCGTTGGATGTCGACGTGAGCAGCTCTTACAGGTCCTTCGCTGGGCACAACCGTTGGATCTATGTCCAGGACTGTAGCAGGCAAAGCAGAGTGATTTCATCTTTAGGAAGTCTTTCCTTTGTGACAAGGATTTCTTCAAGTAGTCTAGACAGTCGTCCAAGTCATGGTTCTTGTTGCACAACTTACAGAGGCTAATGAGAGTGCGTGAGCCTGAAGGTTGGTCAGCGGTTACATCTGTCGCGTGACTGGAGGCGAGATGTGAAGTAACATTATGGCGCTCAGGCGTCTTAGACCTGCCAAAGCTTTTACCTCTGCCTTTGCTGGAACGATCAGGTCGATCTGAGGTGCCATCCAAACGACGAAGCGCTTCACGAGAAAAGACTGGGTCGGTCGCAATTCCTGCTTCTGCATTAACGAAGTTCACGAAGTCGGCAAAGGAAGGGATTACTCCACTCACCACTCTCCTTTTATTTGCTTCTCGGCGCCATCGGTCTTGAAGCGTAAATGGAAGCTTGGTTACCATGCTTTGCAAATTGTGAGGATGATTTAGAATAGACAGATAGGTTAGAGTTGCCATCGCGCTCCGGCACTGACTTAGGAAGATGGAGAATCTGTCTAATGCCAACTCGTCTCCTGGTCGGATGCAGGGCAACTCGTTAATTCTCTTGAGATAGGCGTTGGATATCTTGTATGGGTCCCCATACTTTTCGTTAAGGAGCTTTTTTGCCTCTAGCTATCCACTGTGTCGATCAAGGTGGAGACATCCCTTGATTAGGTCCTTGGGTTCTCCGTGTAAATACTGCTCTAAGTATTGCAGACGTACATCATTCGTGTTGACCTTAGCCTCTACTTGCGATTCAAAACTTCTTATAAAGGTAAAGTACTCCAAAGGATCGCCACTAAACTTGGTCAGTGTAAGAGAAGGCAGTAAACTCTGTTGTTGTTGCTCCGCTAGTAATTCTGTTAATCTGTTCTGTTGTTGAAGGACTTCACAGAACTGCTTAGCGCTTTGATGTGTGTAGGCCATGTATCGAGGTTCACTCGCGAAAGGTTCTTGTTTCGGTTGTCCTAATGGCTCTGTATCTTGCTTCGTTTCCGCGACGTGAAACTCAGGTGCAAAAGGATTCAGACTTGGATACTGCATTGGCTTAGGAGGAGTTTGTATCATAGGAGCGTCATATAAATCAGCGGTAAAACTCACTTTAGTCATAGTGTTAGACGTAACAGCTGGAGACGTGTACGCGCTTGAGGAAGTTGGAAGAAACGGCCCAGATGAAGTAGATGCCTGTACAAAAGAATCTTTCGGAGACAATTCTTGACGACCAGTCGAATCTGCATCGCCAACACCCCTTTCAATTTCAGCGAACACACCCTCTCGCACGCGAGCAACTGCCAACTGCTCTTCGAGGCGTAACTTCTCGACTCTCAACTCCAATTCTTTCCTTTTTTCCAACATAGCAACTCTGGCCTTTAACTCGGCGGCTTTTGCTTTCTCTTTCGCTCTGGTTGAGGTAATCGAACGGCTAGAATGTCTAGAGGATGCCTTTGAACGACGCGATGTGGAATATAACGAGCCAACTTGAGATCTTGTTTCCAAGCTATGTTTGATTGTCTCTTTCCCGGTTGAAATCCAGAGTACAGTTTTGTCTAAAAAGTCGTTAATCCTTTCATTCAGATTAATATACCATTCGTTCGCAACGTCCAAATCCTCCTCGGACTCAAAATCATTTAAAAGAGCAGCGAAACCCGCCTTGAGCTCTTCCACGGAAAAACGAAATGAAGTTAAATTCCTCTCGACGACGTCCACATTCTCTTCATCAGTCGCCAAACTATCCATTTCCTTCATTTGACGTTGGATTCTTCTAAATAAAGTCTGGCAATCCGTCCATCGAACATGTGCGATAAATGCTTTTCCCTTTTCTGTGCGCTGCCTTCGCCTTGTTACACCGGTTGCTAAAGCAGCGTTAGCAAAATCCAAACTGTTCCCCAATTGGATCCATAACGTTTCAACGAAATACAGGCGAATAATCCAGGGATAGTTCACGGTTCCAACTCGTCTTTATTACTGTTATTTCGAATTGCGATTACGGTTGCTAAAAGCGAAACAAATAAAAATTACTAAGGAATACAAATGACGACTATGAAACGACGAAAATACGGGAAACGGAAAGAAACTAAGCGAAAATACTTACAAACGTTGTGTGGTTAGAAAGTTGAACGGAAAAAATGTACGATGGCAAACAAGAGTTGAACGAAGAAAAACTGCAACGATGTTTCCGTGAACGCTGAAGCGAAATAAATTAGATTGAACTGTGAAACTTACAAAATGATCTAAGAACAAAGAAAATTATGCGGAGAAATTTAACAGAATGAATAGCGATATCTGAAAAGAATGCGAAAGGAATGTGCAACCATACAAAGAACTAAATGCTAAACATAACAACGTGGAATGCGGCCGTAACATGTAATACGGTGTAATCACGAACACTATGTGATTCTATCACGTGGAATTGTGCTATCAGCTACACGTGATGAACAACTGTACGTGATATACATCACGTGATGCTGCATATATGCATCCCGTGATCCTATGTCACCCGATTTATATACGGTAAGGTTTATTATTATGGCTTAATTAAGGAGTCGTTTAAAATTTACCGAGTCAAAAATTTATCAAGTTTGATTTAATTCATCGGCAAGTAACATTTGATTGACCCCATTTGTAGTTGTTAAAGTGGAACCTGTATTTGACGACCACCGTCTCCTAAGCGGTCAGTTGTCGAAGTCCCAAATATGTCTCCCAATACTGTGTACTGAAAATACGTCCCCAATAAGCCTTTGAGTGTGATGTGGTTTGATAGCATCATATTCAACTCTACGTAACATGCTCTCATCTTATCAGACATGAACCATCTTGTGGCTAGCTCCGATCAGAAACATTTCGGTCAGGAAAGTTTGGATTTTCTAACTAACGTGTCGATTCCGGCGAATGGAAAAGAAACCAATTCTCAGACGTAATACTGAATTAGACTGATTTGAACAGGTCCGTACTTAACAACATAGAGTCCTAAAGTGTGATGTAACAAATACTTGAATTTTTGAAATTATGGGATTTGTTAGTATACTCGGAAAGAGCATGATGAAAAATACCTTCTTGCAAAAAGTCAGCATTTTATTGCAATTTGGGGGCGAGATATTAGCTCTGTTATGCCACGATGACTCCATACAAATCCTTCTAATTTTGTCTCAGTTCCTAACGTTAGGAAATGAGACAAAATTAGAAGGAAATCGATTTGTATGGGGTCGTCATGCTCTTTCCGAGTAAATTTAGTTTTTATGACGTCATCACTTTAGGACTCTATACTGACTTTATCTACTTTCCTATTGGTTACCGTAAGCAAACGATTTATCTTTGCCGGTAGTAAGGTGACCGTCATGAAAAAGTCATAACTGAATCCATTTGTCGGTATCGTCAGCAATAATCATTTGCGTTTTTCCACCAAATCAGCGGAGATTGCGTACTAATAGATGCGTTGTATTAATAGGTCGGTCTTCTAATATCGCGACCGATTACCTCGTGATACTATCCGTATAGGCGAATCTTTGCTGACGTCATTGTTTACAGTTTTCCTTATTAGCATACAACTTAACTCATAGAAGCCGTGGCCGACTAAGCTGATTAAGTTGAGCAATTTGCGTAATTTTCAGCTCTTTGCAAGCAATATTGAATGAAATATCAACCATCAAAAACTGTGAAATTGCTGGGTGGCAAAAAAGTTAATGAGCCATACATTCTCTGTAAAATTTCGAGTTTTTAGAAGAGAATTTCTCCGAAACCATTCGATGTATTGGGCTCAAATTCTCAGAGAAAATCAGAGTATTTTCCTGCGTTTGACTGTGGAATTAGCAGGAAAATATGCTCTCATCGGTATCTTTTATTTGATTAGGTATGTGCGCTGGTATGTGGGTTACGTATTTAGTTAGGGTATTTATAGTCGGGTGTGAGGTTAGTTATTTCATCTCGGTCTCGCTTATTCAGCGTTCGGGTTATTTTATTATTTTTGAGGGTGTCATTTGCGTGTTGAGTTCTTTTTATTGTCTTATTTTGCAGATGTTTTCAACTCTTCTATGTGGACGAATTTTCGGGAAGCTGTTGCTCAGAACGATGTTGCCTTATCTTCGCTTGCGGTATCTTTACCTGGAGTAGTTTTGGTTAGCAGAGCCTCTAACACGTCAGCCAAGTATACCGCCTCTTACAATCGATGGAAATCCTGGGCGCGGAGTCATTCCTTGATAGCTTTTCCTGCATCGCCTTTTGAGTTTGCTCTTTACTTGCGATTCTTGATGATTGGCGCAAAGACAGCGTCCATTCTGGAGTCTGCCGTCCACAGTATTGCTTGGATGCACCAACTGGGTGGTGAGCCGTCTCCTTCAGATCATCCGCTAGTGAAGAATGTTCTTGCTGGTGCGTAGCGTATGCTGGCCCATCGCACTTCCAAGAAGGAGCCAATTATTATTTCTCAGCTTGAACATTTAGTTGCTTCTAAGGCCGATCCGATGGCCTCTTTGTATAATATTCGTTCTGTTGTTATTTGTATTTTAGCTTTTGCTGCTTTTCTTCGCTTTGATGAACTGGCGAAGTTAAATCGTTCAGACGTCGTGATTGAGTGTAGCTATTTAAAGCTATTTATAGAATCTAGCAAAACTGATCAGTATAGGGATTGGGCTTGGGTCGTTAAAGCCAGTACATGGTACATCTCGGATTGGGCAGCGCTTGGCTTGAAGCGAGCCACACCCAGGGTTGAGTGTGTTTTTGTCTTGGGTCAAACTGAGATCTAGAGGAGAGCTGAAACTGTTATGCCCTTTCGATATTCAGAGTTTTTATTTTGTTAGCGTCATCTGATAGTGGTAAGCAGATGTTAATGAGGAAAAAAGTGCAAACAAAGATTCGCCTATTGGGCATTGGGTCTGCCACAGGACATGGTATGCCATTGGTCTGGTTAACTGGGATAGGTGATCATGGGCAATAATTTATTTGTATAGGTAATCACTTGCTTCCGAGTGCAATTTGGAATAAATAAGCACGAGTAGAATTTTAAAAGGCTATCAAAATTGCACGAGCCCGCAGGGCGAGTGCAATTTGTGGTCTTTTAAAATTTTACAAGTGCTTATTTATTCCAAATTGCACGAGAGAAATCACGTGATTACTTGTTAATAATATACATACAAAAATTTCAAATGAGCTTTTGTTTATTTCTTGTCCGTCAGCTCATGCTCCGCCCACATGCCTTTGATTGGTTTCAAAAATGACAAGCTTGATTGACATACATGTTCATACGTACGGAAAACATGCTAAAAATACCATCACTCTAAAAAGAGCAAGTTTTCAAACCGCAAAGCATAATTTTAGGTCAATGTCAAAAGAAGTCTGAAGTCAATCACCATCCTCGGCATGTTTTCGAACTGACTGGATTTCAGGAGCCCGGGTTTGGCAGACAGTCCAGACTGGCGTGTTTTAATCTGGTTCTCAATGAATTCAACGTTTGTTTTCGTCCAAGCCGACATGGAAATCTTCAACATGATGCTCTACGCCAAAATATTGAGTCAGGAGCTACCAAACCGTTTGTACCAGGACTTGTGCTTCAAAGCGTTTTGCTTTTCCACTGCTCGTTTAATTCAGTGTTTGTCAGACTTCTAAGACTTGTTCGGCCACTTGACTATAAGCTAACTTGTTGTCGCAGTAGTCGAACTTTACCGTCAAGAACTTGCTTCGAACCTTTTTACTCTCGGTTTCTAATTGTGGAGTATTTGTAACCTTACCTTCGTAGGTAAAGTTCAATTGCAGTGCGAAGACTGCCATGCTCGTATAGTCTTTCCCGTCTTCTTTACGTACTGTTGCGTGGAAATCCTCGAGAATTTCGTTGACTGCCTCCGGTCCGGTTCATAGTTTTCAATCTTTTGGTCGTAGCCCTTTTGTGCTGTCCAAGACCTCCAAACTTTTAGCCTGTTGTTTGTGCTTTGTTGAGTTTCTTTGCATTTTCCTTTAAACTTCGAATTAAAATGCTGTTACTCTCTTCAAACCTGTTCGCCATTTTGTTTCGAGACAGCCGATTTGCAAATTGGCGTACCTGTCAATCATTTTAATTTCACCTTTGTTGCACTAATTTCGACTTTCTGCACTCAATCTCACATTTCTGCACTACACTTAGGATAAATTGAGCCGCTCTCCACCAATCAGATTGCAGAAATTTTTGTATGTATATTATTATTCACGAAACTAACATATGTTAGGGCATGGGTTAGACTAAAGTAACTCATCGTATAAACAGAGAGGAAAGGATACTTATCAACTACCATTTGGAAGAGGAGGCGTTTCGTTGCAAATTACACTGGCAATTTCTCTTGGCCTCTGTAGTTCAGTTTTGCTTCCAATCTGATCATGAGTGCACTCCACGACGTTTTTCTCGCTCCCAGTGCACTGAAGATTGGTAAGCCACACTGGACCGATGACTGGTCCATAAACACCGTTCTTTAAAGCTGCTTCTGCTCCGGCTTGGTAACCAAGCTGGCGACAAACTACCATAGCGTCATTCATATCCCAGTTGTCACTGCTGATTCCTCCCCAGACTCCTGCGTGCAGCACTTCTACTCGGCCAGCATTACGTACTGAGGAGCCTTGCAGACGGATTGGAATATCTAATTTATAAACGCATAATTTTAATAGCACGTTAGTTGCTTCTTCAGTTTTGAGAATATACTGTTTTGCAACTCTTTAATTGTCAATTTGTCAGTATTTAGTTAATATTTTATCTGCCCCAGATAAAACCTTTTAAATGGTGTATAACAGTTGGTGTAGGGGGTTCACAGTTGCCGTTTTACAAAATTACGACATTTCCCATAGGAGTGAAAGGGTTAATTAAAGTAACTTACCACCCTTATTAAGGCGAAATTCATGAGTTTTGCAGATCACTCCCACTTCATTTCCTGTAGCTAACGAGCTCTTGACCCAATCCCGATATTGGCATTGTTGTAAAGTATTTTCTGCCCCAACACACTGTACACGAGACATCAAAATTGGCCCCGGACCTTCTCCAAACGCTGAATAACTCAATGCAGTGATGACTCCTGGGAAACCAAGCTGCCTGCATACAACTTCAGCTTCCTTTTTGCGCCAAGGTGCGTAAGAATCATGAGTCGAAACACGTCCCCAGACTCCTTGAGAAAATACTTCAACGCGACCAGCGAAGGTCGCGTTATAACCAGTTAGGCGAACATGCGTGTCTGAAAAAGACATTTTAAGCAACAGTTTTATTTTTTAAGAATATTTGTTTCTCATAGACGAGTGTAAAATTTGATTACACTGTTAAGTTAAATGACCAAATTGCGTTGTAAGTATGACACAAATGTATGGATTGTTTTGTTGTTTGTCTGTTTGTCATCCACTCCAGGGTTTCTTTTATACCACACAGATAGTAGCAAGTTCATAGTAAACATATACCTTAGAACAAAGCCCGAGTAAATTTAATAAGTAAGAAGTAAAATAAAAAAAATCAATCGTATAAGAATAAGTTGTATATAGCGGTAATTGAACTGAGTGGAGTGCAATTTGCTCTGAATTCGAACAATTTTTTGTCAATATTATTTTTTTTGTTATTATTTCGCTTTCATTTTGATGGGCTAAAAAAAGGATGCGATTTAGTGCAAAAAATAGTGCGATTTGTGAATAGATCGCACTCTTGTCCAATCGAAAATTGGATTTCAAGAAATATGCGTTATTGACCAAGCGTGAGGTCAAGATGGCTGGATATTGGCCAAGTTCTTTTTTTGCGTTTTTATGGACCGAGACGAAGTCGAGGTCCATAAAAACGCAAAAAAAGAACGAGGCCAATATCCAGCTATCTTGACCGAACAAGCTTGGTCAATAAAGGATTTATTATATGGCTTTACCATCAAGTTAAAACTACAACAACAAAACAAAACACGGCATGAAACTGCTCTACTCGGAAAGAAATTCTTCATAGCCGGCCGGTGGAAGATTTATTTTCAGTGCATTTTTGGATTAGCATGTAATCGTGGACAACGACGAATCCTAAATTATCTTAGGGCTCTAACTTTATAATGGTTTAAAGGGAGTATACAATTATTGAGAACCAAAAAATTTAGATTCTCGCAAGAACGGGAAGATTTGAATAGAATCCGGCAAACTCGCCATTTTCAGCCGATCGCGCGGTGGCGTAAATAATAAAAAATTTTACACAGTTTTCGGCCTCCAATCATTAATTCTTGAATGAAACAATAGATTTTGAGATTATATGCAAACATAAGCCGAAAAAAAGAGCAGGTAAATCAGAAAACTGGGCGAAACTTTGACAAGATTTTCTTGTTTACAACAAGCAAGACGCGGCTAAATTAAAAACGTGAGCTTCTTCGGCGAACTTAAAAAAAATACTTTTCTGAACTGCTTTAAACACTAACTGCAGCTTCCACTACGCTATGATTTAAATACAGTCATTGCAAACCTAGAGAAATTATCAATTTGGCACTCGACTTGAGGCAATAAGTTTTTCAAAATCAATTCTATCTAAAATACTACACGCAGAGCAACTCACCGATTCAACTCACATTCATTGTAGCTGAAACAAAGTGTTCACTACACGAGGACGATTCCATTCTCTTTCCTTTCCTTTAGGTAAATGTTGAGAGTTTACCGAACTTTTTAGTGAGCGTTTTCCCCCCAAACAACGGGAAAATCGAAGAAAACCCGCATTGTTGTTGGGATTAAACTTTCGATGCCAAGCGGACGGGCAACGGGTAATCCCGAGCGGGCAAGATAGCTCCATCTTGCCCGCTCGGGTAGCCAATCACAGCGCAGGATTTGACTCATCTTGCCCGCTCGCGGAGCCAGCCATATAATAATACTAACTAATTTCCAATCGCGAAAAAACCTTCCTTAAGAAAATAAATTTATCTTATTCTAATATTCGCAAACGGTCTATGAAGTCAGAACTGCACAATTAATTAAGTGCTATTTTCAGATAACCTCAGTTTCGAAGGAGATGTACCCAGCGGCTTGGCGGCAGTCGTTTAAAAGAAGGACTTTGTGCAGCTTTGCGATTTCGCTTTTGATTTCTTTTTCCTCCTAGGTTTCGCCTACTTTCAAAAAGCTTTGTTTGGTATTCTGTAACTTCGCTACTCGTTTAATTGTTCTCACTGCCTTTTCTCCGTTGTTTAAATTTACCCCGTCCAAAGATATTTCCTTTGAGGTCCACAACAAAACGTAAAACTCACCAAACCAACCAAATTGACCCTAGAGTAACCAAAACAAACTGAAGAACACGATCAAAGGCTACCGAATAGTGTTCACCGTAAAACAGTGTCGCATCAAACTAGGCTACAAGGATTCCTTGACGCCATGTCGCATTGCAGGAATGCATTGTAGATTTGCTTATCTCGCAAAACAATTAAATTACACACTGAATCTACATTACTTTCGATACACAAAGCATCGCAAAGGTAGAAGTGTACGTTCTTTAGATGGTTTTACGTGGTTGCCAATCGACAAAAAAGAAAAGCGTCTAGTTTTCCTTCCTTCCGTGTGTTTTTTCCTCGTATCGCGCTCTTCACTAATGAAAGTTGATACATGCAAACGATTTGGTTACCTAGAACGTGACCTAAATCTTGGCGGTGTTTTCAGCATGGTAATTCCTTTCTACGTTCAAACGACGGCTTCTGTCTGCTTTCAATCTTACTAAACTTGCTATTTTGGCTTTCTTCAAGTGAATGTAAATGTAGAAGTTCGTCAAGCGCGCGTAAGCAAATTTTCAGTGTTTACGTTTGTTCTGGTAAACCGATCCTATCACTCACAGTGGATCCCGCATGAAATTTATTGCGAAGTTTTATTTTTCTAGCCTTTCATCCACGGAATTGCTTTGAATCTTTAAAGTTAATTTAACGTTCAAGGCCGAATATAAAAATGCTTGAAGTGTCATGTTCGGTTGCCAATGTAAAGTCAGTGTTTACGTCCTGATCGTATCGATTACGTTGACATCGAAGGGAGATTTATCGCACGGTAAAATTTCCTATTCTTTCACTCAAGTCATTACCTCGGATTTTTAGGGTAACCTCCTTTCAAGGTTTTCATCTTTGTGTTTGATTTTTTGCTGAAACGAGCAGTTCCGCCTATCGAAATCGAACTTATGGAAAATATCTGTTCTGATAAGTTGCCCCTACTAGCTGTTTTCTTTTAAGAATAAGTTATTCCTTGCGTTGATTTTGTCTTTTTTTTGTCCCGTAATGGCCGCTGATGGTGAATACATGCTCCATACGTATACTAATGAATAAGTTGTGATTTTCAGTGATTAAATTCCGATTAATCTAATATAAAGTTTACAACTGACAGATCGAGCGACTGACATTTACTCACATTACTATAACTTGTCAGGAGCCCCTGAACTCGTTCATTGCACATGCGCGCATTCACGAGTTAAAAATTAGATGAAAACATGAAAAGGTGAATTTTCTTCATTAATAATATACATGAAAAAATTTCTCCATTCGTATTGGCTAAGAGAAGTACAGTCTTCAGTTAACATAGTGCAGAAGAAAGGTAATTCAGTGCAGAAAAGTGGTAATTCAAGTGCAAAAAGGGGTAACAACCAAGCATTCTGATTGGTCATGACAAGAGAGGATGAAGGTACCTTCATCCTCTCTTGGTCATGATTAAAAAAAAACTCACAGATAGCCAATCAAATGCGAGCTCTTAATGCGAGGCCTGGATAGCGCAAAATTTGGATACACTGAAAAATTTGCGAGCGAGACAATGGCCGGCGTTTTAGATAGGTTTCCTTTCGCCACCGCGACAACAATACAAGAGCTCAAGAGCTGAAAAATAGCTCTAACAACGAAAACACGGCAAAAAGCACTAAATATTGGTTGTTGGTATGGAAAAGGTGGTGTTCAGAGAAGAGAATTGCCGAGGAAATTGAAAAAAACGAGCCTGCTGAGCTTAACACACTGTCCGAGCGATTCTATGCCGAAATTAAAACAGACAAGACAAAGATTAAGAACCAGAAAGCCTGAAAGTGATGATTGTCTCGCTTGATAGACACTTGATTGAAGAACAGAGAGTTTGTCCATTTTTGGCGACAGAGAATTCAGTTCCTCAAACAAGTACTGGACGGAAAAGCGAAACAGCTTCGCTTGGCTGGCCGCCGCAAGCGTCCAAACAAAGCTTGACAACTTTCCGAAGAGGAAGAAGAAATTCTCTGGAAGAGCGAGAGACTCGGTGCTAAAAATCCAGAATTCTTTATTCATCCAGTGTGGTGGTACTTGCAATTCGATCTTGATTCCACTCACACACAGGCATCCTTTTAACTCGCGGTTGGCTCCCGCGAAGTTTGTTCCATTGTCAGAGTAGATGACAGCTGGTTTACCTCGTCTTGCTATAAACCGTGGAAGACACATGATAAAGGAGTCAGTAGACAAAGAGTGCGCAACTTCCAAATGCACACCTCTAGTCACGAGACAAGTAAAGAGGCAACCATTTCTCTTTTCTTCCTTCCTGAGATGCTTCACTTTCAGTGGACCAAAGAATCTACTCCAACTTTCGAGAATGCCGGTGCAACTTGTAGACGATCAGAGGGAAGGCCAACCATCAATGGTGCTTCTGGTTTTGCTCTTCGCCTTCTGCAATAAGAACACTGATATAGAATCTTTCGTACTTTTTCTGCACGGCAGCGCAGAATCCAGTACTGTTGTCTTAATTCGTTTCGGACATGTTCAACGCCTTTATGTTCAAGCTTCTCATGGCAGTTTATGACGATATGATGGCTCATCTCATGCTCAGGTGACAAAACCAAAGGGTGGCTCTCAATCCACCAACACGAGCCCTTCCTTCTTCGTCCAAGAAGGGTGAAAGAGAAACTAATTTGCTCTTGCTTGAAATGGGTAGAATTTCTTGAGAGTGGCAACTTCTTGGGGATAGGACTCTACTTGAGTCTTGCGGATCCTGAATTTCCGTGCCTGCTCCAACTCTTCAACTAACAACAGACCAATTCGACGTTCAGCCACTGCGCGTCTACAGTTGTAAATAACCCGAAAACTGAAGGCGGTTACTCTGAGGAGTCGCGTCAAGGATAAGTACTTATCCAAAGAAATAAATTAGCGCCTTAAATCTTGCACTGCACCAGTCCAATTTACTGCTATTTCTTGGGTTTGCAGGTCAATCATAGGTTGGTTGGAGGCTTCAAGTTTTTAATTCCCCTTCGGCCACTTCTCTTCAGGGAGATGCAGGAAGGAAGGACCATTCAGCCACCTGCTCTCTGATCCGATCGACCTAAGCGGAAGTCCCCTGCTACCATCATCTGCAGGGTTTAATGGACCAGGACAGTGGTTCCATTGACTGGATTTCGTCGTGTCCAGAATCTCACCAATTCGATTAGCTATAAATGCGAGGTGGCGCTTTGACTCCCCACGAATCCACTGAAATACAGTGCTACTGTCAGTCCAAAGGTATTTAGCATCAATGTTGTAATCATGTTCCTTGATTACTACGCCAGATAACCTCGCACTCAATACTGCGCGTTGCAGTTCAAGTCTAGGAACGCTCAATGGCCTCTTGGGTGCTACTCGCGTCTTAGCTGTAACAAAGGAACATCTCACAGTTCCACTGGCATAGCTGAATCTAAAGTAAGCTACTGAGCAGAACGCCAGTACATTGGCATCTCCAAATACATACAGCTCAATAACAGATGGATTCTACACAACATGACGATAAAACCGGGGAACAAAGAATTCTGAAAGCCCCTCCAGTTCCTCCTGCCATTTGGGCCACTCTATGAGGAATTCTGGTGGTGGTGCATCATCCCAGACAATACCAAACTGCCACACTTGTTGAAGAGGGATTTTTGCTCGCACCAGAAATGGAGCCAGGAACCCAATTAGATCGAAAAATGATGCTATCAGACTCAGAATTTTGCGACGCGTATCTGCCAAGTCTCTTTAAACCACCTTGTAGACAAAACAGTCAGAGTTAGTGTTCCAAATGCCACCAAGAGCACGTTCCACAGGGATGACAAAATCTTCTTCAACAACCGTGCTTTGGTATACGCTCGATCACTTCTTTCTCAGTTGAGATCCATTTGGTCTAGTGCAAGCTTCAGCATTGCAACCAGTTGCTTTTGCAGCTCCAGTGCTTCGCTGCTCGATTCTGCGGACTTGACATGCAGAAGTTTCGCTTTACTGCAAGGGCAGCAGTTGGAGACTGCACTTTATTTTTTCTTCTGCACCTCTAAGAAGCGCATAGTTAGACCATGTTGGTGCACACTTGGCTCCAAAGCTGTGACCCTGGTATTGAAAAACTTCTGCTTCAGATCCAGGTGATTGACGCCACAGAAAACGAAGGGCAACTTGATCCTCTGGCGGGACAGCAACTTAATTAAACATCACTTCGACATCTCCAGAAATTGCAATCCGATCCTCTCAGAATCGCATGAAAATTCCCACAAAGTTGTTCATCAAGTCTGGACTACTCAGAAGATGACTGTTTAGTGATGAGCCTCGAGCCTCGAAACTTAGCAGCAGCATCACATACTCGTCTAACCTTTCTATGTTTACTGGGATTTACAACAGAGTGATGAGGTAGGTACCATTTGTGCTTCACGGGTGCATTTGCTTTTTCCTTAGTCAGCTTCTTGGTGTACCCTTTCTCTAAGTCTGAGCTGATGGTTTTCTCATAGGCAGCTGCTAACTCAGGATCACGTTAGAGTCCCCTTTCCAGAACATTAAGACGATGAACTGCCACAACGCGGTTGTCAGGGAGTCTGATGTTCTGATCTTTCCAAATCAACGAAACCTCATATCGATCATTCAGCTTTCGGGTTTTCTCATTTAGAAACTTCACGACATTTGCATCCTCAACTCAATGCTGGGTATCATAGTCATAGGGGCAACCAAAGTTCTCAGTCCGCCACCAAGATTTAAACGTTTCATGGAGCTCTTCATCCGCAGTCAACACATGAACCTTACAAACTGACTCACTGTCTTGAATATAACCAGGTAGACGGCCAGTAATAGCCCACCCAAGTTCAGTACGAATTCCAACTGGTGACCCTCTCGGTCCACTTCGGGTTTCCAGTGGCACAATAAGCTCTGGGACATCACTGCCTAGAAGTAGAGAGACCTGTGTTCCAGCAACTTCAATCAACTCTAAGTCCAACAGGTGTGGCCATTTCTCCTGTAACTCCTTGAGTTCCACCTTTCTTTCAGGTACATTCAGGCGATCAACTACCAGGACTCCATTCACATGAAATCGATTACCAAGGTCGTTCAATGGACTGACTTGTAAACCCACACGCCTTGTCAACAGTTCTGATGTTTTCCCTCTTTTTCTCTCCCCCATTCCCCCCTCGTTTTCGTCCCCTCGCACTCTCCTTCGCGCATCTCTCTAGGAGCCTGGAACAGGCTATCAATCCACTAATACTTTCGTCTGCTCTTTGCTCAAGATGAGCTTCAGCCTCTAATTTCACTTCCTGAACTCTCTCCAGCTCCACTTCGTACCAAGTGGGGGTTTTCCGTGCTCGTTTTCTGGAATAACAGCCACCAGTCGATCATTTAGAACACGCGCGTGCTTCGTGTATAAATTATTCCAGCATATGAACATATCCGCGGATAATGGCCTTTTCTTACAAATTGCTCGATAGAACTTTTCAACTTCTTTATGGTATTCGTAATTCGTCGCTTCAAAGACGCTCGCTTGTTTCTCAGGATAACAATTTGTGTATTCATAGCTCCATGCACTTCCAAATGCAGACCGCTGTCGGTCGGATCGGTCGATTCCATAACAAATTCTCCGATTCACTCGTCGTATCCGGTTCGTTTAGGACTAGAAAAATGTTCCCGCGGCTTCCAAACCCAAATCTCTTACCTCGGGTAACATTTTGATGACTATTTAATGACTACAAGCACTTTTACACCAGCTGTAAAAACTTTCAACTCGTAGTACATTTCTAAAAAAAACATGCCATGTGCCCTCATCCGGGTACAAAGCACAAAAAACAAAAGTCATGCCCGATTACACGAAATGTCATTAAGAGCCATTGTCAGTAACTTTCGAGAATCCGGCGACAGCAGCGAAAATTCGAATTTCTTTTTATTTGCCCCAAAAGACCCTTTTGGTGAACTATTTTCAAAAATAATATTCAAAAGTTCCAGCGAGTTTTTATTTTGGCAAAAATTGGGAAAGTTCGAAATCGGCCATAACGTGGTCGATGGCCCGATTGAAATTATGCAAATTAGTACATCTTTAAAACTCTCGTTCAAGACAAGGCAGTGTTTTCTCGAGTTGACACCTTCACAATCGTTTTTACATCCCTTGTGCTTGCTTCCAAACTATATTTTATCTCCACTTGAACATTCTTTCATTTAAAGTTGCCCACCTAAAGAATACAATGTTTGCTATTCCTTAGATAGAGTGATTCTTGCCTTATTTCAGATGACCATATCATCAAGGGTATACAAACATACTGGTAATGAAATAACTTTTTTGAACGGGCAATTTTACTTATTTGTCATGTTAAAATATTTAGTTTGGCCCGTGAAGCGAGCGCGCTAGGTCGAGATGTGTGGAATTCACTTTGACACAATTCGCCATTTCAGTTCTTCATGTTTCTCCTGTTACTTTGCACTTATCAACACACTTCACGGAAGCTTTTAGATAAAAGCCAAGGTCTCTGTGTTCATTTCATGCTTTTAAACGCGTAAATTACTAGCGTCAAACTTGACGCCTCGCAATTTCATCGAAATTGATTCTGATACAGACTGTACAATTCCTTGAACTGTTTAGCCGCACTGTGAATTTAATTGTGGCTTTAAAAAACGCTTTTTAAAAAAACAAAACTGTTGTTTCGAAAGAACGCGATTCTTTTGACCGAAAGCACAATGTCATTTACAGGGTTTGAATAAATTATTTTTGCAGGTGATTCGCGGGCCTTGCTTCTGCATAATTATGATAAGCTTTTGTGAAATTTTTTCATGTATACTATTAATAAGTAATCACATGATTTCTCTCGTGCAGTTTGGAATAAATAAGCACATGTACACATACGGGATCGTGCAATTTTGTTAGTCTATGAAAAAATTTACTCGTGCTTATTTATTCCAAATTGCACTCAAAATCATGTGATTACCTACACTAAAAAACACGAATACTCCATTTTCTGCAAAACATGCCTGTCAGAAATTGGTTGTCTTGGTAACAACAAACACTAACTTCTGCATCCAATTGTTTTCAGATAAATTTCTGAATAGCCGCAAACTGTATAGTGTTAGCTCAAACGTTGAATAAAAAGGTTCAAAGTCGGCACAGGCAGAAATTTTTCAAAACCAGCGCGTTGTGGGCGGACGTGGTACCAGATTCTACAATAATACGTGAAGCCTTTGTTCCAACGTGGACTCGGCAATAATCTTCAAGTAATGCTAAGTTCCTATGTAAGGTATAAGCCAGATATTATCAAGTAAGAACCCCCTCTTGATTACTACAAATGTTCTCAAGGTTGAGAAAAAAATTCCCTCCGTCTCAGCCAATCAGCATTCAATAATTTAGTCCAATTTTGCTGATAAATATAAAAAGAGCTTACGTTACTAACAACAACAACAACAACAACAACAACAACAACAACAACACTTTATTAAAAATAGACAGTTTTAATTATTATATTAGCTACTGACCTTAAAAGGAAAGTTACAGTTGACTACAACAATTGGTGATTTTCACCTCACACATCGTCACGCAAGTAAAAAAAATAAAATGCTCAACCATTCAATAGATAAAGTCAAGAAATTGATAGGTTGTGGAAGAGTGATACATAAACAACGTGTGAAAGCCGCAGGGCTGTGCAATATCTCATAATCAAGTTACTCGAGAAAATGTACCACGGAAAATTAGAGTTAGTGTGGGACGCCAGGTTGGTGCCCCGTCTGTGGGCACCATGCAATATTGCGGCCGGAAACCAGCAAAAACATCTGGAGTTTACCTTGGCTATTTGAAAGCCTTTCTTCTCTCTGCTGAACTTTCACACATTGGCATAAACGCTTCTATTACATGTTAGCTGATCAGACCTCAATAAAACACGAGGCAAATCGATGTTTTCATGTACGTGACAATTGTTTAGAGCAGCAATCCTTCTGTCACGCACTAAGCAAAAATCTAAAATTCAAACTGCTCTATTTTCAAAGCAAAGAATGAACAAGCGAGCCGATGGAACTTTATATTTTCTTTTATGTGCTGAATATAAAAACCCCAAATTGTGTTTAGTTATGAATTTCAGTTTTTTATGACCACTCTCAACTGTTAAAAACAACAGTATTAAAAAAAAAACTGAAAACCATGGTATACTTACCAGAATATAACATTACAAGCCTCAAAAATGTCAAGGTCGGTAAGGAGATCATTTTACTCCGCGACTGTAGAAACTGAGTGACTAAACCTCGTGCAAAAGGTTTTTCTGCTCCGCGACTAAACAACACAGGGTTAGCACGTTAAATCAGTGTGCAAGGTCTTTCTGAAAAGGAAGGAAAAATATTGGAAATACCTTTAATAACGAATTACTCCAAGACAGAGAAACTATGCTTTGTACTTAGTATCTACTAGTTATCTATTGTGTCGACTGGTTCTCCTGACGTACGCGCCCCAGACGCTTTTCCATTGCTGTCTATCCGACATCTGTAATGCTGTGAACAGTCAATATAACTCGTTTCCTGAATTGACATTCCATTCAATTGTGCGCTCTAGAATCCAATGATTAACATACTAAAGGTAAAACGGAAAGTACTATTATATTAAACTTACAAAAAAACAAGATAATTACCATCAATATGCCCTTGCATGGTATCACTCAAACTGTGAATAAAGGCTGGTTTCCATATGATCGCGGATCGCAGATCGCAGATCGCAGATCACAATAAGGTCTGCGATCGTCTGCGATCATATGGAAACCAGCCTTTAGATAGAACATGGTTCTATCTTCTGCGATCGTCTGCGATCGCAAACGAAGGATCGCAGACGATCGCAGAAGTAGTTTCCATATGATCGCAGACGATCGCAGACCTTATTGCGATCTGCATCTGCGATCCGCGATCATATGGAAACCAGCCTTTAATAAGTACTGAAAGTTGCGAAAGGTCGAAGTCGATTAACTTTAGAATAGTATGTTTAGTAAATTAAAAATTTGTATATTGTACTTCTGTAATTTATCTGCTAACTACATATGACGAATTATAATGTAATTGCATGGCACTGCATGGTCTGCGATTCATTTTCGTTTTTATTTATGAATGTAAAAAAGGTTTGCGCAGAAATGGTGCAATCCTGTCAGTGCAAATTCTTCTTCAAATAACGACAAAGTTAAGGGTGCTCGCAAATCCTGGCAAAGACCATTCGATAAGCGAGCAGTGTGTTTATTCTTGCGGGCACGAGCAGTTGTCAAATGTTTCTTGCGAGCAGCGAGCACTTTAGAAAAATGCAGATGGCGAGCAGCGAGCAATTCGAGTACTTCGTAAATTTTCCGCTAGCCGAAATCTCTATTTTATTAATAGGAGAAATGCTTTGCGCCAAGTAATAGCTAATAATCTGGCTGACACCTCCAAAACAGAACAATAGTTACAGGCTGAACTGTTGAAAAAAGACTGAAGCCAGAGGTAAGGATGTTTAAACCTTTCTGTTTTAACCCTATCATAACTGATTTATCGTTTATGTATGTATAAAAAATAGCTACAAAGGAGGATTAACGAAATTTCGAGCAATCGTTAACGAGAATGTGAGCATGCGAGCAGTTGCAAAACTTTGCCAGCACGAACAACCGAGCACCCGTGTAATTTTTGCGAGCAATTCGAGTAAAGGCCAAATTTTGCGAGCACTTTTAAATTAAATGGGACCATTCGATACCCCTAAAGTTATTCTGTTCTTGAACGCTTACACAGAAATCTAGTACAGAAATTCTGGAAATGTGCATACGCTTAAATTCCGGGTTCATTAACCATGAGTACAACATTTGTAATTTCTTTCAGCCAGCACAGTTCTCACTGCTACATGCTACCGATTCGCAAGCTATGTTTGTGTCTTCAATAATAACAGTTTTGTTATGCTGCTTTGACTAAACAAGTACCATTTAGTTGCATTACCTCCGACAAAAGATAAAGACATGTTATTTGCTATCCCAATCCAAGCACAGTCAGTCCCAAAGACAAGCCATTAAGTTGAGATCGCCGACACGAAACGTCATGGAACAGTTGTTTCCAAAAGAATGAAATTGCCCCAAGCTAAAAGCTGACTGTTTTGAAACCTTCTCAACGGTTTCTAAAAAAAGAAGCATATGTCACGTGATAGAGTGACAGGTATGATTGAATGAGTCGTTGTCTGAAACTATATAAATAGTATGTGTGACGAACTGTCAAATTACAGACTTGATTTTTGCAAGGATAAAATCACGTTTTGTCGGGTTTGATTGAAGATTGTAATTTTAGTTTAGTTTAGTTTATTTATTTTGCCACACCACAAATATAATGAAAACAAAACAAAAAAAAATTGAAAAAATAGATGTAACAATGGCGAGGAGACCTAAAGGAAACTATGATGCTTATATTAATTAGGTCTCCTCAGTTATTGTTTTACAAGTTGAAATCAAAAAAGAAGATAAGAACACGACGACGGATACAATTACAATGTCAAACGGAAGGATACAATACGAAAACAAAAGCTACAAGAAAAAACTACTAATAGTTATTACAGAGAAACGCCTTTAGTGCTTTCTTAAAGGAGACAGAGGAGGACGAGTTGACGATTTCGGTACACAAGGATCCACAAGGAGTTGTAAAATTTAGGTCCGTGGTAAAAAACGGAAAATTGTTTGACGTTAATTCGACAAAGAGGCAAACGATATAAATCAGAGTTTCTTGTATGATACGAATGAATTTCTTTCTGTAAGGTGAATTTACTGTCAAGTTGTAAAGGAAGGGTACGGTTTTGGTAAGATTACATGAATAAACCTAATTGAAATAGGTGTATGTCATGAAATTTTAAAATACCAAGTTTTCTAAAGATTGTATTAGTATGTGCACAGAAATGGGTTTTAGCCATAGCTCTCACCACTCGTTTCTGAAAAATTTCATGACGAACAAGGTTAGATTTGTAAGTGGAGGCCCAAACTAAGTTGCAGTAAAAAAAGTATGGGTAGTCTAGTAAAAAATATAAAGTTCGTAGAGATTTTTTCGACAAGTAGAATTTAGATTTGCGAATTATTCCGATAGACTTCGAGACTTTGTTAGCCACATGTGAGATTTCGGACTTCCAGTTTAATTTAGTCTGTTTGTTTTGCTGTTTGTCTGGAAAGATCGTTTAAGCCAATCAAATTTTGTTGATTCAAGATTTCGTAAGAGATAAAGGTCGGTTCATTTACAGCTGAGATTGTAGTAACCTCCCTGGCAGACGCTCTTTTGGTTAAGAGATTGCGTGACGAGCCAAAAGAGCGTCTGCGAGGGTGGCTAGGATAGTAGAGAATTATCTACGGCGGCGGAGTGTGAATATTTTACGAGAGAAAACTTGAAGTTCTGTGATTAAATCTTGAAAACGTGAAAACTGTGACAGTGTGGGATTACTGTCTTTTTCCCTACATAGATATTTTGGATGTATCTCAGCCATCAGTGATCCATCCTTTGGCCGAAAAGTCGGTTATTGAAAAGGTTTACAGATGTAAACTTTACTTCCATGGAAGACCTCCTCTAGCCGAGATCCGTACAGGGATCAAGAGCGTAGAACGGTGTTTATACATACAAGCGATCACGGCGTCTATGTTCATGCTTCTTTGCTCCAACTGGTTCTTTGCCGTTCCATCTACCATAATTTTAGGATTAATCGATTCAAGTTTAAACTTAACAGACTATATTTTCGCACAAAAGACCAGCTTACCTTCTATCTTATAGATAGATAGATAGATAGATAGATAGATAGATAGATAGATAGATAGATAGATAGATAGATAGATAGATAGATAAATAGATAGATAGATGGATAGATAGTTAGTTAGTTTATTATGGATAATCATATATATGGCAGCCAAAAGGCTGAATTGTATACTTATTTACATAAATGTTAAGAATATTTAAAAATTCAGCACCATCAACAATTTATGCAACGCGTTTCAAATTCCAAGCTCACGACAACACTATGCTGAGGTCACATTTAACGACCAGCGGGAGTCGTGTTTTTTGGTCCTTCATCCAATATTCTTTGTTTTCCATTAAAATTCCGTAGCCTTTTTTCATTAGCTGAAAATAACGTGGAGTCCTTCTATAAACCCCTCGCAGACACCCTGTCAAAATTACCGGAGGAACCTTTTTTTTAGTTTCTCCCAGTGAAGCCGGAATTACCAATGGTCACTGAAGGTGACAAAACAAACTTTTATTGCAGATTCAAGAAGGCCTAGTTGAGAGTTGGTGTCGAATGGACAATTTTTAGTGCACTTCAACATTCCCTATGTTATTGGTAGTGCAATTATCCGGCTATTCCCAGTTTCGATCACTCGATTTTGAAAATGAGATCACCAACAGACCGTTGTTGTCCATCTTTTCATTGTGTCACATACCTCGGGGTTCGAACTATAGCTTTTGTTCGATGTTGAAGCAATGAAGACATTCCTGAAATTAAGCGATGTACACGACATATAAAAAAACAGTAATGCGACAACCGTACAGATGAAGCCTGAGAGCTTTCACAAGTAGTATGTTGAGCGGGAGAATTTTAAACTGTTACTAATTTACATTTTAAATTTATTAACGTCATTTAGCATTGTTAATTTATAACGATAAGAGTTAGTGTAATTCTAGTAGTTTTTATTCAATTCCAAGAGGGCCACAGGTTTATTAGCCATGCTTTTTAAAGAACCAGTCTCGTTGAACAACGATATAACTTATTCTTACCTGACTTACAAGATAATGGCAGCTAGAAGAAAAACAGCGGTACTTTCTCTGTCCCAGACCTATGCAGCTTTTCTTTATAGGCACAATAGCTTTTCGATGGAAAATATCTATGTTCAAAACATCAATAAACGGACTTCACAGTTTCGTGGACCCCCGGGGGGGGGGTACTCCCAAAAAAGATGGATAGGGGTGTGCGGCTCGCTTCCCAAAACCCTTACCCTATTTATGAGCAAAATCTGCGATTTTCCCTACCCTATTTATGACCTGACCAAAAATTTGATACCCTATTTATGACCTGATAGTGTCTGGTCAACTTCAGTTCAAAAACCCATGGAGTCCAGCACGTGACCGGAGCGCATGACAAGCTGTTGCAGCCCCTACCCAGTTGCTATAAACATCATGATGAAGAAGTAGCTTCTTCAAAAAAAAAAAGAAAAAAAAAACGAATTCAAGACTAGAGTGCAAATATTGATACCCTATTTATTACAAAAATAGCGGCAAAATGGCTACCGCACATACCTATAAAGCCCATATAAGGGAGTATCCCCCCCCCCCCCAACCCCTGAGCGTGGACCCGACAAGAAACTAGAATCGATCACGGCGAAGTTGAGCACTGAGGGATACGCTAGTTGTACTTCGATGTCAACGGCTTAGATCGCCAAACCCAGTATTTCTCGGGCTAATATGGCAGTTAGTAACGCCTGACGGAAACATGTCTTTTTGGCTTAGTACGAAAGAGATCACAGGCCCGCAAGTGATCCCGGCCCGGAAATGATCCCCAAATTGAACCGCAAATGATCCCCGATCGCCTCATCATAAATATAGAATAGAATGGACTCAAATTTGGACAGTGGATTTCAACTTTATACACAACAATGTTTTTTTTTTTCTTAATAACACCAGTCGTTATATTTAAAAATTTTAGTCAGTTTATCTGCATGCAAATTTCACAACTTTAAAAATTATAATGTAGCAGCTCAGTGCAACAGAACAATTTAGTTATAAACTGGAACATACATGTCTGTGTACATAATTTACGTACACCATTACAACGCCTAAAATGTGCACGAATTGTACGAAATTCGTCATCAGTTTTCAAATAGGGCGAACAATACGAAAGAAATTTTGACAGTGCAACTCAAAAATACTTAACTCAGTGGAACAGGCCAACTTACTCGAATGGGAAAGACTCTTCAGAGAGTACCACAATATCGCACGCACTGATGTAGTGAGCTTTCCCCGAAGTAACCCAGCCACTCCCATCCCGAATTAACGCATTCACTTTAGAAAATCGTGAATCATAGTGGGTGGAAGACGCACCTTCGACGGATGTCCATTACCCGCGACTGGTGAACATTTTCGATTTTCTGGTTGCTGCGG
Organism: Pavona decussata; assembly: GCF_977016875.1. Classification (NCBI taxonomy): domain Eukaryota; kingdom Metazoa; phylum Cnidaria; class Anthozoa; order Scleractinia; family Agariciidae; genus Pavona; species Pavona decussata. The sequence goes on along the minus strand of NW_028145528.1, from coordinate 3,984,175 downwards.
TGTCTAGCTAAGGAGAAGGCTTATCCATAATCTACCCAAGTAACCATACACAAGAAGAAGCCGATTTCGACAGCATTCCTTTGGTGAGCCATGAAGCCCATCAAAGCAACTTCCATAGCCTTCAGCAAATGGACGCAAAAATAACAGATGTACTCGAAGAATTAAAATTGAAGTATGGAGAAGGGCGAATTAATAACTAAAGATCAAATTTGCCTAAAATGCGGGAAAAATTGACAGCTATTCTCCAGGCGTCTATAAGGGGGACAAGGGTCTTATGCAGGTCTATGCCGACGACAGTGTGTTTTGTAAAAGAAAATTTAAAGAAAGACTGGGAGTCCAATCAGCGGCAAAACGAAAACGAAAGACAAAATCAACATATTACACGATAACGTATTGGACGACCGAGGCTAAAAAGTTATGCTAAAGACTAAGATCCGATTAAGAACAAAGGCGACGAGAGTGGGCGAGATTTGATCGCCATCTGAAGCGCATTGACCGATTCTCCTTCCTTTTTTGAAAAACAAAAAACAAAACAAAAACAATCTAGCGAAAGTCTTAATTGACCTGCTCTTTAATCTTTTAATTTGGAAGAGTTTCGTACAATTCTTGCATATTCTAGGCATTGTAATGGTATAAGTAAATGATATACATGCATGTTACAGTTTATAGGTAAATTGTTCTGTTGTACTGCGCTGCTATGTTATAATTTTTAAAGTTGTGAAATTAAAAAATGAATTCTATAAAGTTGAAATCCACTGTCCAAATTTGAGTCCATTCCATTCTATATTTATGATGAGCCGATCGGGGATCATTTGCGGTCCAATCTGCGGGATCATTTTCCGTCCGGGGACCATTTGCGGTTCAATTTGGGGATCATTTCCGGTCCGGGGATCATTTGCGGGCCTGTACAGATGTAGATCGAATTGACCAAATTTCATTAGAAAGAGCATATTCTAACCCCCGGGAAATACTTTTTTTAAGTTCTTAGGCTAGAACTGACTGAGTAGAAGATAACCGGCCCAACGTTTTCTTTGTTTTTTTTTTCTTTTTTTCTTTAAAAGGAAAATTATAGTGATACTTTTCAAGTGGTATATCAGTCAGTCTCGACGTGGATGGAATAAAAAGCTGATTTATTCAACCGTTATTGTAAACTGTAAAACTAACATTCTAACCCTTGTACCGTCTGGAACGTCAGACAGACTGTTTTAGTGGCGGTATGGTACAGCGGCTCTAACAACTCTATGCCCTTATTCTTCTTGTTTTCTTTTCTTTTTTTACTGTTGCAATATATGTTCGTATCAGTTCAAGGCCGATATCGCCAGATAGACTATTCAGGCATCTATAACGCCGTTCAGTTTGTTGTTGACTACCAATTTTTGGCGCGCATTTTACCAACTTTACTGGGGGTTAGCACTGGCTATCATTGGCCGTTGTTATATTAGAGGACGCATTATCCGTCCGGACGAACTTGGGCATCTGCTTATGCTTCTCTAGTATAAAGAAAAGGCACAGGACACACTGCGCGTCTGGACGAACTTTCTTCCGTTGTGCAACGGAAGATGTTCTGTTGAGGAGGAGGGAAAGTAGATCACATCCTTCAAAACCGGTGAAAATTGTCCTATTCATACTCAGCCATTTTGTTTCGTTGATTCTCGAAAACAATCCAAAAACTTGCCACCTGAGAACCCAAGGAGTCAAAGGGGAAAGGCATGATGCATCTACTTAGTCTACAGCCAATGAAACGAAGACAACAGCAAATTGTACACGATTTCAATGGCAGGTGTTTTATATAAACAATAAAGGTCAAGCAAATTGACACAAAAACATACAACATTTATACATCAATTCGACTAGTTGAAAGAAACAACAAGTCATACAAAACAAATTGCTTTCAAAATAATCTAAATTAATTATTATTGACTGTATTTTATGACCTAGTCTTGAAAATTAGTCTTTTATTTCGTGAGCTGAAAAAGAATATTGCTGATTAACCTTAATTCTGATCATGAACACGCTTCTCGCATCAGATCTCGCTGGCCGATACGAAATAAGTGCAAAGTAAATTAGTGGAATAGGCTGACTATCATGATCTGATATTGTTTTTTTTTACATTTGTTGCTACCCACCTACCATAATAAATTATTTACAGGTGAAAAATGGCTGTAAACGGTGTTTGAAGACATCAACGCCCGCGTGTCTTAAGCAAAGCGACCAAGGGTTAGGGGCCGATTACATGGCGAATTTCGGCCCGAGCTGAAGTTTCCTGAACAAATCCTCTTTAAACGACGTTTGCGATTACATGAAGAAAGTTTCAGCCCGGGCTAAAATTTCCAGCCCGGTTTTTGAAACCGGGCTGGAAATTTCAGCCCGGGCAAACGGGCTTAAAAACATCATGTAATCAGAATGAAATTTCAGCCCGGGCTGAAAAGCGAGGTCATCTGGGTAGAAAAGTGACGTGGGCATGCGCAATGATTTGTTTTCAACGAAACAAGATGGCAGCTACCAGTTTTCAGTGGAACAACGGCGATAAAATCAAAAAACATATTCGGTGCTTGGCGAATTACAAATCGAAAATGGACTACTAGAACAGTGACTTCAGCGCAGATAAGGTGAAGCAATATGAAGCTGTTCGGGAAGCGATGGCCCGAATATATGAGGAAGAACCGACCTTCTTTCTTCTTTCGTTTGTGCTACATCAACTTGTCAGCTGCCACCATCCCAAAAAATTAGAATTGAGTGCTAACAAAAGGCTAAATTGCGAGAGAAGCAATGCCCCGATTTTCACAAGTCGAATATTTGACGCCATTTTGATTTCTGTTCACTCTTCCCGCCAAATTTCAAATTTGGCGCACGGGCTGAAATTTCAGCCCGGGCTGAAATTCGCCATGTAATCGCCACAAAATTCCAGCCCGCCTACCGAGATGAAATTATAGCCCGGGCTGAAATTCGCCATGTTATCAGCCCCTTACATTTATTCACTTAAGAACATACCCCTGACATCAAAGGTAACAAGTTATTGTTAAGTTAATATAAAAAAAGAATAATTTGCAACATCTCTCTTCAATAGCACATACAGAGGAACCCCGCTAACTCAAATTACCCAGGGAAACCAAACTAGTTCGAGATAGCAAGTTTGGTGTTTAATTTCAAATATCCTGTTAGCAATTAATAAAATATCGTGGTCTTTATATCCTTTCCCAATCACGCGTTAGTTACTTTAGCGCGATGTTTGTTTTGTGAGAGTCTTTTCATAAAAACTTTTAGTTTGAGAAATTGGGTCGATCCAGTTAGGTCGTTTCCATAAAATACACACGTTAGGAATAAAGATAAAAGATTTCGACACTTCAATGAGCAATGTTCTTACATCTTAAGGTTAACTGACCCGACGTTTTTAAAACAGAGTTCGAGCAATCGGGGTAAATTTGAGCCAAGAGAAGGACACATTAGTTCGAGTTAACCGAGTTCGAGTTAGCTGATAGTAAGTAGCTGAAAAAATAGGGTCAAATCCAGGAAAAATCGGATTTTGTTCGAGTTAGCGTGGTTCTACTGTATCTACTTAACGAGCACGTGGAAAACCACGAAATGGGATCACCGACGAACCAACTGGAGATCTCTTGAAACAGAGTTGTGGGATTCTCTTCAGGCTCTTGTCAAACTAATCTGCGGCGTTGGGTGCAATCACTGAGTAATTGAAAACAATGAAAAAGGCGACAATAGAAAATTTTCATGTGCTAGTAAAAATAACAAAGAATTAGCAAGTTCTCCATTGACCAGACCTACACCAATTTCCCTTCCTCTTGTGTAGCGATCACATACAACTAACGTTCAACGTAATTACGCTGCCTATAATTATAATTATTATTATTATTATTTATTTTTTTTACAGTTTTGAGGGCGACAAGCTCGTGAACAGATTGCTAATAAGTGCTGCCCTCCAAAAAGGCTTTACTTATTATTATTCATTGGTTCCCCATACCTCCAAGTAAGGCCAACGCAAATAAGCATGAGAAAGGTATCACTGAAGTAGTTTGGTAGTAGTAAACTGTAAGCATCATGGTGAGCAGACGTCAACAAAACAAGAAAGGAATGGGAAACTCAAGAACTATCTTTTTCTCGTGAGCTATTTCGGAAATATCAAGTATTTTGCATCTTGCAACAAGTACAAATCGTTTCTGACGCAAATGGAAGTTTCTAGAACATTATTTTGACTGCTGTTAAATCCCTGATGCACAGACCGGGTATGGAAGTGTCCACAGTTATTCTGAGCTTGGAGAGTCCATGCTATGTGCACGTGATCTTCTTTCTTCTAACTGGCGACACACCCACATCGATATCATGTCCACATTGCCGTCATCGTTTGCTGCGATGAAGGGATGCGTCTATATATAAAATAATTTGCGAAGAAATAACTGAATGAAGAAGAAAGGAACTGAGTAGGGAAGAAGGCAGGGAGAGGGAGAAAGGAGAAAAGAAGGAACGCATGAATAAAACAAAAACAAAGTAGGATGGGCATAATAGAGGAACAAAAGAAGGGAGGAAGGGAAGGAGGGAGAGAGGGAAGAAAGAGGGAAGGCATGAATGAAGAAAGCGGGCGAGGAAGAGGAGAGGAATGAAGGAACGGAGAAAGGTAGGAGGAGGGAGGACGGAGGGAAGAAAGCATGGGGGGGGGGGGAGGGAGGAGGGGACGAAAAGAAGGGAAAGAGGGTGAGAGGAAGGAAGATAGGGAGGGAGGATCGAGGGAGAGAGAGAAGAAGGAACGAAAGAAAGAAGGAAAGAATGATTTAACCGTACATTAACCTGTGGGCGATGCGGTGCGTAGTGCAGAATCATCTAGCCGAAAAACATGGGCAAAGCGAGAGGTAATACCATAAAGAGCAGTTGTTGCATACATATAACTTACCAAAACCACCTCAGGTGTCAATCTTGCTGAAGGACTTTTCTGCATGCTAAAATGAAATGTACAAAAAATGGTGGAGTGTACTCATGATGAAACAAACAAAAACACCAAACCAAAAACAAAAGCAAAAGACCTCTCTAGGACCGAATATACTTCAGGTCGGTATATGCAAAGGAAGAAATGCTGGGGAGAGCCGCTTGTTGGAGGACCAAGGAATTGTCTCTTCAAATCAACCGGTCCACTACGCAGAATAGGTTTCAGGGAACAAATCTGGATATGTTTATGTCCTTGCGAAAAGCAATTTTATGAAAATGGAAACTTCACACGGAGGAATTTTTTTTCTAAAGGGAAAGACTCCTTGCGAGTGCCACCACATATACCTCAAACATGGAAAAATGAAGAAGTTCAACATAAAAAGAAGACTTTATGAGAACGCTCAATATAACCAACAAAATTATATTTGTCTTGACCTTTCATTAAATTGCCCCAATAGAAAATACTCACCACTGCGACACGAAATTCACAAATGCTGGCGAAAATTTATCCTCGGGTAAACATGGTGGATTCTTGAAGTAAATCAGTCAAAGAATTAATCCATTAATTAATGAAGTAATCAATCAAATTAGCAAATGAAACAAAATTGATCAATGGATGAATCAATTAATCAGTGAATTAGTCTGTCATTCGTTCAATCAGTGTTCATTCATTCAGTCAGTCAGTCAGTCAGTCAGTCAGTCAGTCAGTCAATCAAACCAAAAAAATAAAAAATGGAAGACTGATCATCAATTCAAAAACTCATAAACAATTCATAAGCCCATTGACCTATCAAATGGTCGATAAAGCATCACGTGCAGTGACTTAATATTGAGTATGCAGTGTTTTATCAGCTGATAAAACACTCCTCATTAGTATGCGGTGTTGTTCTCGTATGCTAATTTCCAACGTTCACAAAAGCATAATTGTTATGAACTCTATTGACACCCGCTATTCCAGGAATGATTTTGAAGCCGTTCAAAAAACTTGCAGCACGTGGTTTATCGGGTCTTTTAAACCCGATAAAACACTCCTGCTCGTTTTTCAAACATTACTTAATCAATCAATCAATCAATCAATCAATCAATCAATCAATCAATCAATCAATCAATCCGTCGATAAAGTTTTTTACATAGCGTGATCGTCCGTGCAAGGGACGTGCGTTTTTAGTGACTGACCCGTTAAAAACCTTAGGCTAAGGCATGCCTTTCAATGTGACGAACATCCAATGTGGTTTAACCAAATTAATACCATTCCTACAGTGACTTTCAAAACGTTTTTCTAAAAAGTTTTAAAGCTCAAAAAAATATGTGCAGATTAGAGAACCTACAAAGAAACCTTTGTTTATCTAATTTATGAAAAGAACAAAGGTACGTTTACGGAATTTGGCTTACCTCATGTACGATGCACTGAAGCAACGCGATTGGCTGCAAAAAAATTATTTAGCACAACTATAAATAATACTCATTAATAATAAGGCAGGTTGAAGAGCAGCCTGTGGTAAATGCTAAAATATAATTTAGTTCTAGACGTGAGTCTAGAACTAAAAACGATACTAGAACGATCAATACTTCTCTCGTCTTCGTATAAACCAAAATAAATGCACAAATCTGTCCCGGGCACAATTTTCTTAGTTGGTGGATAGATTTGCTTGGTGCGCTTCTTCAATTCACTTTTGAATCTTCCAGCATTGGTCTGGTAACATTACCACTACTTATGAGTTGTATAGCATAAAGACAAAACAAATGCTTAAGTTTAGGAAAGTTATTACCAGAAATGTTTCAGCGCCTCCACGACTTTCCTGTGAGAGAGCAGGGTATTCATTAAATTAGTGATGGAGTACTGGTAAATAAATTAGAATCAAATTAAAGGAAGCTGATGAAATACGCTTTCTCGTCTTTGATATATCACTTTTAGTTCAGGTACATGTCATTTATCGTCGTTAGAAATAAAATGCGAACATGAAATAATGTATTTCTCAGTCTTGTCGATATATTTTTAGCAGGATGTCTGCTGAACAAATACAGAACAGCATTCGTGTGGGAAAAAAAAGCACTATCTTAGACTCACTGTTGGATAAGGGAATCTTCCTAAAGCCATCTGAAAAGCAAAGGAAGTCAAAGTCAGACTAACGTTAGGGCTGTCAATTACAGTGGTATACAATGTAATTAGCTCGATTGGGCCATTCGTGGTACGCGCATTTTTTCGAGCATTTTATAAGAGAGTAATTGCCAGTCACAGTAGTGGTCAAGTATCCACTGCTTGCCTATACAAATCTTCTCTTGCTGTTATTCAGTAATCTAGGCGTTGGTCAACTGTGAGTTTTTTTCCTTTTACAACGAAACCCCTGATATCGACACAACAACAATGTGCACTGCAATTACAATTATCAAGAAATCTTGCTCGTTCCGACCTCATAATTATACAAATAAAATATGGACTTGATTTGGTCGGGCCAAGCTTTGCAAAGCTCGATTTGTATTGTATGATCAAAACCGTAACAAGCTGTCATGTAAACAGGACACACTCCATTAGAAATCAGAAGCTTATCCCTGAAAGTGACTTTTATCACAAAGGAGCAACCACTGGACTTCGTCTTGTGTTCTTCACGCCGTGTTTTGACATGATCCGTGCAGCTATGCCTAAATGGCCGGAAGAAGAAACGGCAATATCGAATATATGTGATGGAATGAAAAAGATTGATAATAGGCCATTTTACAGTTGTGTGCTTAGTGACCTGGCCTTGAATTGGAAGCGAGGCTGGGGGTGACCTTGTTTTGATACAAACCTCACTGCTTTTCATATGTAGATCATGCTGTTCTTATGCTAACTAGTTTGCATTTACATATGAAAAGCAGTGAGGTCTGTATCAAAGCAAGGTCACCCCCAGCCTCACTTCCAATCCAAGGCCAGGTCACTAAGCACAAAACTGTAAAATGGCCTATTCATTTGTCACCTCAAGAAGAGAGACCCCAAGACTCCAGAGCTCTGATCGAATACTGTATTCATCTCCCAGTATACGTTCGGGCTGAGAAGTAAAGAGAGTAAACCATAGAATAATTTTAAACAGCCACTTGAAGCATAACTGCAAACATATGTGTATTTTATGGTCAGGAAAAGATAATTTTGAGAGAGCATATTTTCCGTGCCTTCATTCATTACTCCCTTCATTAAAAAAGCTAAGTTAACCATGTTGAGACATTTAGCCCACGTACGAATACATCTCACGTCGTGGATCATGACTGCTCGGAATGAACCACATGTAAAGTGATGTAAAAACATCAAATGTTCAAGACTTTCTAGACTTACCGCCATATAAGCGTGTGTCCCAACGTACGTAGTAGCAATGGAATTGACGAGCTGAAGGAGAAAACAGAAAGACAAAAGTAACTTACAATGTACAACTATTATAATGCCATGCTACATTTACTTTCCGCTTGTGCATTGTCTTGAATTGCAAATGTATATACAGTGCAAACTGCTTCATAATTCATTTGCAAACGACGTTGTACTTGCAGCCATCTCTGCGATAAAAGGGCTTTTTCTGGTGATTCAGTGACGCAAAGATTTCAAAGCGTACATCAGAGCACAATTAGTAACCAACAATGTCTTCTGCATTACCAACAAACACTCTAACCAATTCAACCACTCCCTCATTTTTTGGCACCAATGGCACGTCGTCTAGCAATTGAGCAAACCGTATGTTTTTTTTTGTTTTGTTTAGTTGTTTGTTTGTTTCTTTTTTGGCACTTTTATCATCCCAAGCTCTAGAAAACTCTTACCTCAGACCACTCACGTACCTGTCGGCTAACACCGAAGTCGCACAATTTCACTTGACCCCTTGTGCTGACTAGAATGTTAGAAGGCTTCACATCTGAGAATGTGAAACGGGAACAAAAAAAAATCAACTCGAAGAATAAATTAAGGAATAGCATAAATATCTTTTAAATCAAATGAAACATTTTGCATTTTGCAGTCAATTTAAACTTCTTCCTGGATTGCAAGATTCTGGCCCTGGGTATGACATAGAAAACTCGACATGGGTGCGGAGGCGTAAGATAACGCTTTAAATAACCACTGGACTGTGCTTAAAAAATAGATTATCCTTACCTAATAAATATTCTGGATTAATTTATAACTGCATGTATTGAGCTGCTCGTAACATTCACCAGCTGCTTAAAAGAGAACCACAGTAGTTATTCGATAATATCTTCCCCTTGAGTGCTTCCAGATACATGTATCCTTAAATGCCCCCCACAATCGTTGCAACTGTACAGATTTGAACTTACCTGAGCAACACTTTTCGGAAGGCCTCATACGAAAGGTTAGATTTGAACTTAGTTAAATTCCAGAGAAAATATCTATTGCAAGTACTACTGAAATTCCAGATCTTCTTAAACTGGAAATTAGCAAAACAAATTCCTTTCTAGTGCCTTGCTCTTCCTCTCACCTCTGTGCATAATTTTTAGTTCCCACAAATATCGAAGTCCTTTGACTACCTGCAATGAAATGTTTATTTTTTTTAACAATCTGCATTATTTGTATATGATGAACGGACCATGGAAAAAGCCGCTGAGGTGAAAACATGTTTTGCCAAACGTTTCAAGACAACATGTATTGTCTCTTTTTCAGCGGATGCAACTGAAAGCATCAACATGCGTGGGAAATACGAACTTTTGAGGTTTGCTAATTAGTCTTTATTCTATACTTTTATTCAACTGTAAATCACTTACTGAAACTGCAATTCTTCCTAATACGGGTTCTGGTATGCAACCATACACGTCAAGAGAGCCACCTATATAGAGACCAATTAATCACAAAATTATGTATCTCCCTTGCCAATTATTTCTGCTGGGTTATATAAGGACTTCAATCTTAAGACAGCCAGGATGGGTATTTTCCCTAAATAACTTGAGGTCAACGCAGTATCGTTTAAACCAAAGAGGTAAAGAAAAAAATAAACACTCCTAACCAAAACTACACCAATCTTGTACATTGTACATGACGTTGGTTAATAACACTACACAACTTAAGGGATTCCTTTGTAGCACTCTCTTAACCAATTAAGGTGTCGCTATGTAATATCGTAAGGACAAACGACTTACACGACTAAATAGGCCATTTCCGAGTTGTCGTGAACCTCATCATGAACGCGAGGCTGAGTGCAGAGGTTTTTACTGGAAAATTAATTTTGTTTGCATATGAGTGAAAACGAATTTCATAATTAAAACTTTGCACTGATCCTCGCTTTCATAATGAGGTTCAAAGCAACTCGGAAATGGCCTGTTACATAAACATTTGATGCAAATGATTACATGAAATGATTAAAATTCTTCTCCAACAAAAAGTAACAACAATCTCTTGTTCTTACCACCACTTTTATAAGGACAAAATGTTATTCTTACCATCCATATATTCCGTACAAATTGAAATCCTAAAAGGAGATTAAAAAAATAGCGCTTATTTCCTTTTAATTGCCTTAATTTCTGCCATGTCAACACAGCAAAACTGCAATAAGACGAAAATGTTGGTGCAATTTCTTCAGTATCTATAATATCTTCCACTCAACTTGGGTAAACAATGCAACAGAAGGCTTCAACAACAACAATGATGACCGGTAAGATAAAATACTTTATTAACTAAATGTAAATAACCTTTTAAAGATTCATGAATACCTGTCAAAAATTAAAGATTTACAAACAGAGGTGGACTATGAAGTGTACATTTTCTTTTGTCATAGGGTGTTAAATAAACAGTCCTGGCCTGAACACAAACAGCTATCTATCGAGGTTACTGGAAACAATGCAATTCATTTGGATTCGTAGTCAGACTAATGGACCAATTCAATTTACGTTAAACCTACCTATTTTCAACAAAAAATGCTCCATAAAATTCAATAATGAAGGGTGACGAACACTAAAATGTACAAAAGAAAAAAAAATTAATTAACAAAATTTAATACACATACATGTAACATAAAAAAGATGTTTTTTAAATTTATAAAGCTTTATTGTCCGATCTGTCATCGGCCAGGCTTTTTTTTTGTTACATCAACTGGACCACTGAGTCACCGTAATTCTCACAGGACTAGAAGTGATTTATCCATAGGTGCAAAATTAATAACGTCTTTTAAACATGATTCCCATTTTTCCATGACGAGCGGCCATGGCTCAGTGAGTCTTTACAAAGCACTCACTGAAATTTCCAAGCTAGATGGATGCATTTGATTTCATAAAAATTTGGAGTGTAGAGTTATTTTCTATCAATGCACTTTTTTTTTTTTTTATAAACGTGACGTCCATAAACAACCTTAAACGAGTCTCTTCTTGCCCTTCTTAAGTCATTATGAAAATGAGAAACGCTATCATGGCCATCAATCAAAGCTACCATGAAGATTCTGGAAAAATCGACAGCGAGTCAAAGAATTCTAAGTGAACAAACAAACAAAAAAAAGAAAAAACCGCTTCCATTACCTTTTAACGTGAGAGAAAAGCTTTTCTATGTTTTATATTTCAGTTTATACACTACGATTACACAACTACATTGTACTACTGTACGAGGAGTGAAACCTGCAAAATTTACTTGGCATGCTACGCCAATCATTTACCTGAAATAATATTTCCAATTCTGATATAATCTGTTTTTGTACAGCTGGAGTTACATCTAAAGGAATCACCTACAAACAATTATTGGAAGTAGTCAAGTTTTGAACAACCAACAGCCTACTTCACAAACTAAGTTAGCGCTGTGATAAGAGGGCAGGTGGGTCAAAGTGGGTTTACCTTTTTCTCGTTTTATAAGTTTGTCTAGCCAGAATGCGGTTGACAACAAAAACATAAAACAACTTTGTATATTTATCTTAATTTTAGATTAACTGTGTAATGTTACCCGCAAATACCCAGCGAGCTAATCGAGGCCGGTAGTGAAACGAAACTTGATAAAAAGCGTCCTGACTAGTTATAATAAATATTATTACAAATAAGGAAAACCTCACCTTCACTGCAATAATTCTGTTAGTCCTCGTATGTAATGCCCTGAGAACAACATTGAGTGTTGTGTTAGTGACGTTAGACCTTACCTTTGCCTTGCTTTCTTACTACTTCCTTCCCTAACCTTACACATCAACATCTGCTACCTTTAATATGAACTTAGAGTTCGACAATATTCACCAGGAAAGGTTTTTTACTGTAAGCAATCCTTCCATCGTACTTTTTCATTCAGTGGATTATTTGCTCCTGATTTGGAATTACTCGAAGTGGGATGTAGAGTTTTCTTTCGTGAAAAATTAAAGGCCTAACATTTCTGTCACTTAATTTAAATTACAGCAAAAGAAAGGGGTTAACCGGTGAAGGTTTCTACAAATGTCCTATTGGCAATGTTGCAGCAACTGATGCATGTATGGAAGACAGGAGAAAGAAATGAACATGCTGCTTTCATTTTCATGTTGTGTGCCCTGCTCTACACTCCCTCCCTACCCCCGCCCCACCCTTCCGGTCACCCCCTGCTTTTCTGTAACTACGATAAGAAAAATACAAAATACACTGCAGAAAGCATTTTTTTTTTATTTCCTAGTTTTCTGGTGATTTACTTTAAATGAACTTGTAACACATTGTCATAAAAAAGGTTTCCTGAATTCACAATTAACAGACTGTTAACGCGGGAATACAAAAACGGAATACATGTGGGATAACAGATAACAAGTTACCTGTACACTGTTCCCCCATTTCCGTGACCTAGAATGTCTAGATGCTGAATGTCAGTGTGAGATACCTGTCGATGCACAAGAGAAACATTCAAGATAGACTTCTACAGTAGCTCGACAAACATTACCGCTCAAAAATAAGTTACCACCCATGTGTGTCTCGCGATATGTATCGAGACGGAGACTTTAAAGCTTTAATAGGGATACTCTTAAAACAGTGTAGCTGTCACTATACTAGGAGATAAAAATAAATAAATAAATAAATAAATAAATAACTAAATAAATATTTAAAAAAAAATAAATAAGTGACAGCCCTCTTACGAGAACCTTAAAACACAGCTCTTGCGAGAACCTTGAATAACAGTGTGTACGAATGCTTCACCCTCTCGTGAGGCATAATGTGACAATACAAGTTTACGCGATTGAAAAACAAAAAAAAAAAAACAAAAACAACAACCGCTGCAGAACTGTTTGAGGTATGAATCGGTAGATTACATAATTAAGTATAATGTACACAATAAAAACAGTTATTGGACAAGGTTGCACGAGCACAACATCTTGAGTGCTAGTGTGTGCAAGTTAATTACCTATTTGTTACAGCTGTAGTACCAAAGGATGAGGTAAATAAATGTGCTTCATGTTTGAGACACTCAGACAAAGCAAGATACATGTATTTTGCAAAAGTGACAGTAACCTCTCATACCTGACCATTGGCTAAAATATTTCTAATGTCTCCATGTTCTGTCTTGTGCATTCTATACCATAGAAAGAGAAAGACTATAGTGAGGGCACATACATGTACACTGACTCTTTTTTTTATAAGAACCTTTTTTATAAGAACGTTGAGGCTGAGATTAACGACAATTTAAGAACATACTAAGAACATTACCCAGGCTGAGAGACAGTAAACAGCATTTTTATTACGAACAAATGTTTTTAAAATGAACAGAACAGTATAAATACAGATGAAAAAAATAAAAAATAAGACAGTGCATGTATCAAATACAAGGACTGTTAAACTCACATATTTGGCTGACTTTTAACCACAGATGGAACTGCATTGTTCAATGGAGAAGCTTTTGTATTTACCTGTTTTGAAAATTATCAACAGTCAGACAGTACAACCATCAAAATACAAACAAAATATTGATATATTTAAATTAATTTCCATCAACTGATCAAACAACATTTTGGAAAAGTAAATACAAAAACAAGGACGAAATACTGATCTTAAACAAACAAAAACCTCATTTGTTACTAGCTCCCTTTTGTCAGGAAATTTTACATTTTTCAAGTGCCTTGCCGTACAATCCACTCACGGTAAGTCCACAAAAATTTCTCCTTCTTGAAGTCCTGCATGCTGAAAGAAGGAATGTCACTGATAATTAAAAATAAATGCCCAGAAGGTAGAAAGGGTTCATTGTTACAGTGGCCGTTCTGTGAAAAAGGTTGGCTCAGGAGCAAAATGAATTCAACATGTGGCAAAATTTCAAATAAGGCCCACGTGAAAGGCAGTTTCAAATCCAGTGCAGATTTCTTGTTTAAAATACTTTATAATAGGGCCCCCTTGTTGTTTACCGCTAACAGACTAAGCAGCCATGGCAATATGGGAAAGCTACTGCAGTCATAAGAGTGATAACATTTCTTGTTACAGTGTATGTGCTAAAATTTGATCATCCCATTTGACAGACGTACATACTGCATGCACACTGTAGTTAAACGTACAGCAAATGCAGGAACCTATTAAAAACCAGTATGACTTTACAAAAATTAATAACATCTGGCCATATTTATATACTTGTAGTTGAAATGACGTTTTTTAATGCTGGGGTTTATTTTCTGGGAGAGTTTATAGACCTTATACAAAAAACGGCTGACATTGTAATAGTTTTTCTATTATCTACATTCAAATTAGCTCTACTAATCTAGTTCAAGCTAAAATGTCCTTTTGATTTTTGAACTTAAGTACCATCGATGTTAGGCTAATTTGAATGCCAACATAAGAATATTAAAATGCCAGCCATTTTTCCATTGGGTCTATCAGTTTTATTTTTGTTTAGTACATTCTTTATGTTTAATTTGGAAGAAGGGCTTTCTTCATTAGCAGAGGTTTTGCATTTCAAAATGGTTAATCATATATTAGATTAATATATTAAATAACTGATAAAATTAATTACTTAAAAGTAGTTTTAAACACTGAGTTTGTAAAAGCAACAATGTTGACCTTAAAAGCTTGTTATCATGTTACTGGACAGAGGTTTGCCTCTTAGATTTGGCGGAGCTATTTATTTTTGGTGGGTTTTTTTTTTGGAGGGGCGTGGCTCATATTCAAAATTTAAGAATGATATTGGTTAATTTTTAGCAGCTAAGGAAACATGTATTAAATGCACTTTCCACTCAACTAATTTGTAACACTACATACATGTACATTACATGGACTGAACACAAATTAATTACCTTTTGGATAGATAATTAGGGGCTCCTGTGAAAGTTGTCTTCTCACCCGTTCAGAGTTCATCCACAGGTGCTTTAAGCAAGAAAAAATATATATACCGTAAATGATCTAATAAACGCCCCCTCTCTTATGAACGCCTCCTATCTAATTAACGCCCCCCTAAGCTGACAAGTTCATATTAAATGCCCCTCTTTAACAAACGCCCCCTGTCTAATAAATGCCCCGCTTCCCTGAAAACCACACATACACTAGAAACAGATGTAAAATACAATCAATCAATCTATTCGCGTTCTTGCTTAATTAACACCGGTGTGCGAGTTGCGTCTTAACATTGAGCAAAAAGAAATACCAGTACCCTTTTCCGCTGCTTTGTATGAAACATATACTGTTATGGATTTGTAGACGGCTTAGACCTATCAGCGGACGGACTTGATAGTATGCTTAAGCTCTGTCATTTAGGTTATTAACAATAATACCATATTTAGGTTACCATGTTACAGTTATTAGAACAAATGCCCCTCTCTTTTAAACGCCTCTTATCTTTTAAACGCCCCCCTCGGACCCTTGAAATTTAATAAATGCCCCCGACGTTCATTAGATCATTTACGGTAAATACATTTAGCATAATACATGTAAATACCAAATACATGTAAGCTGTACAATAATATTTTCATTTATTTAATACATGTATTATCTGTTCACCATGCTGACAGTATACCCCAAGTTGGTCCAAAAAATTTGATTCTTTGGTTGACATCCACAATTATTCATTGAGACTGCAAGCTGCTGAGGTAGAAAGTACTCCTTGATGGTAATAAATAAAATGATCTTTAAGCAACTGTACAGGGCACCCGTACACTTGTATTTAGCCTTTAAGGTTATGAGTTCTGACAAAAAATGGGCATCTGATGCCTAATAAACTAGTATTTCATACAAGTTCTAAAATCCTGCATAGTGTAGTGTTTAACCTACCCCAGTGATCATAGCCTGCAGTTCTTCATCACCTCTCACGGTTATTCTGTCTCCTTCTTCATCTTCATCTGCAATGGAATTCCAAATTAAAATAATTATTAAGATAAAGAGAATTAAACCATCGCGAATTAACTAAAAGAGCCTACCACACTAATTTACAGAGTCCCACATTATAAAGCTTGATTTAACGGCAAAAAGGTTAATCCAAGAAGAAATAATTCTGAAACTCGAGAAGCAGAAACTGAAATGACAGTGATGCTGTTATTTATTGGAGGAGTTATTGTTCCAAGAGTAGATAAGTAACAAAATATACTCTAACCAATACATTTTATCCAGATAGTGATAGTGCTGGAAAGAGTTATTCACTCTTTAAACAACCGGGGCCAGTTCAACAGAAAAGCAAAACATTATGCTCATTTTTGTTCAAAGAGTAGATAAGTAATAAAATATACTCTAACCAATACATTTTATCCAGATAGTGATAGTGCTGGAAAGAGTTATTCACTCTTTGAACAACCGGGGCCAGTTCAACAGAGAAGCAAAACATTATGCTCATTTTTGTATTGACACATTGTAAACTCCCATTTTCTTTGCGGAAGACACAAGGATTCTGCTTCCAGATTCTTGAAACAAAAAAGCCCGCAAACATTTTGCTAAAACAAGCTAAATTACTTCCTCTTTTGCTAACAGAGATGACAACATGGACTTTTACATGTAGCTTGTAACTTAAGGCAGTTGTCAGTTATGCCAGAAATCGTCAACTCTGAACTGCTTGCAATTAAAGTGTAGTTGTTGAAAAAAATTTCAGACACAGATATATACATGTAGCAGGTTTGATGAGTTGATCATCATCAATATTTGATGAATTGTTGATTTCCAGCTTGGCAGATAAATCCACTGCCATTCCATGTGCATGTAAAACAACAATGGTGGGTTAATATTGACATTTTTCACGGCTATCTTCATCTTCTTCAATCCACTGCTTTTGGTGATTGAAGCAGTCACCATAACTCATACTCCATGTAAGGTATCTGTTCTCTGTACGTGTATGATTAACAGAACACCTTTGCTATGTGATTTTTGATTTTGAAATTTTCTTTTATGTTGATGGTAAAACATGCAGTGTGGATTAAAATGTCTTGTTTAAGGAAACATATGGCAGCTAGACAACTGCACCTTTGCATTATACTCATGGTACTTAGACCTTGGTGGGAGGGGGTTCTCCTACTGGGAGATGTCACTCAACAGGATATGGCTTTTCAATCTCAAGTCATTTAAGGATGGTGCCTACTAATACAGAAGTATTTTTGTGGGGTTTATGACTGTGCGGGAAAAGCAGACCTTTGCAAGGGCTATTGGAATCCAAAAAGAAAATTGGGGGTAGCCACGCATTTTTCAGAGATAATTTAGCAACAATAGTTCTAAACGGCGCTAAAATATAAAGAAATGTATGGCAGTTTTTCCTAAATTGAAGCTTAATTATCTCTGAAAAATGCATGGTTAGCCCCCATTTTCTTTTGGGATACCAACAGCACTTGCTATTAGTTCTGCTTTCTCCGCATAATTTTAAACCACGCAAAAATATCCCCGTATTAGAGAGCACTACCCATAGGAAACCCGACTATCTCGAGATGCGCAGAACGTATGCGCAGTAACAATAGTAGGCACCGTCCTTAATAATAGGGTGTTAAATTTTGGAGTTCAGTGGGAGCCCTCAGGGAAAATGAAAATATTATTTTCCCTGACATAAATTTCTACTATCAAATCTTGAAGATTGCACCTGATTACATGCCTCTATATCAAATGTCTAGAATATCCACCTCCCACCCCTCCCCACCAACATTGTGAATTAGGGGGCAAGAATATTTTTAGTTACTTCATGGCATAAGGAACATGTTTAAAAAAAAAAAAGCAATGTACCTTGAGATAAACTAGAGCATAAACTAGAACAGCTCTAGAATTTAGGTAGGTAGGGTGTTGGTTAAATTTGTTGAAAATAAGCGACATCAATATTCTCCGCGACATTGTATTCATCAATTCCTGGTAGTTAGTAGTTATAAATATTTATAATTAAGATTTTATAGATAGTCCTGTAAACAGACTCATCACGTTATTTTTAACATTAGAATTGTGTGTATCTAAGGTAGTCCGTTACGTAAGCCTTATTGGCTTCCTCAGGCTACCTTGCCTTGTTAATGTTTTGTTAAAATCATATTCATTATTTTGTGTGTGTGTTTAATGTCTTCATACTTACATTCAAATGCAGTGGTAGTAGTGTGAGGCATCACCTGAGATATTGCCTCCTATCACACAAAGCACAAAGTCATTAAACATTATTTTACTATCTGTGAATGAACACATTCAGAATCATCGTTATTATATACCTCTACATGTACGTGTCAAATGACATGATGATGACCAAGATCTACACCATAATGTGATAAATGAAATTATGAGGATAATGATGATGTTAACAATGAAGATGATACTGATGACGATCATCATGATCATGATCAATGTTATGTTAACAATGATGATAATGGTGATAATGACAATGGTGACAATAATTTATTAATTGCAACAGAAATGCACCACCACCACCGTGTATATTCCTGTCAATGGACACATAAATTAAATACCAAACTGATCAATTGACTGACATTTGCATTTCTAGCTCTATATTAAAGCTTTTGACGTATAAACAGTTATTTTAAAAAATCTACAGCTAAAGATAATTAATCATCCACAACAATGTCAGTTCTGATAAAATGAATACATTCACCTCAAAAACCTGCAATCACCTATAATCTTATTGTAAGTAAACTTTACTTTATTATAAGAAGCAAAATCAAAGCCTAAAGGTTTAACATTGTACAAAAATGAAGGGTTCCTCACGATAATGTCAGAACCCGGCCGGCTCTGAACTACGCAATGTTTCGTAAATTAGGAATATTTCCTGCGGCCCAAATGTACGTTATCAGGTTATACCACATGAAATCTAACCTATTAGAAACACCGATTGATCAAATATTTAACGTCGAATGAAACATTCTCATGATATATATTGTATGGGATGTATTTTTAATCGACTGATTTTCAAACAAGCAAACATAAGCTTAATTTCATGATCAGGAATTATAATATACTTAAGCTTTTCGTGGCTACATACCAAGACATCTCGAAAAACAATATTCTGGTGAACAGTCCAATCTACGGCTTCTCCTTCATCAGGCACAATTCGTATCACCAGAGAAGGTGACAAGGACATAAGGCGATAAAATCATTTCACTTCAATTCCTCGCAGTTCATTTCCCGATCGAATCTTCTCGCTTTTCCTAGTTTGCAAAAAGTGAAGGGCGTTCCAGCTCAACTGAGCTGACCGCGAGAGACGAAGCCTAGTTTCGGTATCAGATCTCGCGCGATCGTATTTCTGGTTAAGCAAATATCCGGATTTTCGAGAGAGATTGTTGTCGTTTCGGTCTCCGAAAAGGTAGGTTTTGAGAGTAATTTATCGTTTTTAAGAAGCCATACGTCCTTGATATTTAATGTAATTGCTAACTTGACATCAGCAACTTACTACGGATCCATCGTCACGTTTCCGACTGGAACCTTCCGACTCATTTCTAGACCTTGACAATATACACGTACGTAATTGTACGGGGCGTTCCATATTTCGATGCATGCATCATGTCTAAAAATTAGCCTGCTTCTCACATTTTTAAGAAAGACAAGGGAAGATTTCCGTACTGTCCCATACATTAATTATGTATACATTTTGCAACACATACTCTATTTATGTTCGTCGTTTATAATATTGGAAGAGGGTTAATATCACAGTGGTGCCTGACGAATTAATGGAAGGGGCTAGGGAAATCTTTCGGAAAAATATACCTCCAAGTGCTTAATGTTCGACGTTGCAAGTTACTGTCACGTTTAGCTAATTGGAAGCTTTATAATTTATGTGATTGCGATCCTTACAGATACATGAGCCCACTGTTGAGGGTGTGGGAAAGGGTGGGGAGGGACTTGAGTTGTTGGGTGAGAATGCTTGGCTGAGAAGGGTGAGGCATGTAATATTTAGGGGTTTTGCTAAAAGGCGGCCCACAGCCCACCTCAAAGCAAACAGCCCAGTGGCCCACTTCACAGTTCATGGCCCGGGGATTTTTTTCATAAGTAAATCACACATTTTTAAGCTACTTTTTCCTGGTTTTTTAAGTAATAAAATAAGTAAGAAAAAGAAATGAGGAGGGTTGAACAAAGAGTCCAGGCTGGAACCTTACCACTACACTACCAACAACTGGCTGCCACAATCAGAAATTTTTTGGCTAGACATCCTAACCCCAAATATAAAGGCTAGCTGCAAGCTACCTAAGCTAAATTAATGTAGGCTAACCAGAATGTTATTTTGCAAGTCACCAGTGTGACACGTACATACCAGTCTGTCACGGTAAGTATCTGCCATCTTAAAGTGGGCGTAAAAAAAAATTTCCTGGCCGTAAACTGTGAAGGAGGCTGCCAGGCCGCTTCCTATGAGGTGGGCTGTGGGCCATCAGGCCGCTGGCTGCCTTTTAGCAAAACCCAATATTTAGGGCATTTATAAAGATGAAGTGTGCATCTTGTCAAGAGCATCATATTGTGAGAGTCGCCAATGGGGGAATGAAATCCATCACATTCCATACCGACCGTGTCATTGAGAGCTTTGACACATAAGTCAACTCTTGCCTTGCAGACACCTTGCTATTATGGACACCCCAATAACACTGACAGCAGCTAAATCCCCGACAAAATAAATTTCAGGATTATTTTGATAAAATTAATTCCCCTATTTTAGACTCCCATTTTATAGGGCACTAACTTGCGGTTCAGGGGATGTCCACAATAAAGGGAGTTGACTGAACTTGACAGGAGAAAACTTTAGATTTTCTTTACCACTAAATGCAAATTTCTGAGGTGATTACTTGTGGCATTCCGAACCATCAGGGGTGCCCCCAACTTGTATGTTCACTTTAAACTTTGACTTTTGTACTTTTATCATGGTGACTGCATTTTGTTTTACAACAAATTCACAGGCTTTTTTTAACGAATCAATAATTTATAAATGTTTAATCAGATTTAATTTCAATCAATAATAATTATTGTAATCGATTTGATTATGAAAATTACGGGTAGAATCATATTTACAGCGTTTCGGTGTCCTCATGACACCATCATCAGGTCAAAATATAATGTTCAACAGATAAGAAGAATACCTGATGATGGTGTCATGAGGACACCGAAACATTGTAAATATGATCACTTTATCATGCCTGATAGGAATTATTGTAATAACTTGTTTATTGATTATTGACCATCATTGACTGAACTGCAAATTTCAGATCGCCTGAATTATGCAGAGCACATGGGTTGTGATTGGTGGATCAGTCTTACTACCCAACGTTGGTGGATTTCTGGGAGGATTTATAACCAGGTCTCATATTAAAGACTGGTATGACAAAGGTATATTAAAATATTGATGTATTGATTTTCCTGTATCTACATGCAAGAAAAAAAAAATGAAATGTGCAGAATCTTCTCAAATTTTGTTTACAATCATGAGTTTGGTCTGCATATTTGTTTGTCCATTTTTTGACCTGGAGGTGTTATTTCCTTTCTGTTACCATGGAAACAGACAGTGGTTTGCCGCACTTAAAGTAATTGTAGAAATTTTAGTCAGAGTAATGTGGCTTACTGATGAAAAATATCTCTGACTTTTGCTCAAAATGAAGACTTATCCTCTTGCCTGAACCTTAAAACTTGATTTGCATCCGCTGCAGTCCTACAGTAAACAGGAGATGCTTCCCTAATTTCTATAATATGCAAACCTGTGTACATGTATGCACAGGTCTCCTTTATATTATTTTATAAAGTTTCATTTCAACTCTCATTTTAGATTTAAAGAAACCTTCCTGGCGACCTCCAAACTGGCTTTTTGGTCCAATGTGGACAAGCTTGTATTCTGGCATGGGCTATGCCTCATATCTTGTGTGGCGAGATGGTGGTGGGTTTGGTGGTGATGCAAAAACAGCTCTTGCTTTGTATGGAACAAACCTGGCTTTGAACTGGCTATGGACTCCTATTTTCTTTGGTTCCCACAAATTAGGGATGGTAAGAAACATTACGTTGTAGATACATTAATCAGTGTCAATGGTGTCTAGCACAGAATGCTAGTATTGCAAACAGTCCATCCCGATCTAATCATTGGAATTGGAAATATAGTAGTTTGATCGAGTAGTGGGGAGTACCCTTCACGGAAAAAAAATCTCTTGGATCAGCAAATTGGTCCAGTTGTTCAAAAGCTGAATAGAGGTAATCCCTGACAAGCCCGGTAGCCTGGGGCGCCCAAGAAAATGCTCTGGGCTCCTAAAGGGGCAAGAATCTTCTGGAAGAATCTTTACTGATTGATAATGGTAATAGGGCTGATGGAGTCCAATTCGTTCTGTTAATTATGAGTGATTAACAAAATTTGCAACCAGGCATGCAGCGGGAATCCGATTTGTTTAATCACAAGTATGATTACAGACAGAATTATACGACACAAATTCCTGTTACCAATTAATCATAAATCTAACAAAATTTGAGAAAAAAAGCCAACAGTTTAACTTTTTCGTGAATAAATAGAGGGCAACCGTGGCTTAACTTTCGAGATCGATTTACAGGTAATTACAGCGCGTGCAAATGACGTGTACTGTCCTATTACACCGGGCATGACCCATGCACTGTCCTATTAATGCTCAAATCATGGCTGCTGATAGCCAATCAGATTCGAGAATTTTGTCATAGTTTTGACTAGTAGTAAACTTCCACTGAAAGTTCATGTTAACCCAGGATTAGCTTAAGAGTGCCTGACTGTAACTTTCGAGAATCGCTGGCCAAGCTTGAAAAATCGAAACTCCTGACAATTTGCCTGAAGTTTACTTTTGGGGAACTATCTTCGAAAATATTATTTGAATGTTCTGGAAATTTATAGTTTTCGAGAATTTTGGAGAAAACGAAATTACGGGTTTTGCCTCATTAATTATGCAAAAATCTTACTCAAAATTAGCCAAGTTCAATACGCTTGTGTTGAAAAAGTATACAACGCTAGAAATCGAGGTCGGTTTTGACTAAGAGCATTACTCACCTACTTTCTACCAATGGGACCTATATAAACTTTTGTAGAACTTTGAAAGGTCTGATGGCTCTTTTAAAAATTGACATTTTGAGGACTTTGCGATGAGGTGAAAATTTAGTAAGTTTGAAGGTTTAAAATGCACCTTGGTATGTCAGTTATCGACTCGAGAGGAACATTGTGATGAAGCTTGGGTCTTCGTCTTTAATAATACGAAATAAAAAATCTGGGCAATCAATGCACGCGCTGACGAAAACCAAAGGTAGTGAGGCTTCGTTAACAAATTTGCATAATTCGCAACTGTTGAGAAAATGCTTTGTTGCGGCGACTCGGTGAAAACATTTACCCAAGCTATCTTCAAATGGTCATTTTATCTCATATTGCATTTGCCTGTTTCTCTTTCTTTTTTAATAACGTGGTAGAAAAGATCTGGACAAAAAAAAAAGTGTGTGATCGGAAAAGAAAATATTCGCCAAATTGTGGTGGGAAATTTGCATAATGCAAATCTCCCAATAAATCTTTCTGCAAAGGAATCTAATTGGGAAGGTTTCGTTAAGAGTCTATTATAAAAGGAGTCAAAACAACGTTTAATAATCTGATTTCAACAAATAATTGTCGAATCTTAACCTTTAAATTTATATAGTGCCAAACTGATGATCGCGATTGCGTTACCTGCATCACGTCAATAGCTGTCGATATTGCCCACAAACTAACTTGTGCTGCAAAATTGCCATTTACAACAACTAGAAAAAAGACCTTTATTTACTGGCATATAAGCGGTTTTGCAAAAAATTAAAAGTTCACATGACACTGGAATCACGTTTAAAATATACACACTTGTCAAATGAGTGCGAAAGTTATAGACATAGAGTCGGTCAAAGTGAATATTATTAATTAAATCAAGTTTGTTTACTGCATGGAATGCTTTTTCAAATAGCTTGTCCAACCTTTCTCGGTGGCCTTCCAAATAATAATCACCCAGAAGTGGGTCAGTAAAAAAAGAAACCCTCTCTGCTCGTGCTGTTTGATACTGTACCTTCGCATGTGACTGAAAAACAATGTCAGCCGGCACGCCATATTTTAACGTAATTACTGGTATGAAATAACACACATGTATGGATACACGCTTGAAAACCTGTGTGCCAGTTTCCGTTTAACAAAATAATACTCATTTCTTCCTACAGTCCACATTGGCTGTAGGGCATGCATTTATCTTTGTCGAATGTCAACAAGAGAAACACGGCTATCTCAGTGACATTGTATGCACGCAATGTCTACTGCGTACATCACTGATAGCCCAAGCTCTATGAACGTTCAAGAGATCTTTGTTTGCCTTTTGTATTGTCACGTTGTAATTCGAGTGTCACGATGAGTGTTACACAATGGCGTAAATTATAAAGGTTTGTATGGGAATTTACGAGAGTGTTTTGGAGTCGAAAATAAAGGGCATAAATGGAACAAAAATGGCTTACCTTGTCTCTTGATGTCTTGCTAGTGTTTGTGTGCCATATTATGGCCATTTCAGTACGATTCCAGTGGGTTTTTAAAGGTTTGCTGAACATTTTCCTCAATCTATATCCTGCTCTATATGTCCCCTAAAGGTTGGTCACTTCAGTAGTAGTAGTATAGGCCTTATCACGGTTTTCGACGCCATTTTGACGAGTAGGCAAACAGGCTCGAAATAACAGTGTTTGTATGGAAATCCGATGTGAAATAATTTTCATAAAACATCGCTTCTGAAAAATTCATGAATTGGAAACTTTTGGCAATAGGAAAAGGATTTTAAGAAAAAAATTGGAGGGATGTAGCTGTGCCAGAAAGCGTCGAGTCGTGTTTTGAACTTTTCATACATTTGTCTGTTAGCGAACCAGCCGTGAACTGATCTAAAAATAGCTCGCGGGAAAAAAAAAAAGGAAATGTATGGAAAGTTCAAAACACGACTGGACGCTTTCTGGCACAGCTACATCCCTCCAATTTTTTTCTTAAATCCTTTTCCTAGTCCCAAAAGTTTCCAATTCATGAATTTTTCAGAAGCGATGTTTTATGAAAATTATTTGACATCGCATTTCCATACAAACACTGCTATTTCGAGCCTGTTTGCCTACTCGTCAAAATGGCGTCGAAAACCGTGATAAGGCCTATTCTTTGAAATGATTGCAACGTTAACAAGGAGGAGAGTATAAAAGGTGAGTCGCGGACAAGGACTGTGGACCGCGGACTGGGTATAGGTGGAATATGGACTACGGACTGGGTTTAAAGGAGAACTGAAGTATGACAATCATATCTTTCTTGTATTCATTTTCATTAAGTTTAAGACGTATAAAATCAAGTTTCGGTAGTTATTTTTGTCCCTTTATTGTTGTTTTTGAGAAACAAAACAAGGACTGGGAATAAAATAGTGAGGATCGACAGTGCAAACATAAAATCTTGCTTTATCTCAGCGAAACAGCTGGATTTTTAATACGCGCTGAGGAGAGTCCGGCATTTTAGTTTTTTAGCATTTATCTCAGGGTTCGATATGATGAAAACTTGCTCTTGCAGTGCAGATTAAATGCGCAAAAGGATGTTTGATGATCATTGACCTGGTCAACCAATGAGGCCATGTGCACAATCATGTAGATGTCGTACATAGACATTTATGCAGTAGACATTGGTGAGATACCCGTGTTTCTGTTGTTGACATTCGACAAAGATAAATGCATGCCCTACAACCAATGTGCACTGTAGGGCATGCAGTCAGTCCGTAGTTCGTAGTCCATAGTCCTCCTACTTTAGTACCTTTTTAATACCCAGTCCGTGGTCCACAGTTCTTCGTCTTTATACCGACCACGTTTTTAACGTTGCAATTTATTTCAAAGAATACTATTGCTACCGAAGTTACCAAGATTTTGGGGAAATATATATATATATATATATATATATATATATATATATATATAGTAGGATACCGTATAGAGAAAATTTTTAGCGAACCTAAAACCCACTGGAATCGTACTGAAATGACCAAAATATGGCACACAATACCTGGCAAGATATTAAGGAGACAAGGTAAGCCATTTTTGTTCAATTCATGCCCTTTACGTTTCAACTCCAAAACACGTTCGTAAATTCCCATACAAACCCTTATAATTTACGCCATTGTGTAACACTCATCGTGACATGACAATACAAAGGTCAAACAAAGGTCATAGCGCTTGTGATGTATGCAGTAGACATTGCGCATATACAGTGTCACTGAGATACCCGTGTTTCTGCTGTTGACATTCGTCAAAGATAAATGCATGCCCTACAGCCAATGTGAACTATAGGTATAAACTGAGCTATTATTTTGTTAAACGGAAACACACAGGTTTTGAAGCTCTGTATTTCATACCAGTAATTGCGTTAAAATATGGCGTGCCGGCTGACATTGTTTTTCAGTCGCTTGCGAAGGTACAGTATCAAAGAGCACGCACAGAGAGGGTTTCTTTTTTTACTGACCCGCTTCTGGGTGATAATTATTTGGAATTTGAAAAAGCATTCCAGTAAACAAACTTGATTTAATTAATAATATTCACTTTGACCGACTCTATGTCTAACTTTCGCACTCATTTGACAAGCGTGTATTTTTTAAAGGTGATTTCAGTGTCATGTAAACGTTTAATTTTTAGCAAAACCGCTTATATGCCAGTTAATAAAGCCAGGTGAGGTCTTTTTTCTAGTTGTTGTAAATGGCAATTTTGCAGCACAAGTTAGTTTGTGGGCAATATCGACAGCTATTGACGTGACGCAGGTAACGCAATAGCGAGCATCAGTTTGGCACCATTATTTAAAGGTTAAGATTCGACAATTATTTGTTAAAATCAGATTATTAAACGTTGTTTTGACTTCTTTTATATGGAGGGTTTCGCTCAAATAGACTCTTAACGAAACCTTCCCAATCAAATTCCTTTGCAGTAAGATTTATTGGTAGATTTGCATTATGCAAATTTTTCCTACCGCAATTTGGCGAATATTTTCTTTTCCGATCACACACTTTTTTTTTGTCCAGACCTTTTCTACCACGTTATTAAACAAGAAAGAGAAACAGGCAAATGCAATATGAGATAAAATGACCATTTGAAGATAGCTTGGGTAAATGTTTTCACCGAGTCACCACAACATAGCATTTTCTCAACAGTTGCGAATTATGCAAATTTGTTAACGAAGCCTCACTACCTTTGGTTTTCGTTAGCGCGTGCATTGATTGCCCAGATTTTTTATTTCGTATTATTAAAGACGAAGACCCAACCTTCATTGCAATGTTCCTCTCGAGTCGATATCTGACATACCAAGATGCATTTTAAACCTTCAAACTTACTCAATTTTCACCTCATCGCGAAGTCCTCAAAATGTCAATTTTTAAAAGAGCCATAAGACCCTCCAATTTCTACAAAAGTTTACATAGGTCCCATTGGTAGAAAGTAGGTGAGTAATGCTCTTACTCAAAACCGACCTCGATTTCTAGCGTTGCGTACTGTTTCAACACAAGCGTATTGAACTTGGCTAATTTTGAGTGAGATTTTTGCATAATTAATGAGGCAAAACCCGTAATTTCGTTTTCTCCAAAATTCTCGAAAACTATATATTTCCAGAACATTCAAATAATATTTTCGAAGATAGTTCCCTAAAAGTAAACTTCAGGCAAATTATCAGGAGTTTCGATTTTTCAAGCTTGGCCAGTGATTCTCGAAAGTTACAGTCAGGCACTCTTAATCAGGCTTTGAACAGCTTGGCCATGGAATCAAAATTTTGGGTTTTGATTGCTAAAATTTCGATCCTGAGAGGCACCTACCCCGTGTTTAATTGATAAGGTAGCAAAATGTTTTGCTAAAAATAAAACTATACATATATATCGAACGTTTTCACTTTGCAATAGGCCTTTGGAGAGATCTGCCTGTTATGGTTAAATATCGCCGGATGTGTGTACACGTTCTACCCAATCAACAAAACTGCAGCAGGATTGATGTTACCTTACCTTGGTTGGGTCACGCTTGCCACGGCACTAACCTACTCCATCTGGCAGATGAACAAGCCTTCCATCAAAGAAGACTGATACTGAGCGGAGAAAAGCGACCGTTTGAAAGCAGAGGGGAAAGCGATACACAACTGATCAATGATATAGGCCAATAAAATCCGTAAACATTGTACTGTACTAGAATAAGTGCTTGTGTTCATAATTTGTTCTTGGTGTTCTTGTTTTTGTTGTTGTTGTTGTTTTTTCTTTTGCGTGAAAACGTCTTTTTTTGTTTCGTAAGCGGTGATCAGTTTACCTGTCTCGTCTAGATGCTAAAATTCTAATGATTTCCATATTCATGCAAAGTTTGGGTATTGGTAATTCGAAATTCTTGAAGTCTAGCCAGCCTGGAGAATAAAAAAAATTACAACACTTAGAAGGACGCGCCAGCACGTGCAAACTGGGCAACTATTTTTTTATGGTGTTTTTTTTTTTTGTAGCGGCATTTTTCAAATGTTTGTTTGGCGTAAATCATTACGTACGGCCTTCGTGAAATCTACCAACGCTTTTATTGCAAGCTGTAGACTCTTTCTTTCTTCTTTTTATCCCCAGTTAGAATCAATAACTCAAGATTACTGTCAAATGAAAATATATTTATTTTTTTGTTTTATGCCCTTTCCTAATTATTTAATTAGTAAATCATCAAAGTTTACTTTGAACATGTATAAGGTGTAATTTACAAGTAAATGTTATAAAAGTCTTTTTGTTCTTATTGTTTCTCGTTACACACTCCTTGGACATTCCTTTTCTTATTTTTGCACTCGGTGCTGTTTTTCGGTTCATTCTAACCTTTATCTTCCCACAGTCTCTCCTCGCCCATTCCTGGGGTATTTTTAGAGTTTGTTTAAGCTACCACTGAAATGTGTGTTAAAACTTGTTTTATTATGGTCCTCTTCGTTTTACGTTTTTCAAAAATGAAAATTAAGACCGTTTCTCTATAGTTTACGATAGGCGCTAAGATTTAAATGCAGCTCCACACATCAAAGATCGCAATCGTTTCCTTTGCAACACACACTAGTTAGTGTACCAGTAATTTGTAAGTCTAGTTAACCACCTTATGTTCTTCTAAGGATCTACAGACACTTTTCGGCCCCAGATTCGCTTTTCTGACTCAAGCGCTATTTCAAGCAATTGAAACTCTTGTCACTCCACGTCATCCACTATGCACTATTATTATGCCCGGTCAGAAAAGGCAGTATCCGTGGTAGAAGCAGCAAACATGCTACTTATTTTCCTAACCAGAACGTCAGTTTACAGCCATTTTTTCTCTCTATAGTCTCTCCTTCGCACTCTCGAGGGGAATTCAGGGAAAGGAAAAATCAGTAAAGTGAGTGCAAGGGCACAGGATCACTGACTTTCGTCTTTTGCCCCTGTTCTTACAATACTTCGCCGATGACTCCCGTAGAGCTCGCCGCTGCAGAGAGAGCTTTCTCATAGGGTCTTTCCGATAGGGCAAGATGGATGCATCAAAGCTTTACAATCCTATTGTATGGTCGAGAAAGGCAACACGAAAGCTGTCTAACTAGACTGCAAAACATTTCCAATTTTTTTGTGTTATTAAGTCGTAGCAACGTGTGGTCTTTGAAGGGAAAGTCTGGTGCATGTGGGGGTCGCGCGTGTGAGAATCCACGCTTCCTGCGGTTAAGGTTCGCGAGTTCGCGTTTTCGATTCTCCCTCCGTGATATAGAATTTAAAAAGAAAACAGCAACTGTTTTGCAGTCTACTACATCTTCCGAATAAGATTACCCTAGTTCGAAATTTAAAAGTAAGCGTGGAGGAGACCTGAAGGGGAAAAGAGTTTTAAGTTATTCGTCTAGCTTATGAAAAACACCTACAATAGCCTGTGACAATAGACGCCTTTCCCGGCTTCCGTTTCATCCGCCTCGTAAAGAGAGTGGATGAAACGAAAGCCGGAAAAGTTTCCGCGCTCGTTAAAAAAAAGCTGATTCGAACTCTGTCAACTTTACACTCCGATGGACAATGTTTCAGGTGACGCCCCACTCTCTTTCCGTCCACTTTTGGCCTTCTGACTTCTGTCTGAATTACACCGTCCAACATCGGGGAGCTTAAGCAACGACGACGGCGACGGCAACGACAACGCCGCAAAATAAGAGGTTTAATGACCAAAAACAATCGCTCTGCTCGTGCGTTTTACATTTTGATACATTTCTTTGCCGTCCTCTGCAAAACAACAACGTGAAATGACCAAATTTAAGGGTTTGTGGAGAACGTGAACGCACGGCGGTGAATTTTTCATTTTCTTTCTTAACTTGTAGTACGCCACTCTTACCAATTTAGTTCCTGCATAGTTTGCCATTTTTGTAAAAGTTGAGCGAGTTGAAATAATCGTGAAGTAGCACAAATGAAATAAAGATATATTTTCAGGTAATGTTTTTGTTGCCGTCGCCGTCACTTAAGCTCCCTAATTGCTTCCTTGTTCCGTGATATTCCCGGCCAGTGTTAATAAATGTACTCTCTGTTGGCATCGTGAGGTAAATCGATATCGTCCTCCAGCTTGACTTTAAGGTAACTACTACCGTTGTGCTTTGTCCTGGAGTAACCTGTCTTTATAAATTGGTGTATCTACGAGGTGAAATAAGAAAACGTATACTAAATATATATGTGTCCGGGGAGGGGGGGGGGATGGTATTCCCCTATATAAGCTATGTAGGTATGTGCGGCCCAAAGGGAATGGTTATTGAGCCGTTTTGGTCAGAAATAGGGTATAAATTTAACTAGATCTAACTATTTTGGGCTGAAAGTATGACCACGGGTTTTACAGAAACGGTTATGGATACTAGAAACCAGATCTGAAAAAGGACACCGGAAAATTACATATTCATTATGGGTAAAAGTCCACAAAGTAGCAAAAAAGTCTGCCAGTTAATATTAGTGGATAAATGTTACGTAACGTTTAAAAAACGAGCAGGAGTGTTTTGTCGGGTTTTTTGACCCGATAAACCAGGTGCTGCGAGTTTTTTGAACGGCTTCAAAAACATTCCTGCAAAAACGTGTGTCAGAGTTCATAACAATATGTTTTTGTGAACGTCAGTGGAAATTAGCAAACGGTAAAAACACTGCATACTAATGAGGAGTGTTTTATCAGCTGATAAAACACTGCATACTAAGGAGGAGGTTTATCGATATAAAGTCACTGCACGTGATGTATTATCGACCATTTGATAGGTCAATGGGCTTATGAATTATTAATGTGGCGAGAGCCGTTTACCACAAACCGGAGATAATTACAAAACAACCACTACCATTGTTAAAACTTTGAATGCGCCCAATTCAAATCCTATATCTTTGAAAATTTGTCGATATTAGGCGGGAAAAAGTGAAAGACATTCGAGAAGCGATTAGTTTGTTAAGTTCCCTTTTTAGACTCATTTCAAAGCATTTGTGGGGAAAGTTCGTTTTGGGTAGAGTTTCCTCACGGAGCGGAAAAATAATGTATCAGAAAAGGTCTGCGTTCTTTTTCCTTCACAGTTATTAACGTATTATCAACCGTCAGAAAGTGCATGTGAAACATCCCTGTTCCTTACACTGATTCCTGTATTTTGATTTGCAACTTGAATTGAAGCCACCAGAAAGTCAAAACCTTGAAGAACTTACAGTATAATAGAAAAACACCCAACGCCCAAAAACATGTGACAGGCACGTATCAAAGTACACACAGAACACAACTCATATCATGGGTGGAGGTTAATGTTAACTCACCTTGTTTCTGTTGTGATAACCAAAGTAAATAACGACGATGATGACAAGAATCAACATGAAAATCGCTGGGAAATTACTGCTCTGATGGTGGAGCAACGGAATTCTTGTGCTACAAGAAAGCAAGAAAAGATACTAAAACTGAACAAATAAACACGGCTTACAAAGAGACATTTGGAAGCTAGTCTATTTTAATAGATTTAAACAGCATCGTTTTGCCCAACACGTAATTACATCCGAAGTGAGATGAAACTGATCCACTTAGGATGTCCATCAACAGAGAATAACAACAACAACAACAACAACAACAATTTGTTTATAAATTAAATTCAGATTACATAACGGGCTTGTCCCACAAATAGCCACAAAGCTAGTCGGGGCGGGACAAGACGAGCACGAGAACATAATGGAAAAAAAATTACAGTAAAATACAAACATGCTGGATAATAACGCAGATTTAGATAAGACTATGCATCAAAATTAAAGAAAATTATATGTAATTTTTTATTATCATTAATATGACTTTGTTAGCTTTTCGCAATTTCTGTTCGTTAGTCATGTTGTTTGGTACTCGCAACTCCTCTCCGCACCGCACGTGCTCCAACTAACTTAATCTTTACAAATTATTGTTCTTGTACTTATGCAAGTTTCCCTGAAGTCACGTGCGCATCCTCCCCCCCCCCCCCGCCCCCCCCCCCCCCCCAAAAAAAAAAAATCGCTGAAAATTACCAAAAGGCATCATAAAAAGTTTTAACACTTTATACTGGGTAAGTCTCAATCTGTTTTTAATAACTAATTGGACGGAGGGAACCGTAAGAAAATACAAAAATGGAGCCAAGTAGTTACACCCTGTGCTTCGATGGCGTAGATGACCCGCAATTGTTTACTTCCGTTTGGCTTACCTTTCAACCTCAGTGGTAGCTTGAGTACTTCCCGCTATTCAATAAGGAAAAGAAGATAAAAGGAACCAGTGCTTAGTATCCTCACGTTGAATAAAATAGCGCGACTGGACTTGGCGTGTGTTAAAAGGAAGATGTGGTAAACAAACCTTTACAACTCGATTGAGGCTTAAAAAAAAAAAACATTTTGGGGGACCCAACGAGCACATTTAAGAAAACTACTTGAAATGTTGTCTCCTTTGTTCTCAGATCGTTTTGTGCCCCTTTATAGACAAATTGTATGTAAGCAAATACAGTTTGATCTGTACGTCCCGATGTTTTAGCTGAAAATTTAAGTTGTAGACAGTTTTAGGGAACGATATTGAAATCTTATTCCCCGAACTTACTAAAGCTGTTGTTGACTTTTCGAAAATGCTAGCTGACCTTTTCATATTGTTTACGGCACATTTGCCCCTTCGAAAACCAAAGGAATTAGTTTTACAGTGTTATCAAATTTTCAGCTGACATTTTGCCGAAGAAAGGTTTTAACTGAGTGTGCGTGTACTCTTTTTTTTTAATATTATATTGCGCATTTTCTATAAAATAATCAAACCGCATTACAACAATGTCTAGATCACTGATCAATTCCTACAGCAAAACAAGTTATAAACTGTCCAGTCCCATAACAGTAAACACCTTAAAGTTTCTCATACTTATTGCCGTCGATATCCCTTTGGCTGTTGAATTGAGCGATGGTTCTCTTGTTAACAATTTGTTTGAACTACCTTGC
Organism: Pavona decussata; assembly: GCF_977016875.1. Classification (NCBI taxonomy): domain Eukaryota; kingdom Metazoa; phylum Cnidaria; class Anthozoa; order Scleractinia; family Agariciidae; genus Pavona; species Pavona decussata. Next base: position 3,950,549 of record NW_028145528.1, on the reverse strand, counting down.
TCAGTGTTGGATGTCGTCGTAGTTTTTGAGTTTGGCGATGTTTGTGTAGTTGTTGATTGTTTTGTTGTAGATTTGGTTGAAGGAGCTGGTGGCTCGGCCTTGGTAGTCGTAGTTATAATGGTTGGTGGTACTTTTTTAGTTGTTGGTTCTTTTGATGTAGATGTGACTGAAGTCTTAGGCTTGGCTGATGTAGCCGCAGATGTCTGTCTCTTTGTTGGAACAGCTGACCGGTTTTCTGGCTCACTCATGGTAATCGTTGCTTCCTTTTCTTGTCGTTGAGTTCCCAACTTCGTTGTTCGAGGTGAGATTCCTTCCTCGCCTTCTATTGTTCCGTTTTGCTGGTTTTTTTTCATTTCCTGAATAATCCTGTTTATTAATGACAGAATTACTGACGATAACAGGTATCACATTCATTGCACACTTCAGTACAAAATAGCTTCCACACGCAGATAAAAAAGACCCAATCGAGGCGGGGGAGGGGCAGGTAGATACAAATGGAAAGAGAAATAAGAAATAGCATTTTGAAATATTACTTCTCGCACTAACTGTTATAAGTAATATCACAACGTGTTGCCGTAGTCTTCCCAAGATTTTAGAGGCGACCTCGAAGAAGAAAGGAGTATGATAAATCTGAGTATTAGTATTAGTGTAAATTAATGGAAACATTGAAAATGGCTTTTGTCTGTGCCGAGAGGCAATAACTTTGTTAATGTAAAGGAAATACTTGTCATACAATCTCGTTCCCAGAGCCCTCGTTACCCTTGTCCAGCGGAACGGGAAACGTGCCGCTAGATATAGGTAACGAGGGCTCTGAGAACGAGATTGCTTGTTATACTTATATTCATATCGATTTAAAGGGGATACGTCACGACCTGCACATGCGCGAACTGATTGTTTTGACAGCGATTGTGCTACAACAAAATTCCAATACCCACGACACGGTGGAAAGTGTGAGGGGAGTAAAATAAGATCAATCATTCAATGAGAAGGTACTTGAGCGGAGGTAGTAAGCAGTACCTGTCTCATTTCTTTTATAGAACACTTACTTTTTCTTTAGAAGATCTTTTACTTTTGGTCGACTCATAATTTCGTTTAACAATGCATCGATCTCTTCAGGACCTAAAGGTACAAGTTAAAAAAAATCAAGTACAACAACTTGCAATTGGTAGGTATCGGAAACTGAGTCCTTGTTTCAGGACTTTATTTTGACTACAAGGGTTACTCTTAAAGTAAACTGATGTTTGGTTTTATGTAAAGGTAATTTGGCCACCGTAAAGACATTCGACTGTTGACTTTTCGAGCGTTAGCCCTTCGTTTTGAGCGAATCTAGGAATTGTGGATTACAGGTGGATTGTATTTGGTTTATGTGGTGAGCGGTGGACCCGGCTACACTATTGGCTTACAGTAAATAAACCGAGCAAAAAAACAACGCGATCCGAAGAACTGAACTTTTTACTGGGTGTGCGTCTACTCTCAGGACTGATCACGTATTATTGGACTAAATTCAGGTTAAGTGGAACACAATACCCAAAAATCAGTAACATCTATCGTTTGCTGCCACGTGTAACGCTTGGACACATGCTTTAGTTTTCACTGATGGTTGTGACAAACATCCCGCAAAAATAAAATGCATTCTCTGCACACGTGGATCTCAGTTGGTTTATCAGATTGAGAAATCAGTCTGAATGAGGTTTCTTTCGTGGAATTACAACGTTTTCCTTTAGTCTGCAGAACGTTGCTCATCATCATCATCATCATCTTTATTATTATTATTATTTTCCAGTCGGTCGTGCTTCGCTCTCACTTCTCGCCGAAGAACGGCACGAAGAAGTATAAGGTCTGTTCTTCGGGCGGGCTTAACTGAAGCTATACATGTGCTAGGTACAATTCCGTTTTCCGATGAATGAAGTGAATTCCCATAACAGTTATGTAAGCAACTTACGCGATTCTAACCTATGGTCTCTGTGACACCGGTGCAGTGCTTAACCAACTGAGCTATCAAGCCAGGTATCCAGGACAAAAATCAGGATATTTTTTATTTACTTTCATACGCTTACTAAACTGGCTAGCCTTACCAAAGACGTTTAATCTTAAATCGGTCAGGATGCTATGGAGGGCGTAGAACCGCAAGCTAACATCAGCTGTTTGCCATATTTTGTCAGTTAGCCAGTCATATATGCATAAAAAAGACCGACTCTGTATGCACAATACAAAAAAACCTAAAACAATATCAACAACAAGTAAACACCTTAAGGTTTCTCATACTTATTGTCATTGATATCCCTTTGGTTGTTGAATTGAGCGATGGTTCTCCTGTTGACAATTTGTTTGAATTACCTTGCTCAGTGTTGGATGTCGTCGTAGTTTTTGAGTTTGGCGATGTTTGTGTAGTTGTTGATTGTTTTGTTGTAGATTTGGTTGAAGGAGCTGATGGCTCAACCTTGGTCGTGGTTTTTATTATAGTTGGCGGTACTTCTTTGGTTGTTGGTTCTTTTGTTGTTGAGGATGAGATTCCTTCCTCGCCTTCTGTTGCTCCGTTTTGCTGGTTTTTCTTCATTTCCTGAATAATCCTGTTGATCAATGACAGAATTACTGACAATAACAGTTATCACATTAATTGCACACTTCAAAACAAAAGAGCTTCCACACGGGGGAGGGGGGGGGGGGAGGAGTAGATATAAATGGAAAGAGAAATAAGGAATAGTATTTGTAATTCGTGACAAGGAATTAAATACATAAATTGACAAATGACGTTAGAAAAAAAGGGATAACAGTGCTGTGACGCAAACGGAGAGACGAACAGGGCAGAGCCCCAATTGGAACAATTTTGAAATACATGTATTAGTTCTTGCACTAACTGTTATGAGTAAGTATTACAACTGTGTTGCCGTAGTCTTCCCAAGATTTTAAAGGCGAACCCGAAGGGTAAAGGAGTATGATAAATCAGTATTAGTATTAGTATAAATGGAAACATTGAAAATGGCTTCCGTCTGTGCTGAGAGGCAATAACTTTGTTAATATGGAAAGGAAATACTTGTCATACAATCTCGTTCCCAGAGCCCTCGTTACCCTTGTACAGCGGAACGGGAAACGTGCCGCTACACAAGGGTAACGAGGGCTCTGGGAACGAGATTGCTTGTTATACTTAAATTCATATCGATTTAAAGGGGATACGTCACGACCTGCACATGCGCGAACTGATTGTTTTGACAGCGATTGTGCTACAACAAAATTCCAATACCCACGACACGGTGGAAAGTGTGAGGGGAGTAAAATAAGATCAATCATTCAATGAGAAGGTACTTGAGCGGAGTTAGTAAGCAGTACCTGTCTCATTTCTTTTATAGAACACTTACTTTTTCTTTAGAAGATCTTTTACTTCTGGTCGACTCATAACTTCGTTTAACAATGCATCGATCTCTTTGGGACCTGAAACTAAAGGTTAAAAAAATCAAGTAAAACTACTTGCAATTGGTAGGTATCGGAAACTGAGTCCTTGTTTCATGACTTTATTTTGACTACAAGGGTTACTCTTAAAGTAAACTGATGTTTGGTTTTATGTAAAGGTAATCTGGCCACCGTAAAGACATTCGACTGTTGACTTTTCGAGAGTTAGCCCTTCGTTTTGAGCGAATCTAGGAATTGTGGATTACAGGTGGATTGTATTTGGTTTATGTGGTGAGCGGTGGACCCGGCTACACTATTGGCTTACAGTAAATAAACCGAGCAAAAAAAACAACGTGATCCGAAGAACTGAACTTTTTACTGGGTGTGCGTCTACTCTCAGGACTGATTACGTATTATTGGACTAAATTCAGGTTAAGTGGAACACAATACCCAAAAATCAGTAACATCTATCGTTTGCTGCCATGTGTAACGCTTGGACACATGCTTTAGTTTTCACTGATGGTTGTGACAAACATCCCGCAAAAATAAAATGCATTCGCTGCACACGTGGATCTCAGTTGGTTTATCAGATTGAGAACTCAGTCTGAATAAGGTTTCTTTCGTTGAATTACAATATTTTCCTTTAGTCTGCAGAACGTTGCTCATCATCGTCATCATCATCATCATCATCTTTATTATTATTATTTTCCAGTCGGTCGTGCTTCGCTCTCACTTCTCGCCGAAGAACGGCACGAAGAAGTATAAGGTCTGTTCTTCGGGCGGGCTTAACTGAAGCTATACATGTGCTAGGTACAATTCCGTTTTCCGATGAATGAAGTGAATTCCCATAACAGTTATGTAAGCAACTTACGCGATTCTAACCTATGGTCTCTGTGACACCGGTGCAGTGCTTAACCAACTGAGCTATCAAGCCAGGTATCCAGGACAAAAATCAGGATATTTTTTATTTACTTTCATACGCTTACTAAACTGGCTAGCCTTACCAAAGACGTTTAATCTTAAATCGGTCAGGATGCTATGGAGTGCGTAGAACCGCAAGCTAACATCAGCTGTTTGCCATATTTTGTCAGTTAGCCAGTCATATATGCATAAAAAAGACCGACTCTGTATGCACAATACAAAAAAACCTAAAACAATATCAACAACAAGTAAACACCTTAAGGTTTCTCATACTTATTGCCATTGATATCCCTTTGGTTGTTGAATTGAGCGATGGTTCTCCTGTTGACAATTTGTTTGAATTACCTTGCTCAGTGTTGGATGTCGTCGTAGTTTTTGAGTTTGGCGATGTTTGTGTAGTTGTTGGTTGTTTTGTTGTAGATTTGGTTGAAGGAGCTGATGGCTCAACCTTGGTCGTGGTTTTTATTATAGTTGGCGGTACTTCTTTGGTTGTTGGTTCTTTTGTTGTTGAGGATGAGATTCGTTCCTCGCCTTCTGTTGCTCCGTTTTGCTGGTTTTTCTTCATTTCCTGAATAATCCTGTTGATCAATGACAGAATTACTGACAATAACAGTTATCACATTCATTGCAAACTTCAAATACAAAAGAGCTTCCACACGCAGATAAAAAAGACCCAATCGAGGCGGGGGGGGGGGGGGGGGGAAGGGGTAGATATAAATGGAAAGAGAAATAAGGAATAGTATTTGTAATTCGTGACAAGGAATTAAATACATAAATTGACAAATGACGTTAGAAAAAAAAGAAAAGGGATAACAGTGCTGTGACTCAAACGGAGAGACGAACAGGGCAGAGCCCCAATTGGAACAATTTTGAAATACATGTATTAGTTCTTGCACTAACTGTTATGAGTAAGTATTACAACTGTGTTGCCGTAGTCTTCCCAAGATTTTAAAGGCGAACCCGAAGGGTAAAGGAGTATGATAAATCAGTATTAGTATTAGTATAAATGGAAACATTGAAAATGGCTTCCGTCTGTGCTGAGAGGCAATAACTTTGTTAATATGGAAAGGAAATACTTGTCATACAATCTCGTTCCCAGAGCCCTCGTTACCCTTGTACAGCGGAACGGGAAACGTGCCGCTACACAAGGGTAACGAGGGCTCTGGGAACGAGATTGCTTGTTATACTTAAATTCATATCGATTTAAAGGGGATACGTCACGACCTGCACATGCGCGAACTGATTGTTTTGACAGCGATTGTGCTACAACAAAATTCCAATACCCACGACACGGTGGAAAGTGTGAGGGGAGTAAAATAAGATCAATCATTCAATGAGAAGGTACTTGAGCGGAGGTAGTAAGCAGTACCTGTCTCATTTCTTTTATAGAACACTTACTTTTTCTTTAGAAGATCTTTTACTTCTGGTCGACTCATAACTTCGTTTAACAATGCATCGATCTCTTTGGGACCTGAAACTAAAGGTTAAAAAAATCAAGTAAAACTACTTGCTATTGGTAGGTATTGGAAAATGAGTTTTTGTTTCAGGACTTTATTTTGACTGCAAGGATAAATCTTAAAGTAAACTGATGTTTGGTTTTATGTAAAGGTAATTTGGCCACCGTAAAGAGATTCGACTGTTGACTTTTCGAGAGTTAGCCCTTGCTTCGTTTTGAGCGAATCTAGGAATTGTGGATGGCAGGTGGATTGTATGTGGTGGTTTATGTATTGAGCGGTGGACCCGGCTACACTATTGGCTTACAGTAAACTGAACCGAGCGAAAACATAACACAATCAGTAAGACGAATCAGACGCACGTGTCCAAGACTTCGAAGGGAATCTGGAAAGTCACATGGTGCAATGGTGTGAAATTTCTCTAACAATTGGCATCTTTACCTTTTATCTTTACAATACAGTCCAACCCAAGGAAATGGAATGCAATTCGATGCGGTACACTCAGTTGCATGTCAGAGGCAGCCCAAGCTCACTTCACCACGGATAGGGTGTTATTTTACCGTTTTTGGTATTCTTTGAAACAACTTTTATTCCCTTCACTGCAGTGGTTTCAAAGAATGCCCAAAACGGTGAAATAACCCTCAAACGCTGATAAGATTTACACCAGGCTTAGATAGATAGATAGATACTTTATTATAACCACCATTGCAGCCATAAGCTGAATTACGGGATATTTACAAGGAGGTAATAATAACAAAGAGAAAAAAGAAAATTATCTACATCTTAAAAACATGGCTAAAATATAATAACAAAGAGGAAAAGAGAAAATATCTACATCTTATAGACATGGCTAAAAAGAAAACTGTTCTTCCAACGCTCGGTCTTACATAGGGGGAGAGTGAAATCACTTTTGCGTCTCAGTGCATATTTACAACTCTTCCTTTGAGGGAGGAGGCTATGGAGACTGTGGGTGGGGTTACAGACGATCTCGTCAAACAGATCGATTGAAATCTTTTCTCTCCTCTCATGAAGTTTCGGTAGGCCAACTGTTTCTAGTGCTACACTATATGACAGGTCAGGATAGATGATTCTGAATGCCCTTCTTTGGATCCGTTCCAAATCAACACTAATGTAGTTTGGTAGAGAACGATGGAATACAGGACTTGCGTATTCCAGGACGGGCCTAATTCATGTCACATAGAATTGCACCAGTTCACTTGGTGCCACTCCGGATCTCTTGAGTTGACGTAAAAAGTAGAGACGAGAGGAACAGTTTCTAATTAGTTCAGAGCTGTGCATGTTCCACTTTAGGTCGTGGCTAATGGTCACGCCTAGCAATTTGGCACTGGTGACTAATTCAAGGGGTTTGCCATTTAGGACTAGGGGTTCAAAATCGTGGTTGCTATTGGAGAAACCAATTCGAAGTTCTTTGCACTTGGCCTCATTCAATTGGAACCCATCGAGACTCGCTTGTCTCGAAAGGTTGCGGTCGCTTGCGTCCGTTTTATTCATTTTATTGAGCAAAAGTTAAAACTTAGTATTATTATCTTCCCACTGGTGATTAATTAGTATAGTGTTGACGATCATCTATAGTGTTGACGATCATCTATGCCCTGGCTTGATAGTCTTATGATATTTTGTGCTAGCGTCACGGTTAGTTGCGAGTGATATGCGCACGTAACGCAACATCTCGAGAGCTTTCCCAATATCAGCCTGGCAAGGAGTAGCTGATGTGTAACCATATGGTGGAACGTGAAATTTAAGGTTATAACTGCTTTTTGGGTCAAGTCCTATATCTCAAAGCGATGTCGTGTTCCTTGTATTCGAAAACAATAATTCGAAACCAATCATGTACTGATGAAGAGAGCAAGCAGTAAAACAAGAAACACTGTATTTAGTCGACCTTAATTAAAATATTAAATGACTGACAGAGCATCAGTACAATCACTTTCCAGAGTGACTCGCGCAGACACTCGGTGTTTATTTGACAAGCTGTTATTAACGGCAGTGGATGAGGCCCTGGCAAAGGCATTTATAGAAGAATAACTGAATACATATCAAAACGCTTTATGTTTTTAAATAGACGCTTATATACTCGTGGTCATGACGGCCTCCGTTTATATAATGGAAGGTTGACAGTAGTCGTGAAGCTCCATAAATTTACACTGTCTGTACGGAGTATCTCGGCAGTTGTGGATAAGAATGTGTGAAAGTGATATGAATAACCAGAACCTCACAATAAAGAAGCAACAGCTTGTTATGAACATGCATGAACTAATATTAGCTTACCTAAAACGGTCTCATTCGTTGGCTTCTCCGCCAAAGTTTCATTTGGTGAAGGCGGCTTACAAAAGCACACGGCAGGGAGAATTAACATCAAGCTTACGCACAATTTCATCTTCACGAACTGTCGATCAAGCAGCAAAGGTTCCAGGAGTTTAACTAATCAAACAAAGATGCAAATCCCGAGGGCGAAGGCGAAACCATGACTGCATGGCACAGTTGCATCTTGACAACCCGGAAATGGTGACTAACGCACTTGTCACGTGCCGACCAGGGGCCGTAAAGGACCTTGAAACGAGCTAGATAGATAGATAGATAGATAGATAGATAGATAGATAGATAGATAGATAGATAGATAGATAGATAGATAGATAGATACATAGATAGATAGATAGATAGATAGATAGATACATAGATAGATAGATAGATAGATAGATAGATAGATAGATAGATAGATAGATAGATAGCTAGCTAGCTAGCTAGCTAGCTAGATAGATAGATAGATAGATACATAGATAGATAGATAGATAGATAGATAGATAGATAGATAGATAGATAGATTGGACAGGATGAAATTAAAAAGCTTATCACATAAGAACTCGCGGCGTTAGTGTAAGGGAACTAGACCGGTCAAAAGAAGCGCCTCATTGTACGAACAATCTGGATAGATAATACGCAAAGCTCGCCTTTGACATCCCTCAAGATCTACTGAAAGGTATTGCGGAAGGCTATGATGATAAACAGGGCATGCGTATTCAGTGACAGGCCTAATACAAGTCAGATAGAAGAGCAAAAGTTCCCCGGGGGGGGGTACTCCCCGGAATTCTTGGTGGGGGTGTGCCGCCCGGGTCTTCAAATCGCGACCCTATTTCAGACCTAAACATGCCATTTTCCACACCCGTTTTCAGACCTGACCTCTAAAATTCATACCCGTTTTCAGACCTGATAATTATGCATCAGTGCCGAACGGAAGTTGACGCAAGGAGTAAAAGTAAGCTGGAATGACATAGTTTATCTATTTCTTTTTCTCGCTATCAGTTAGTCGTTCCAGTTATGTACTGAGAAGAAAAATATGTTTGTAAGCTTTCGTAAATGTTCCCCGCCCCAAAAACCCGACCCGATATTGTCAAAATCTATACCCGTTTTCAGACCAAAACGGCTCAAAAACCATACCCTTGGAGGCGGCACATACCTATATACCTTATATAGGGGAGTACCCCCCCCCCCCCGGGAAAAGTTCCTCCGACTTTACTTGTGCGCGCTTAAGCTGACGCAAAAAATACAGGCGCTTGTTGACTTTCTTTACAACCTAGCCATACACTGACCTTTAAAAACAAACTAAAACACTATTTTGGCATCACTGATTTTGGCAAACCAATCTGCTAGTTTACTTTAGGAACCTGCTAGTGTGGTGTTGCGTCGGTGTAGATTGGAAACAAATGTTGTCAACAGTCGTTAAGCAGGTAATTTCATAGGTGGCCCAAGCTGTACGATTTGTGTTGACCCTTGTAACGTAAACACCAACGTCACGAGCATCAAGATAACTATTGTGTAATAGTGAAATATTTTATAAGGGTTTGTATAGGGAGAAGATTTTTCCCCATACAAACCCTTATAATCTCGTTGTTACACAACGGTCATCTTGATGCTCAAATTACGCGACGTAACACAAATCGTAGATCTTGGGCTACCTGTGGTAATTTGACCACCGTAAAGAGATTCGACGTTTCGAGTGTTAACCCTTCGTCAAAGTAAATCGACAACAGCTTTAAGGCTTCAGAAAGTAAGGCCAGTGATCGACCAAAAACAAAAAGGGAAACGAGAGGGAGCTCGAGAGAAATTCCCCGCAAAATTTATTTCTGATTTTGGCCGTCGTAGGCCCCACCACAGAGCTTGAAACAGGGCACTTTATTAAGGCAAAAAAAGAGTTAAAGGGCATGTTGAGCCTGATAAAACATGCATATGAAAGGTATCCGAGCATAATAATTCTTCCGTTACAACATACGAACCTATCAGCCCTGCAGGAATTCACTATTGCAATTTGGGGGCGAGATATTAGCTCTGTTATGCCCTGGTGACTCCATACAAATCCTAATTTTGTCTCGGTTCCAAACGTTTGGCCCCCAAATTGCAATAAGATGCTGATTTTTAGCATATAGGCATTTTTCATCGTGATCTATCTGAATATACTAACAAATCCCATAATTTCATAGTTTTTGTGACGTCATCACTTTAGAACTTTATTGTAATTGGAGATGTTATGTTTAGCCCTCCCTCCCGGGCAATAAGTCGTAACAAACCACCCTTTGCACTTCCATCATGTAGAAATATCTTTATTTCAATTCTGACTCATCTAAGTTATTTTCATTCCATTTATACTGACGCGATATATTCCAAAAAAAAATTTACGGCTGATGCACAAAGAACGCTAAACAGTTAGACTTGGGCACCGAAACAAACTAGGTTGCGTTTATATTTCCACTACTCTATTTTTTTTACAACTATGCAACCATGTTTTGTACAAACGACTAGAGTGGGATTTTCAGAGTCCAGGAAAAATGAGTGCGAATGCAACTGCGTCATATTCTTTCAATTTGCTAGGGAGATAAGCAAATTAACTCTAAGAAAATGGACCAGTTTGCATTGAAACGCATATACACTAAGCGAAACGAAAATAATTCACAGAAAAACAAGCAAAAGGAAATTTCCAGCACCATAAGCTATTTCGAGTTGTCTTAAACCTCGTTATCACATCGAGGTCTGCTGCGCAGCTATTCATTTGGAAATGAATTTTCATTTCCACGCAAATAAAACTCACTTTTTTAATTAACAGTTTAGCACTGGGCCTCTCATGGACCCCAGGGCAGGGTTGTTCAAAAGCCGATTAACGCTAATCTACGATTAAACGTTAATCGAGGTTTTCATCTCCCTCTTTAAGACTGGTTTAAAGCCTAATTTCAAGGTAAAGGTAAAGAAACGTCTAAGCCAAAACTGAGGGGCAAAAATCTTTGGGAAGAATCTTTACTGATTAGTAATTAAATTCTAATCAAAGTTCACGTTAATCTAGGATTAGCTTAATCGGGATTTGAACAACTGGGCTCAGATGAACACGCTTAAACACGAAGGCACAGTATGAAGGGGGCTAAGCTAACATTTGGACATCGCCCGAGTTTTGAGCGTGGAAGTATTATCTTAGATGCAAAACCTTGTATCACTTGAAAAAACAAATAAAGCTCTTGCACGTTTTGAGACATATGCGGTGGAACGTTTTCAAACGCATTAGCTTTGAAAAAAGCCTCCAACAGCCTCAACTGAACGCTATTTCCAGTCAATCCGAATAATACGAATATGGTTGACTGAAAACAATGTTACACTTGTAAAATTCGTATCAAAAGTATTATCTAAACGAACAATTTTTCCTAACAAGTAAGTTCATGTCTTGTCGATTTAAAAGTTCTTACAACATAGCCAGTCTTATATTAATGTCTTATTAATGCTGACAGTTTGCGCATTTATCGCAATAATCAACACCTTCAAAAGCCTATTTAAGGCTTCTGACACTTTTCATGCTTTTTAAGTTTTGATAAAGATGGCTGACAGTCATCGAAACTGTCAGCATTAATAAGACATTAATATAAGACTGGCTATGTTGTAAGAACTTTTAAATCGACTGTTCACTTATCTAGCCTGATGAATTTCTTCAAGAAGTTCATGTCTTTTCTTTTTACATGCATTTAGTTATGTCCTCATTTTATAAAGAAATTTACTCGCATCTTGTTCAGCGATTCTAATAAACATAAGACGAGTTGGCACTTTTCATCGACGGCATGGCCTCTTCAACGTTAGTTTCCAGTTTCCTGTAACCGCGCCTTCTGCTGCCATTGTCGTCCTTACCCTCTATTATGATTGCGATGATCTGTGAGAAAAGAGAAAAATTCACATCAACACACATCAAGAGCCATTGGATGAAAACCTAACTAGACGGAATGTAAATTTTGTGGTTCAAGTTTATCCTTGGTTTACATTTTATCTTCCTATTGTTCTTGGGTATGGAATAAATGTGTTTAATGGCCTTGGCTCCAAGAGTCTCCTGTAGCTCAGTGGTAGAGCATCCGAACTAGTAATCAGAGGGTCTTAGGTTCGACTCCTGATAGGAACACTCGAATTTTTTTTTCTGAGTATGCTTGTGTCACTCACTGAATTATACATCATTCTCGTTTATTCACTAGGGCCGGGTTGTTCGAAAGCCGATTAACGCTGATCCATGAAAAGAAGTTAATCGGCGCTTTCATCGCGCTCGTTTAAAATGGTTTTGAAGGCCAATTTCGAGCTAACAGTAAAGAAAAGTCTAAGTAAAAACTGAGGGCCAAAAATCTTTTCGAAGAATCCTTGTTGATTAGGAATCAAATTCGAGTCAAATTTTGCGTTCATCCAGGATTAGCTTAATCGGCCTTCGAAATACTGGGCCCAGGCTTACACATTTATTCCAACTTGACTTCTATTCTCTCAAATGGTGATAGTACTCTCAAGTAAGCCAGGTTGTCTTCTAGACTCAAACATTACATCTACATTGTTCGACAACTTTCATTTGAAAACGTTAAACAGCTGTACAGGGTCTCCAAATTCATGAACACCAAAGCAGTACATCATAAATAAAAATTTTCAAATCAAAACTGAAAAAGCAACACTGGTATTCTAGCAAGGATGCAAAAGTTAGAATCACTCTGTCCAGCTAACTAATATATTGGTCACAGTACAATTTTATCTCCAGCCGGACCCAGTGGAACCACATTACAATCCACTGACTGTAATGTTGTACCCTTTTTCAGGAACAAATTTTCAAGACTTTTCCAGGCCTCAGAAAGTTATTGCCAGGGGCCAATACGAACATTAAGTATTTTTAAGTTGTTGGATCTTCCCATCTGGCTGCTTCTCAGTGTCTTTCACCAGCACTTTATTACATGTACATGTACTGACTTAGATTACCAGATTTCCAGGACCAGTACGAACCCTGTATAATGTCCATGTGAGCAAAGCAATGCCATACAGTACACATACCTTCTGTCTGTTGTGATACACTACGTACGCAGCAAACACCATCACAATGGAGGTGAGAAAAAATGCAGCGAAATGGCTGGACGTGTGTTCGAGATCAGTACCACGGTAGACACTGGTGATAAAACAAAACAAAACTTGCGATTAAAAGGATTTACTACCACAGACGATGCCCTGCTAACGTCCAAAGCACGCAACTTGCATGATTTCTGCTACAGGTATTTCGAAGTTTGTGTATCAAAAGTTGCAGAAGCAACAAATGGTACAATGCTTTAGCCTTTGTACAGACTCCCAAGAATATCGGTCTGGGAGCAAGCCCTCCCTTTGTGGTGCCCTGACCGAGCTCAGCTCACACCGCTCACCAATCTTTCTCTTTGTCCTATCCACTTGGGAGCCTGCTAGTATGTACAATTTATTTAAGGTAACACAAGAATGCAGTTTAGTTGCTATCAAGGAGCTGCTATCAGCTTTCACTATAAATGTGAACATGAAAAGTATAAATCACCTATCCTTCCTATAGTTCTGCTGTGAATACCTTCGATCATAGTTGTCATCATCAATGTCATCATCCTGGTTTTACAACGAAATAGATACAAAGTAATATTTGGTCAGACAATGGCAAATTTTACATCTATTGGTATGATACTCTTAATGAGAAATTTAGAAATGCAATCCCTTCCCCATCCAGATAACGCTTGTTGAACTGCGTGAAAAAGTACACAAGAAAAACTGCCTTCAAATCGTTGAGAGAGAGATGGTCAAAACATCAAACAAAAAATCCCGTCAAATCGTTGAGAGAGAGGTGGTCAAAACATCAAACAAGATTTTCTTCAAAACATAATTTATGTACCTGGACTTTTGTAAACGGGCCCACTCAAACCATGCCTTATTGAGAGTGCACTGAGACTCGTTTTTTCACACTGGGCAATAAATAAAAGGGTCGTCTAGTCTTTTCTTTCCCTCTCCTCTCTAAATCATCATTTCTTCTCTCGTTCGTGTGACTCTGATCCTTCTCCGGGCCAAAACACTTGTTTTTCGGTTTTGTTGCACAAGAAGTGCTGAAATTGTCATTGATCACCCTTTCATAAAACCAGATAGATACGCAAATTATCAAGGTTTAGTCAGTTTGCATAGCAATGTGGAGAAATCTGGTCCTCGCTAGTAATATAATATAGACAGAAAGATGGACGGGCAGATACACAGACAAATGGGCACAGCAAGGTCGTCAATTATACTGGGCTACAATTCATAAGGTCATCACAGTGAAAGAAAGTTATAACTACTGTAATTGCATAGTAAGATAAATTACATGAAAGTAAGCCCATTGCATTAGATATTTCTACCAACACTAACAACGCACAAGTACAAAGTTACAGCACATCGTAGTTAACAATTATAGTTGTTCGAATAAGGGCCTGTTAGGAGGCTAGAACCCCTTTAGGAGAGTTACCCTCCCAGTGCCACATATAAAATGTTATTCATTGGTTCAATAATGGTTACAATAATATTGTTAGATGTATAATTTGGGAAGCTTAAGAAGAAAGCAATGTAATCCATCCATGTTTAAAACGGTTCATACATGTATTCTTTTACATGTATAATCTTACACCTTCAAAAGGAACACGTTTGTACTTATTTATGAAAAACAAGATCGCTGGACAACGAGATTCCACGATTTTGATTGGCTTAGTGGCTATGGGATATTAAACAACGTCTGAGAAATAGCAGCGATTAAGTCGTCGTCTCATCTTTCTTGCGAAATGAAATCAGCAAAATCTACATGTTACATGTAGCAATATTGGTTTTTATTCTACTCGTGCTTGTTGGAAATGGAATGATTATCGCCTGCTTGGCGCTGCTTCCCTCTTTGGCTGTCTATCATGTCATGTCCAATACATGCTCATGGAATAATTGTTCAATAATTATTCAAACTGATAAATGTATACACTATGTGGAATAACTGATGTAAGGTTGCATGCACATGTACCTAACTGTACCTTATTGTTGTCTGTGGATTCGGCATTTTCATAGAGGGAAGACCTCGCATCATTGCCGTTTGAACCTTCAACGGGCTCAGGATGTGATTCAGCTCCCGTATGATCATCTTCATCAGAGCCAGATTTCTTGTGTGATGATGGTTTTTCATTATCAGGTTTAGATTTTGTCTCTTGTCCTTCATTCTCACTGGAATCTGCTTTTCCTTGAGCTGATGGTTTTGGATAATCAGGGTCAGATTTTAGCTCTTGTCCTTCACTGTCACTGGAATCTGTTTTTCCTCGAGATGACGATTTTGGCTCTTGTCCTTCATTCTCACTGGAATCTGCTTTTCCTCGAGATGATGATTTTGGCTCATCAGGCTTAGATTTTGTCTCTTGTCCTTCATTGTCACTGAAATCTGCTTTTCCTCGAGATGACGATTTTTGGTCATCAGGGTCAGATTTTGGCTCTTGTCCTTCATTGTCACTGAAATCTGCTTTTCCTCGAGATGAAGATTTTGGCTCATCAGGATCAGATTTTGGTTCTTGTCCTTCATTGTCACGGGAATCTGCTTTTCCTCGAGATGATGATTTTGCCTCATCAGGGTTAGATTTTGTCTCTTGTCCTTCATTGTTACTGGAATCTGCTTTTCCTCGAGATGACGATTTTGGCTCATCAGGCTTAGATTTTGTCTCTTGTCCTTCATTCTCACTGGAATCTGCTTTTCCTAGAGATGATGATTTTGCCTCACCAGGGTCAGATTTTGTCTCTTGTCCTTCATTGTTACTGGAATCTGCTTTTCCTCGAGATGACGATTTTGGCTCATCAGGCTTAGATTTTGTGTCTTGTCCTTCATTCTCACTGGAATCTGCCTTTCCTTGAGCTGATGGTTTTGGATAATCAGGGTCAGATTTTGGCTCTTGTCCTTCACTGTCACTGGAATCTGCTTTTCCTCGAGATGACGATTTTGGCTCATCAGGCTTAGATTTTGTCTCTTGTTCTTGACTGTCACTGGAATTTGCTTTTCCTCGAGATGACAATTTTGGCTCATCAGGGTTAGATTTTGGCTCTTGTCCTTCATTGTCGCTGGAATCTGCTTTTCCTCGAGGTGATGATTTTGGCTCAGCAGGGTCAGATTTTGGCTCTTGTTCTTCACTGTCACTGGAATTTGCTTTTCCTCGAGATGACGAGTTTAGCTCATCAGGGTTAGATTTTGGCTCTTGTCCTTCATTTTCACTGGAATCTGCTTTTCCTCGAGATGACGATTTTGGCTCATCAGGGTCAGATTTTGGCTTTTGTCCTTCATTGTCGCTGGAATCTCCTTTTCCTCGAGATGAAGATTTTTGGTCACCAGGGTTAGATTTTGGCTCTTGTCCTTCATTGTCACTGGAATCTGCTTTTCCCGGAGATGACGATTTTTGGTCACCAGGGTTAGATTTTGGCTCTTGTCCTTCATTGTCACTGGAATCTGCTTTTCCTGGAGATGACGATTTTGGCTCATTAGGGTTAGATTTTGTCTCTTGTTCTTGACCGTCACTGGAATTTGCTTTTCCTCGAGATGACAATTTTGGCTCATCAGGGTTAGATTTTGGCTCTTGTCCTTCATTGTCGCTGGAATCTGCTTTTCCTCGAGATGACGATTTTGGCTCATCAGGGTCAGATTTTGTCTCTTGTCCTTCATTGTCACTGAAATCTGCTTTTCCTCGAGATGACGATTTTTGGTCATCAGGGTCAGATTTTGGCTCTTGTCCTTCATTTTCACTGTAATCTGCTTTTCCTCGAGATGACGATTTTGGCTTATCAGGCTTAGATTTTGTCTCTTGTCCTTCATTCTCACCGGAATCTGTCTTTCCTTGAGCTGATGGTTTTGGATAATCAGGGTTAGATTTTGGCTCTTGTCCTTCCTTGTCACTGGAATTTGCTTTTCCTCGAGATGACGATTTTGACTCATCAGGGTTAGATTTTGGCTCTTGTCCTTCATTGTCACTGGAATCTGCTTTTCCTCGAGATGACGAGTTTGGCTCATCAGGGTCAGATTTTGGCTCTTGCCCTTCATTGTCATTGGAATCTGCTTTTCCTCGAGATGACGATTTTTGGTCATTAGGGTCAGATTTTGGCTCTTGTCCTTCATTGTCACTGTAAACTGCTTTTCCACGAGATGATGGTTTTGGATAATCAGGGCCAGATTTTGGCTCCTGCCCTTCATCGCCTCCCACCTCCATGTGAACAGGCCTTAAGACATCTATGGATGAACAATTAAGTTAATTAATACATGCACAGATGATTTGTTTTGTATTGATATTGTAATCACAAATACAGTTGTAGATGTAGCTACATGTTCATGTTCTACTGTACCTCTAACTATGGGCTTTGACCTTGAACAGCAAATTATAATACATGTACATGTAGGTAAGGCAAGGTAAAGTAATGATGCAAATGAACATTAGCCCTAGTAAGGAAATGGGAGACTGCACAAAGTGAAGAAAAAACCATTCTACCTTGGCCAGATGGTAGCAAGTTGTGGGTGATTATGATGGTTACACACGAAACAACATAAAAAACACAAACACTATTTATGTACAGTACATGAAAGATACCCTGAGCTCCTAACAACATTGATTCTTCAAAGATGATAAAAGTTACCTCTTCCACTAGTTTTGGGATCAACTTCCCGACGATGGAGCCGTGTATGACCAGTAAAGAAAGGATCTAAGGCCTGCGGAGACATTCCCTCAGGTTCGGCAGCATCTAACTTCTGTTTGGCCAATTTTCTTTTGGAAGGCTGATTCAGTGACTCTATATTTCTTCTAAAGATTCTATGTTCAGAGAAAAATGGTACTGGTTTCTCAGGCTGAATTCCATCTTTGACAAGCTTCCTATAGGTTTGAATTGTGTTCTGTACAGAATCATCTGCCAAGCAAAAAAGAACACCAAAGGAGGTTCACTATCAAAAAAGATACAATTGAAGCTAATAGCATAATTAACAGTTATCAACATAAAAAACACAAACACTATTTATGTACAGTACATGAAAGATACCCTGAGCTCCTAACAACATTGATTCTTCAAAGATGATAAAAGTTACCTCTTCCACTAGTTTTGGGATCAACTTCCCGACGATGGAGCCGTGTATGACCAGTAAAGAAAGGATCTAAGGCCTGCGGAGACATTCCCTCAGGTTCGGCAGCATCTAACTTCTGTTTGGCCAATTTTCTTTTGGAAGGCTGATTCAGTGACTCTATATTTCTTCTAAAGATTCTATGTTCAGAGAAAAATGGTACTGGTTTCTCAGGCTGAATTCCATCTTTGACAAGCTTCCTATAGGTTTGAATTGTGTTCTGTACAGAATCATCTGCCAAGCAAAAAAGAACACCAAAGGAGGTTCACTATCAAAAAAGATACAATTGAAGCTAATAGCATAATTAACAGTTATCAACATAAAAAACACAAACACTATTTATGTACAGTACATGAAAGATACCCTGAGCTCCTAACAACATTGATTCTTCAAAGATGATAAAAGTTACCTCTTCCACTAGTTTTGGGATCAACTTCCCGACGATGGAGCCGTGTATGACCAGTAAAGAAAGGATCTAAGGCCTGCAGAGACATTCCCTCAGGTTCGGCAGCATCTAACTTCTGTTTGGCCAATTTTCTTTTGGAAGGCTGATTCAGTGACTCTATATTTCTTCTAAAGATTCTATGTTCAGAGAAAAATGGTACTGGTTTCTCAGGCTGAATTCCATCTTTGACAAGCTTCCTATAGGTTTGAATTGTCTTCTGTACAGAATCATCTGCCAAGCAAAAAAGAACACCAAAGGAGGTTCACTATCAAAAAAGATACAATTGAAGCTAATAGCATAATTAACAGTTATCAAGGTACATGTAGTTTTTATAATAATAATATCTGGATCATTATATCATGCAATTCCAGAGATTTGATTGGCTTTGCAGCCATGGTATAATTTTCCTGTATTATACCATGGCTGAGAAATAGCGACCATTAAGTTGTCTTCGGGTTGTTCTTGCAAAGCAAAATCATCAAGATCTAGCAGTATTTCTTGATTGTTTTTTTTAACAAAACACTCATGCTTGTTGGCTATCTATCATCTCATACCCAACACACACTTGTGGAATAATAAAATTGTTGGTAAATAAACATTGTCGATGATGTGAAAAGCAAGTTCAGAAAGCAAATTATAATTATTTGCCATAATGAATTTAGCAAAAATGTGATGTTTTGTAGAGTTCTGATTTAAAACCAGGGGAATATATAAATTTCAAAAAAATTATATGTACAAAGAAATGCATGGCATGTGGGCAGTGATAGCCCACAGGCCATTGAAAATGTGGTCATAATAATGGGGTGGTTGGATTAACGAGGTTGTAAAACTAACTTAAGGCAATGACTGGAATGTCAATTCTTTCACGGCACAAAAAAGTGCTGATTATAACAGCTGGTCGTAAGGTGAGTTTCCACTGGACATGTAATACAGGATGCTGCAGTGAAGACCACAAAAAGCCTTTACCAACCTAATGGGGGATTGTCAGATGGCTTGCATGACTTTTCACAGTCATCGCGTGTCTGGAAGTTGTTTGCATTGCCTTTGCATCCTCCATAAGTAAATTCTTCACAATTGTTGGTAGCACTGTTGAAATACCATCTGGAAAAGGCAGCACGGCAAGGGCCAGTGACAGGTGGCAGATTACAGCCTAATAGGCAACAAACAAACAAAATAATGACAAAACAAAGTATGATGTACATGTACAGTAATAACCTGACCAGTCTGCAGACATTCATGGATTCAATTCCCATTTGGGAGTCAAATGCTGTCTTTGTCTCATTCTTATGATTCAGTACATGTGGAATATGGCAACTTTCTCGTTTATGAACGAGCTTGCTTGCAATAATACATTTAATACCACTCTGCAGGATGCTTTCACCAAAAGTATGCTAGATGTGTACTATCATTGTTTGAACTTTATAAACAAATAAATGGGCTTTTTCCTTGTACAATGGAACCTGGATAATAGGGACACCAAAGGAACAAGCAATAGTGTCCCTAATTTTTATTATCCAGGTGTCTATATTATTAATTACCGGCATTGGATTTTCAGAATAAATGTCACAGACATGCCTTTTTTTGGTTTTATCAACAAAAAGCTCAGACAAAAGACACAATTCAAAAGCAACAAAACAATGTTGATACAGGTGTATTCGGACACCTCTATATTACGGACAGTACACTTGGCCCCTGACAGACTGAAATCCATATAACGCCTACATGTACTTCTCTAAAACGGAGACTTATTCCTGTCCCCTTGGTGTCCGTAATAGAGGTTCGTAACAACTGAAGAAACCTTATGCTCATTCAAGTAGTCTAGCACTAGAATTAATGTTTGCTCAGTGCTTCAAACTTGACTGACAATTAAATAATTTAAAATAGTCTGTGAGTTTCCTTTGCACTGACATTTTCACTTAATATTTGATTTATACAATAGGCAGATAACCAGTGTCTGTAAAGCAAGGTTAACTTTGTATGAGAGCAAGTCACTCGGGTCACAGACAAACACAACTGTCGGTAATAAGTGGGTGTCCATAAAGTGGGGTTTTACTGTCTGTACAATGTAAATACATGTATTGTAAGAGGGTGTCCATGATAAGTGGGTGTCTGTAAAGTGGGGTTTCACGGTACATGTAGCTCTATCGTAAGGATATTTGACCCATGTGTGGAAAGTCATGGGTTCAACTCCCATTGGGGACTTAAATATACTTTCAACTTTATTGGGTCCATTGACTGAGCTGCTTAATAGTAACAGTATATTAATTTTATGAGCCGTGGCAATATTTAAGGTCGCTGAACAATTAGTTATTACATAATTCAGGCAGCATATGTAGGGATTGAGAAAAGTAAATTTCGTGCCCTGATGGTCATCTACCAGCCATTTTGGTTTAAATATTACAACATTTTCTTCAAATAACAGTCTGTTGTACATGTCTGTATGTGTGGTAGCTTTGTTAGAAACAACAACAGTCATGCCAACTGATGAGTTTAGGCTTTCAGGTTTGAATTCATCTACTCAGAATCAGGCATTGGGCACGAATGCAAATATGCAGACGTTCTTTGGCTAGTCACATCGCACACTCCACCCCAAGTGTTTAAGGACTGGAGGACTAAGTGTGTGATGGGATAACGCCAAAGAATGTTTGCGTGGGAGGCTAGACTGTTACAGGCTGGCACACAAATCTCCAGCCATGTATGGTCGGAGCTTTGATTGCTGAATTTCTTTATATTATTTGGTAGCTTGCACTGTGAGTTTTGAACAGATTATTAACTGAATGGTACTCATTAAGCTTGCATGGTGAATTGTTTGGAAGTAGGTCATTGTGAATTTCTGGGTGAAAATTGGCCGGTCCTGGGCCAGTCTGAAATCTAGTTTTCCTTCCATGTTCTCCTTGTGTTAATACAGTTAAAGACCCCTTCAAATCACTAAAATTTGCTGTTGCGAGCCACAAGAATGACAAAGCACAACAATTAAGGTACAGTATGTTTACATTTTTTGTACACCTTGCTACATGTAATATTCCAGGCAATATTTTGCCATTAATACGAACCTATTCGGTATTCCCATACATTCCCTTCAACTATCAACGACTCTCACTTTGTTTGGGCTCCAGCAGGAATGCTTCATTTATAGCCATTTGATTTAAATACCCATAAAAGAAATCTGAAAAGGTTTGCAGTAGGAACAAACACAATCCAAAAAAAGAAAGCGTTCTTTTGCCATGAAGCTTAAAGAGGAATAGTTTAAAAAAGCTGTATGTGTATTTGAATTGAATGACTCGATCGAACCTACATGTAGAAACTGTACAATGCATGGCAATTGTGTATTTCAAAATTTGATCAAGCTAGAAGATTTCAATAGCAACGTTTCTAAGTGAGACAACACTTTAACTTTCAACAAATTTATGGCAATACAAAAACAGAAGCCAAGGGATGAAATGCAAGAGTCGAAGACCCCATATTAAAGCAGATCACCAATAGTACTAAGGCAGTAAGATGAAAATAATGATGCAAATTAAAATGTGGTAGTAATAAATATTATATATTATAACAATAAAAACACTTTTAAGAGAATGAACTAATTCATAAAAAACTTTTTAACAAAGGGTTTAAAAGAATTCACACTTGTTGCCTCACGGAGAGGGAAGGGAGTTCCATGTTCCCACAACTCTATGAAAATAAGTATATTTGAGAATTATTCACTGAAGTGGAGGTAAATATCCACCACCTTCACCGACACTGAGGTGAATAATATTATTGTTTTAGTATACATGTATACCACACAAGCTGAATAACTAGGGGGCCAAAAATTACTTTATTTTTGACAGTATACCAACAAAAGGTGGGAAGTGATGTTAAGTATATGAAATGATTCATATATGAACTGCGGATGTACATGAAAGTGAGAAGTGATCACCGTAGTGAATTTTTCAATTTATGCAATTGGAAATTAGAAGCCTGAAAAAAAATTCAGGCTTCAACGGGATTCCAACCCGTGACCTCTACGTTACCGGTGCGATGCCCTATGAACTGAGCTACATGCATGAAGCCACACATTGGGAGCAAGGTCAATTGTGGGTTCCCATTTTCCCGTGAGAGGAGGGAAATGATGTAAAGTATATGAAATGATTCATATACATGTATGAACTGCGGATGTACATTAAAGTGAGAAGTGATCATCGCAGTGAATTTTCCAATTTATTATGCTGAATTTTTTTCAGGCTTCTAATTGTATAAATTGGAAAATTCACTACGATGATCACTTCTCACTTTCATGTACATCCGCAGTTCATATATGAATCATTTCATATACTTTACATCATTTCACTCATCTCACGGGAAAATGGCCTGAATTTTTTTCAGGCTTCTAATTTCCAATTGCATAAATTGGAAAATTCACTGCAATGATCACTTCGCACTTTCAAAAGGTGGGAAATTTTAAAATTTCACCCGCCACGCAGAAAGCAATTCCTTGTTGTACAAAGTTTCGTCTCGCTTTCTTGCGAACAATTAAGAACGGTGCCTTCTAATAGGGAAGTATTTTTGCGCGGCTTATCACTATGCGGGAAAAGCAGATCTTAGTAGCGACTATTGAAATCAAAAAAGAAAATTGGGGGTAACCACGCATTTTTTAGAGGTAACTAAGCAACAATTATTCTAGCAGCAAAATACAGAGCAATGTATGGTGCTTTTTTTCCAAATTGAAGCTTTATTACAGCGCTCCAAGCTGCGACCATTTTGGTTGCCATGGCGAGTGAAAAAAAAAATTGCCGACTGAATTATCGGCGAAAGTTGCCATTTGGCGACTAAAGGATATCAGCTCAAAAGAATAAAGTTGACGTCACGTTTTATCGCTTTTTAACTGAATCATCGTTAAATTAAAGAAATATTACCACGCTTTTCTTCTGTGTAAATTCAATGATGAATCTGTTCCTCTTGCATGGCAAGACATGTGTACAGTTCTGGCATAAGGATTTGCGTATCGCAGCTTCGAATTCATTGAGCGGCCATTTTGAAAACTCAGGTGGGAGAAACTGGTGAGAGCCCAAACTACTTCCGGTGGAGGTTGACTTACACCCAGGCCACCCCGACAGAAACAGTTAAATTTTTGACACAAAAGATGGCAAGTCGTATGCTCTTGTAAGTTGCCTTTATTGCGTTTTTTTTTTTAAATAAAAGCTGTTTTTATTATATTCATCAATAAAAATACTTTTGTTGGAGTAAATGTGTTTCATGAAGAAATATTAAATTTCCCGTGTGAAAAGTTAAGTCAGACACTTTTCACGCTGATCTGGCCACACATAGCCTGCGAGAGAATTCAGTTTTATGGGCTCTAGTTTCACAAGCGTTGTGATTTGTAAAGCTAGTGCCGAAAAAACCGAATGCTCTCGCAGGATAGGCAACACGTGGAGTTGATGGTGCTGTGCACAATTACTAAAAATAGATAGACACCTTGGTGAATGACAAAGTTTACATGCAGTCAGCTCAAAGGCTTTGTATGAGCGGGATTTGTTTTGGATATAAAAAATCAGCGAAAAATCGACGAAATCAGTGGTAAACGTGATTTTCTTGCAAAAATATCAATAAAAGCCGCTTCAAAGTTTTCGGCAACACCACTTTCCCGGCCCCCGAGACTTTCCCATACCACATTCTCATGCAGATATAGATAGATAAGAAAAAAAGGAGTTCTTTGTCTGAATCCCAGCTGGAGGTCAAATGTCTGTGTAGTCTTTTATGCGCAGCGCTGCTTTCAATAAACTGATGTGAAATCCCCATTCGCGCGTAGCTGGCTGTCATTTGCTTATTTCTATTGCTCTTGCTGAGGAAATAGTAATGAAGAATGACAGACTTCAAGAGAATATTTGAAAAAGTATGCGATTTATTCGCAAGCGGCGATCCGTCAGCAACCGAAAAAGTCATCAAGTTAAAGGGAGAATACGAGGAAATTCTCCATAAGAAAAGCATCTGGGAACTAACCTTCAACAACTATGAAGAAGATTCACTTGGAACAGCATTGATTCCGGATAATGAAAATCTTCCACGTGGTCTACGGGCTCTTCAAGTTTCCGGGGATGGGAATTGTTTGTATAATTCTGCGTCAGTTTTAATGAAGGGAGATGAGTCGCTAAATGGAACTTTACGATTTCTGACTGCGATAAATGTATATTTTACATTCTCCTCTGAATACGTTGTGGTGGTAAATTCAAGTGTTAGTACTGCTTTTTCGTGATTAGAAAACCATATATAGATATTTATTAGGATAACTAAGAATAACTTGATACTGATATACGTCAACAATGAGTGGAAGTTACACTGTATTCGGGCAAGTTTCATTTAGCACGTACAAACAGTATTTTTGTCATCAACTTTGAAGTAAGAAACGTTTATTTAGGCCACAAGTATTGTTATTGTTATTGTTATTGTTGATTCAAGTTTTAATTTACATATGTGAGTGGTTTCAATGCCAATGATTTAGCTAAAGAAAGATGTTTATTAGCAAGTAGACGGTACGAACAAGTGTATATTCACATAATCGTATCTGATCAGATTTGTTTCAATGATATCACTGCAAAATACATGTTCCGGGTTTCAACATCCGACTTTGTAGTAAATTGTTCTGGTTACCTCTCATAAATGTCTTTGCCTGTTTTTGCCATCTTGTACTGCATTTACAACCCGCAGGCAAGTAACAATGGAGTGTTAAAAACACGATTTATTTCCGTACACAACGTTCAGCAGTAGCTCCATCATGTAAGTAGCATGAAGTGTCTTGCGTTAATGAAACAACAATTTTTGGCGATCGAAATTTGCCATTGGCGACCATTTTAAAAATGAAGGTCGCCAAAAGTCGACTTATTGAAAAAATGAGCTTGGAGCGCTGTATTATCTCTGAAAAATGCATGGTTACCCCCAATTTTCTTTTTGGATACCAAAATCACTTGTTAAGCTCTGCTTTCTCCGCATAGTTTTAAAGCGCGCAAAAATACCTCTGTATTAGTAGGCACCACCCATAGGAAAGCCGAGTATCTCGAGATGCGCAGAACGTATGCGCAGTAACAATAGTAGGCACCGTCCTTAAAACTTTTTGAGGTACCTGTTTAGTTACTAAGGTGTCATTTTCTTCAATTGTTGTGTGAAATTTGTTTTGATTTTGAAACCATGCTGCAAAACATTAGATATTTCATTGTAATTATAGTGCTCGGCAGTTTTCATAGACAAGGCATTGTAGTTTCATTTTTCACCTTAGAATATGAGGTTGTAAAGATTACAAAAACTTACCTTTTATTGCCGTCAAACTAAACTTTGTTGCCATTTTTGTATTTTTTTGTAACAGCTGCCTCGTTTATCTAAATAAATTCCTCTTTAGTACCCGTGGCGAAACGGGAAGCCATCTTGTTTCTCTTTGGTTGCTAGGAGGTGAATAGTACTTGGCTAATCACCTCCAAGCTAGCTAATCAGGAAGCGCAAAAGGCACTATTCACTTGTGTGGTATCTTTAGAGTTAACTTATCATTGTGTCTTAACGAATAGTGATTAGATAGGACCTTGTGTAGATTTCTATAAGGACCTTATAGAAATGATACATAAGATCTTACATCAACATTAATTATTCGGTGAATAGCTTTGTGTAAAAAAGTAACAACTGCTAACAATCGCTTTTTTCCCATTGATAACAAATTTAATTTCTTTTGGCGGTCAGCATTATATGCTACATGTACTAGCAGCCCTCAGTCTTTAAGATAAATTTGGTACATGCAGGCACATTGCAAATACAGGCACATTACAACAAAGGACGGATTCTTAAAATCATTTTTAAACATTTTAAAACGAAATATATAACCTACCTTGGTTAGCAAAAGGAACTGAAGCTGAATCACTTCCATTCGCCACCAACACAAATGAAATCAACCACAACAATTGCAAAGAGACCCAAATCTTTGAAACACATTGTGATCCAGGCCGCATGCTTGAGGAAATCCGGCTTTGGTAAGCCTTCCGTTAACAATAAAGTTCTTGTTGAAGGCAAATAAGTAACCAAGGAGCGTCCTCTGAATATTTAATGATCAAAGCAAGCGTTAAATGATTTTAGCACGCACAGACTTCGATGTCGAAACAAGCTATCCTTTTCATCTTGATGACATCAGCGTTGAAACGCTCTGGGTTCTAGTTACTCCACGCATATAATTTGTTCGGTTAGCTGCTGACTAATTGCTGCCGCAAAAACTTAAAATGGCTTCCGAGGCCGAGGTCACTGAAAAAAGTGTTCAATATGTTGATTTGGAAGGCCACACAGTAAGAAATTATGACTTTTTACGGCTGTCAAGGATTCCAAGAGTTGATTACTGTGATTCACGTGTAGAATCAATGATCGCAAATGAGGTGAGTTGCGTTCATCTTGGTCAGAAGCGGAAATAGCTAAACTCCAGCAATTGTCAAAACTCTTTCCGGTTACACTCCAAAAAGTAAGGAAAATACAAAGAAAAATTATGAAAAAGAAAGAGAGAGAAAATTACAATTGCCTCATGGTAGGGAGAAATGAGCTATTCAAATTTCTCATTTACGGTGGAGAGGGTCGCACAGGATTCCCTTAAAGGCGTTCTATTTATGATCCGATCCCCCGTTTTGGGGGTCTTTAATTTTGAATAAGACTTGTAAAAAATTGTTTTTAAAAAAAGGCGACATAAGATAAGAGGAATAGGATAGTTTCCTCAGAGGTTTTCCACAAAACTTTGGCCGTAGGAAGCCGCCTCATTCATCATCCTCATCCCAGATTACCCTCACTAAATATCAGAAACCAAAATGGTGGCCATTGATTCAAAGCACACCATCTTAACAATTGTATCAGAAAATAGTTGGGATGTCAACCGTCTCCCAACTCCCCCCTCCCCCCCCCCCCCCCCCCACGCGCGCACACACACACACACACATCCCTCCCTGTTTGGTAGTTTTGGCATACTTTGCAGATTAGATAATCACTATTAAAAACCATTAGGTGGTGGTTGTTCAATTGAAGTGTGCAATACTGGTAATCACAGTGAACAATAGAGGGTTTTTACAGTGGCCACTTGAGATACAAAAAAAAGAATAGTTTTCTATAATTTTGGGAAATAAATTTCATTTTCATGCAAATGTTTTTTTTTTGTTTTGTACCTCTAGCATGGTTACCATGGGGACCATTACCCACAGCCTCCCTGGTAGTATTGTACATGTGCCGGTGCTCTCCCAAGGCTACATGTGTTATTAAGAAACCAATATGGTCGTTGCTCAATCAAAGCTGACAGTCTTGACGAATATTCATAGCAAAATAAGAGACTACAAAATTTAGAAAGGATTTTACGTGGAATTAGCTGCTATACTTACATGTGTATAAGAAAGTGGCCAAATTATTAAATGGGTAAATTTGAAGGGCTCTATGACTGTATTAAAGAGGGACATATATTTGTAAGTTTTTGGCCTTGAAATCCGACTTACTCCTAATTAGCTCTATTTTGGCCTTAATTATACAGTCAGACTGTGTTTTGTACATGTATAGTGTCAAGTTTGCATGCCAAAATAATAATAATGGTAATGCATTTATATACGGCATTTTCTATTCATATATATATTCAAATGCGGTTTACATCAGTATATGTCCATTAGCGACCTCATCCTACCCACCCAACCCATGAAATCATAAAACATTGCCGAGAGCAGACCAGCACACCGGGAACTCCATGCCCTACTCTTTACAATTAGTGTTTGGGTTCTTTAACGTCCGACAGGGTTATGAACATTGAAGTGTTGTGAGACGGGGCCTACGGTTTATGTTCTTATCCGAGAAGAAAAATCAAACTGAAGTAAAGCAATTTGGTGTTCAAACCAAAAAATGCAAACTAAGACATATTCTTTGTAGTACCTGGCCTTTGTAACCTTGGATGCATTTTGCAACAATATGTGAGAAAAAGTATTAGCTAATACTTTCACTGATGCAGATACAGTAAACATACAGTTGTGTAATCTCATTTATTTTGTTTCTGTTTTTCTACAGGAGCCAGTGGTGTTAACAAACTCAAATATAATTGCAACAGCCCTTAAATGGGACTTAGACTATCTCAAGAAAAACCTCGGGCCAGGCTCTTATTCAGTCTATACCTCAAAAACCTGCAAGTTCATGTATTACGATGACAAACGGGCCAAAGACTGGCCCAACTTTGTTCCACCAACGCAGAGGCTTCACATGAGATTTGAAGAGTTTTATTCAAAGATTGCCAACTTTAATACATCTGATACTTCATGTAAACTGTACTTGCAGCAAATGCTTGACGATTCTGTAGGGAAAAATATAGTGAAAGACTTCCTTGAATTCAAGTGGAAGTGGCTGACAGAAATGCAGAGGAAAATGAACTGGGGCTCACTGACTTCAAACCTCCTTCTCATCGGTTTACCTGGGAATATCACGCCAGTTCATTACGATGAACAACAGAACTTCTTTTGTCAAGTGACAGGGTTCAAGAGAGTTATTTTGTTCCATCCTGACCAGTTCAAGTGTCTGTATCCTTATCCCTTGTACCATCCTTGTGACAGACAAAGCCAGGTAAGCCATGAAACAATTGAAGAGCTGGGAGCACCATCTGACAGTGTTTTCAGGCTTTTTTTTTTTTGCAGCTGCCTATTAGAAGTTGTGTTAATGACTGTGAGGATCTTTCCTCTATTTCATCTTTCACCCTCAAGTCAAATAATATTACATGACTGTATATTATAAGTTATTCATTTATTCATCCTCAGTCCACTACTGACAGTGTAGTTTGCATCATAGGAACAACGTGGTTTATTACAGTGCAATGAACTCAACTGGGGCCACTGAAAAAACTGACACTTTGAAATATTCTCGTTTTTTATTGGTTTACAAACTACCAAAGCCAGAGTCCTTTGTTGTAAATGTGACCTGTGATTCTCTGATCAATGGCCCTGGTTGAGTTCATTGCACTGTAAAAAAATACATGTATAACTGTTATATAAATACTATTGCTCTCAGTTGCTGACTAGTTTGCATTTACATAATTGTGAAAACACTAAGGTTTTTATCAATAAATATTGAAAACAGTGCCAACTTGATTACTAGCTAAGCACTATTGTCACCTACCCATCACTTCTGGATGCAAGTTCAACAAAAGTTTATATCATATGTAACTGATACGGCAATGAAACTACCTTTAAATTTATTCTACAGTATATGGCAGTTCTAGCTAAGGATAAAATTAAAGGGGAAGTGTCATGGGGTTTTTGACATCTTTTGTTAAAAATGATGAAATAAGACCTTCAATCTTCTGCCAAATAGTTCTAGAATGACGAGAGGACCAAAATCAACTCAATTCTTGAAAGAAACAACTCGTTATCTGTTCTAGCGCATTTTGGAAACAAAAATACGAGAACTTGAAAAACATTAGCCTAATGTTTTTCAAGTTTCAATCCAAATCGGCCTACTCTGTCTCTGGCCAGAGGCACTAATCGACAGTTTTATTGCACTGGGGTGATAATTTTTAACAAACTTGACAATTATTTCGTTCTTTCTGCTGACAGTCAAACATTTTTGGGTTTTGAAATAACAGCAAATTTTTATGATACTTTCCCTTTAAGATAATAAAATATTCTTAGACTTGGAAATTACATACCTGTGTAGTTCTGTTGCTGGCTGGTCTTTTCTAATCTCGTTTCAATCTCATTTAACAAATTAGTTTCTCCTTTACATGTAGGTTGATTTCGATAACCCAGATTATGTGAGGTTTCCAAAGCTCAGAGAGCTTAAAGGATATGAAGTTATAGTTGGTCCAGGAGATGTCCTTTACATACCAATGTATTGGTAAGGCATACATGTCAATCACTGTTGATATTTTCTTGAGTATATAGCTGTTTGGGTAATAGCATGTTTGAGAAAGATATAAAATTTCCTCATGTCTTAGGACAAAGAAAAAATCAAGTCCCCAATGGGATTCAATCCCATGACCTTCCACACACTGGTTGGATGCTGTACCACTGAGCTAGATGGACTGGGAGACTCGTAGCAAGCTTGACCATTTACCAGGTTCATTCATGCCATGCATCCTTTGCACTGCTAGATCAGATTAAAAGGATGATAGACTTTTAAGCTTGGTAATGAAATGGGAAAGATGTAATATGTGGGACAAAGCAAAGGTCATGGGCTCCATCCAAAACTTACATGTAAAAGTTCAACTTATGTAACGTGGAAAACAGTATCATTGCAAATTACATTGTATATAACAAGCTGAATTCTACACACATTTTGATTGGTTCTTATTATGATCTATCTGAGGACAGACGCACAGATGGCGTCACTATTAACAACTTTTGCTTCTTTATTATATGAAACAAATAGATTCCATGCTGCCGTGCGTCTGTTCAGTAATAGATCACAGAAGACGTCAAAATGTGGTAAGAACATCAGTGGCACGCCAGGCGCCACTTTTTTGTTCTTACCACATTTTGATGTCATCTGTAATCTATTACTGAACAGACGCACGGCAACATGGAATCTATTTGTCAAAGAGCAACTGTTTTGAAAAGTGTCTTCAGAAGGGGATGATTATTGATTGTCTGTGGGAAGGACTACAGTGCAACCTCAATTTAACAAAGTGCCAAGGAACTAGGGGAATTGGTTCATTGTATCAAGGGTTTATTATATAATTTATTGCGGTTCTGTTCCACACATTTTAAAAGGCCGAGCTGGAGAATATCGTTCGTAATAGCAAGGACTTTGTTACCTAGAAGTTTGTTAAATCGAGGTTCCACTGTACTGCACGAGATGGATATAATGATAATATTATAAGCTGATTATCATATTTCTACTATTCATTAGTAGATTTAGAGCTTGGGTAGTTTTAGGAAGAAAGCTAAACTAATGCATTTGTTCTGACACAAACAATGGAGCTCTTCCCTTTGATCTGCTATTCACTCTATTTTGTTCTATTTTGATTTTCATTTTGCGGTCTGGATTGTTGTTTTAGGTGGCATCATGTGGAGTCTACAATGAATGGTGGAATCACGACATCTGTAAATTTCTGGTTCAAGGTAAGTATTAAAGTAATTTAACGGTTTAGTGACAGTTTTGCACCAGAATCCATTTTTCTGTACATTTTACACCTTGGCAAACATTTGGTCAGTGCTGTGTAGTGCCATGTGCTCATATTGGTCTTGATGTGTACAGCCAAGTGTTGGAAAACACAAAAGTAAGGTGAAGGCTGGATCAAAGCAAATGCATTCAAACCTCTTGTAAGCAGCTGTTTGAAATTCCAGAAAAAATCTGATGGCCACCCAAAAAGTTGGTCAGATACGAGAGGTCTCAAATATAAAAATTTATCTGAGATTAAAATCAACATCAAGGCCTCTTACATGTACAAGACGTGATCACCGACCTACCTGCCTGTCTTCTGTTGACCTGCTTTGTCTGTTCACCTGGGCCCGGTTGTTCATTAATCCACGATTAAAAGTTAACCGAGGTTTTCATCTCGCTCATTAAAAATCGTTTTAAAAGCTAATTTTAATCTAATGCCAAAGAAAGGTCGAAGTCAAAACTGAGGGACAAAAATCTCTTGAAGGACCTCTGTTGAATAGTAATTAAACTCGAATTAAAGTTCACGTTAACCCAGGATTAGCTTAATCGGGTTTTGAACAACTTGGCCCTGTCTGTCTTCCTCCCGGCGCCTTCCTGCCAACCTTTGTCTTCTTGACAGTTTCTCTGCATGCTCACCAGCCTGCCTATCCTCCCTGCCTGCCTGTCGTTCTGTTTTTCCTGCCTCCCTTTGTGTCTATCTCTCTACCGACTCTATCTGCCTACACATGTACCTGCCTTTATGTTCCCGTCTTCCTTCATACAAACACACATACACTTTATTTATACACGGTGTCAAACTTTTTACATGCTTGACCAACTTTCTGTTTTGTCTGTCTGTCTATCAAAATACATTCACCTGTTGAGTTAAACTTGTTTTTGTTTGTTTAGCAATGAACCATATTTGCTTTCCATGGTATCAACCAATATTACAATGTACAAGATAACATACACAATTTTGTCTCTAAAACAAAACAACATGAACAACAAAAAAACAAGCGTCTGTTTTGAACTTATAATATCGTGACACTAGATCATTCCCTCTCAAGCTCTTAATAAGCGCTAGACAGTGAAACAGCTCACCCTTGATGTGGCCTCATTTTCAGGCAGGACCCACTCCGACCCAGATCACGCATCCATTGACCGCACAGCAGAAAGTTGCTGTCATGAGAAACATTGAGAGGATGCTGGGTGAAGCACTGGGCGATCATCGTGAGGTAAGTAAGGGTCACGAATCCTTTTGTTAATTGAAAGGGTTTTTTTGTATAACAGCACTTTCAAGGCAACGTACATGTACCATGAGACATGAATTAACATAAAATGTTTAACATTGAGCGCTCTCCTTTTTTAAGTCTGAAGACAATTACATTTCTTTCACATATGTCACTCATCGACCTTCAAATCCTAGCAGTATACAGGATGTTTGTGTCATGAACTTAATGGCTTTAGTTCCCACGAGTCTCGTTTACAGTGTAGCTCAGCGCTTCAGCATCCCAATTCCCAGTAGTAATCAGAAGGTCATAGGTTCAACTCCTTTAGGGAGAACTCGAATTCCCTTTTTCCGAGTATGCTTGTGTCACTGACATAGAAAAATACACATATTATTAAAATCTTGCTGTTGTTTTTTTTTCTCATAAATTCACGCCCCCTGTAGCTCATTTGGATGTTATAATGCTGTAAAGATTGGGGTGCAATGGTAAATAAAAATATATCGGCGCACAAGGTTTGTACCAGTGGCCCAAACGTGGAGCACAAATTCCCCTTTGGAGGGTTACGTTCCCATTACAAAAACGTTTCAATTGACAACTGAAAACCGTTTTGTCAACATGGTCATATGAAACAACTTTGCTCGTGTTTCACTAAATACTACTTCCACTACAAATTTGACCTGCATTTTTGAGAACCTTGTCTTAAAATATATTAATTTGACAGCACTAATTTATGATTGTACTACCGGTATTGATGAGACCGGCTACATCCCTAGCTGAAAAAATGCTGATAATGAGTATTAGAAACTGGATCATTGTATAATGCAATTCCAGGGATTTGATTGGCTTAGCGGCCATGGTATACATGTATGAGCCATTTTAACATGTCTGGGAAATAGCGACCATTAAATTGTCTTGGTTGTTCTTGCAAAGCGAAATCAGGAAGATCTAGCAACATTTTTTTATTGTTTTTCTGATAAAATAATTATTTCACTCACGCTTGCTGGATATGAGGTGATAATAGCCAACTCGGCTCTACGCGTCTCGTTGGCTATCTAGTGTATCATCTCATATATCCAACGCGTACCTCTTTCCCTCAAAATGATAACGCTCTATCTTTTGAGTCTTTGGTTGAAATCAAGTTTGACTCCTCGAATGATAGCCCTTCGGAAGAACTTTCGTACGGTACCGTCTTTTTTTTTTTTTCACGATAATTTAATTTTTTTTTTTTTGTAAAACCACATTTAGAAGTCAAATTTTAGGTGTTCTTGCATGGTGGTAAAAGAGTTGCTTTCCACTAAACAAATCTAATAGTTTTGCCAATGCTTTTCCAGATTGGTCCTCTTTTGCAATGCACGGTGAATGGACGCTACACAGAAACCAACGACGAGGAAGAACAAAACCACAAGAAAATAACTAAACAAAGAACTCTTCCGAGTACCTAAAAAAACATTCTTTTGCTGCGGAAATATCAGTGCGCTTGCTATATTCCTGTAGTTGCCATCGGAAATTATCAGGCGATTGAGAATTTCAAGCCTGAAATCATGAACTTCAGCGAACAAAGCTCTTTTAATGCAATTAAATCTAGGTCTATTCGGTTTAGTGGAGAAATTACATTAATTAAAAAAAAGCAGGAAGGCTTACATGTATCACATTAGGTAAATCCAGGCTACTTAACAATAGGCCATAACACGGTTTTCGACGCCATTTTGACGAGTAGGCAAACACGTCTGAAATAACAGTGTTTGTATGGAAATCCGATGTCAAATAATTTTCATAAAACATCGCTTCTGAAAAACTCATGAATTGGAAACTTTTAGCACTAGTAAAAGGATTTTAAGAAAAAAATTTGGAGGGATGTAGCTGTGCCAGAAAGCGTCCAGTCGTGTTTTGAACTCTCCATACATTTGTCTGTATTTTTTTCCCGCGAACTATTTTTAGTAGCAGTTCACGGCCGGTTCGCTATACAGACAAATGTATGGAAAATTCAAAACACGACTGGACGCTTTCTAGCACAGCTTCATCCCTCCAATTTTTTTCTTAAAATCCTTTTACTAGTGCTAAAAGTTTCCAATTCACGAATTTTTCAGAAGCGATGTTTTATGAAAGTTATTTGACATCGGATTTCCATACAAACACTGTTATTTCAGACGTGTTTGCCTACTCGTCAAAATGGCGTCGAAAACCGTGATAAGACCTATTAGACAACTGTTTAGCAAATAGCCTGCCCTAAACACGCACTTTGATTGATTGAAAGCTGTTTCAGGCTACAATGTTTAATTCAGTTAGTCCTGTTTCGCACGAAAACGACGTGTCCGTTTGCGGCGATACCATACGTTCGTCCAGAAAGTCATCCGTCGTCCTTCTTGACGTATGAAAACGGCCGGTCTCCCGATTTTCTACTCGTCTGTGAAAACACGGCCCACAAGGTAGCTTCCATTTAAGAAACAGAAAACATTCTTCGCCGTGTCGTGTTCTTTTAGTTGTTCGAAGTCTGATTGTCTATTCGAGGGTTTGGAACATTTTTTTTCGCATACTTTAATTTTAAACGTGGTTGAGCTGTAAAGTAGTTTATGCCAAGTGTCAATACTTAGTCGAGACTATATTTTTATCTGTTACGTGCAGCCGATTTTATTTTATTTACACTACAAAAATTAAATGAATCAAATTATTTTTTTTCGTCCATTTCTGTACAATTTTGTTCGTGTCAGACTAACAGTGATGTAAATTTCTTTTTTATTGAAGAAAACGTTGTGAATAGTGAATTTTTCCCCAGATATTAAAGTTGGAACACGAAATATGCTCTTTCAAAGATTTTTACGGAGGGTCTTATTGGTACTCCTAATAAAACTTCCTTCTTTGTACAAAGTGCAGCCTCGTGCAATTTCTTTCGTTAGGCCTTCAGTTGGTCTTTTTGCAGATTCTTTTCATTTACTGATTAGATATTGTGAAGTGATTTTTATTGATTCAGAGCGCTGGGAAATAGCAAATACCTGGCACGCGTCTGTTTACTAGCGAAGTCGACTGTCGGGTGTGAACTTGTGACCACTGTACCGACAAAAAAACTTAAAATTCAGTGGAGAAATGGTTTAGCATTTTATGCTTCTTTAATTGTTATCAAATAGCAAGGCCTGGTTGGCCAGTAGAATTATGTGTCAGCTTTTGTTGGTTATGTAAAGGATTTATTGGTAGATGTACAATTGTAAATGCTATTAAAATATACTGAAAATAATCTTATCTTTATTTTATGAATGTTCCATGTTCGGTTTAAATTACTCAGAAATGACTGACGTGAGTTTCTGACTGAATGCAGTTCAGTAGGCAGAACGATAGCTAATCGCCTCCCTTTCATCCGGCCAAAAACATTCCTAGTTCCTGTGCTGCTTTATCCCAGTCCTCGCGCGTTCATTAGGCTGGCCAATCACATAAAGGACGGTACCTCCTTCTGTTACTGCGCGTACGTTCTGCGCATCTCGGGATTCGGGTTTCCTATGGGCGGCGCCAACTACAGTCAACTCCCGATAACTCAAACCCTCGCTAACTCAAACCTCGCGCTATCTCGAACCAATTTTCATTTCACTTCGGGTCATTTTCTATATACAGTCGACTCCCGATGACTCGAACCCTCGCTAACTCAATCCTCGCGCTAACTCGAACCAATTTTCCTTTTCCTTCAGGTCATTTTCTATATAGTTTTACCCTCGATAACTCGAACTCCCGAAAACTCGAACCGTTTTCAATTTCCCTTGAAGGTTCGAGTTATCGGGAGTCGACTGTAACACAAAGGTATTTTTGCGCGGTTTATAACTACGCGGGAAAAGCACATCTTCGATAGTTAGGGTTATTTGTATCCAAAACGAAAATTGAGGGTAACGACGCATTTTGCTTTGTATTTAGTAAATTTTTAAAGTTAATGTTGCTTAATTATCTCTTAGAAAATGCACCGCTACCCCCAATTTTTGCTTTTGCAAAGTTAACAAAAAAAATACAGGCAGTGGCTCAGAGCCACCTTAAATTTTCGAAATTTTAAGGTGGCGTTGAACTCCTCCTTACAATTTTTTTTGAAACTTTGCAAAACGTTGGTCTTGGCATGCTGATTGAAATTTGAAAGTAAAATATGGGACTCAAGGAGCCGTTTTTAGGGTTGTTTTTGACATGTTATACTGTTGCTATGGTAACCTATAATAAAGTCAAGGAAACAACTATAACTTGTTCACCAATAATTAGGCATTCAAAACAAAATACAGGGAAGCTCCAACCACACTTATTAATGAAAGCAAAGTAGAATGGAGTCTTTACAAGAAGGATCGAGACATTTAACGCACAGTATAAAGTGATGTCTGAAACTTAAATTTTCGAGAAGGTCACGACTTATTTTATGTATACATGTTTCGGATGAAACTTCATGCATGTTCAGTGCAAGTAACAGAATTCATTAGGAGGTGTGATATAAATGGAAGAAGGATACAATAGGTTTAAGAATAAAGCTAATTACCACGTGACAGAAAATGTAGAGCAGATAAGTTAATTACGTGACAAGAAAATTAAAAAATTATCAATGGCTAATGACGGTGTGACGATAATAAAGGAACGGAATAGAAAATGTATACTGAGTAGACAGACAAAACTAAATACCCAGTGAAAGATTGACATGAAAATTTTCCCTAATGAGTGAGGGTTTTTCCTAATGAACATGCAGCGCCTCCTTGATTTCGAACTGAAAGGGAGTGGAGGCGGTGTCCAAGCTGGAAAAACAATTGTCAGAACAAGTAATTCATAGTCACCTACATAACCCTAACCCTAAATCTGGTCGTTTAATAATGGTGCGCTGCAGTTGAGAAAAGTCCCTTTTCCGCCTGACTGGACTCCCACGAAAACGGACTTTGAGAATGTCTACATTCAGATCTGCTTCCACTCTCAGAATTCGGTCTTCCCGGTTTTGTTAAGAATGAACACAGGTTTGAATTTGTCGACATTAGGTCAAAGTGAGTTCCAAGCTCTGCAGAAATAGGAATTACTCCAAAGTTTGCCTATAGAATGGGGCTGTGGAGGTGACTGTCCATGATTCAGAAAATCAGAACTGCTCAAGTTAGTTACAAAAAAACTCACAGAACAAACGATAGATCAGAGAATATTAACTCAAATCCTTCCAATTTGATCTATCATTTGCGTCATTACTTCTAGCGGCAAGTCAGCTATAGAACAGCTATATGACGGAATAGTTTTGTACCCTGAAGAAGGCAGCATTGCTTGCCGAAACGTCGGTTTAAACTCTCTTACAGCGTCAATTTTATAATATTTTAAATTCACATTTATTAACAACGCTGCGCAGTCAGATTACAATCTTTATTACAGAACAGCTATGTCGCAACAGGGGTTACTTTTGAACCCCATACGTTTTGCGTTATGCAAATTTTGCCATAAAAAAACTGAATACAAAGACAGGCAAACTCTTGTACTAACCGGCAATTCTTCTTTCCTTTTGATGTTTGATTGGCGCGCCAATATAAGCGACTGTTACCCGTTGGCCAGTCTAAAATAAGTGAGTAAAGTTGACGTCCTGCCTAATGAAAAAAAAAAAAAAAGAAATAAAAATAGGGAATCAACCATTCTAAATTTTAAATGTAAATACCGACAAACTGTAGACTCGAGCGTTTGTTTGCCCCTCATTGATGGCATAATTACTTTGCCGAGCAGTCTAGAAAGACAACTCGAAACCAGTTTGTAAAGGACGCAAATGAATTGTTGGTTGGGTACTTTGGAGTAGCAGTTTACACAGTCACCGAGACCTATTTCCTGTATACCTGTCACTCTTTACTTCAATTACTGTAATTTGACATTTGCATAATAAAGGCGAGTAATTCATTGGCGTACAGGAGCGAGAAGGCTTTAAAATGAAGCCGGAAAGTGAAATCAAATGGACCGACCCATCACGGAGCCGAGCGAATGTGGATCGAAGCAGGAGGAGATGAATTGATTGAGCATTGCTGATCATGGGGACCGCAGCGAGTTTGAACAATCCGCATGGGAACACCGAACAAAATGGCAAATTACAGCACCACCCAAGTATCAAAACCAGTACAACTCAACTCAAACGGGAACTCAAAGAGAAAGACGAGTTTTTGCTGCGAAAAGATGCTGAGTTACAACACAAGCAGCGGATCATCGAAGAAAGAGACGTCGAGATGACTAAGTTGAGGAAGGAAATTCACGAGCTGAAATGCGTCGTGCAGCAAACCGCTAACAAGACCAGTATTTTATCCACCGTTCAAGAGGATCGCGGAATGGTAGGCAACTCTGGAACTGTAAAAGGCACAAAAACAAGCCGAAAGGAGAAACGGATGGCTGTAAGCGGGGAGAGTAGTTCGAAAGCACAAGAGGACACGAAGAAGGAACTCGAACGCCATCCAAAAGATTTCAGGTGAGGGTTGTGTTATCCTTGTTGTCAGCGAATCTCGGGTCATTAATCATCCGGTGTAATATATTTCATTTACTTTAATGTTTGTTTTTCACACTTCTTTAGACTCAAATTGAATAAGAAATTTCGTCTCGCTAGACGGCAAACTTTGAAATAGTGTAATCATTGAAGAAGTGATCGAAAGCTATACTTAAACCGCGGCAATTAAGACAAATTCGTTGAAACGTTTATATTTGGTTAATTCTGTCCAATTTGAGTAAACCGATAAATATTTTAGCTTTGGATATCCTGTCACCCCGTGTTATTTTGTGTTTGCTATTTGGTTAATATTTCTTTCTTCTTTTTTTTTTCTTTTTTCTTTTCTCGAGATTACCTTTAATTCCAACCTACAACAGATGTAGTGATTGCAAACTCTCTCATTTAATGAACGTCTTAGTGACCAAACTATGCACTTAATGTTCCCAAAATATTCGTAACAGACAATTTCAAATAAAGAAGATTACGAACGAATTATTCAAAACAGTATTTGCTAAACAGCCTGCTTCTGATTTTCTCTGCTAATGCCATCGGCGACACTCTTCATTTAACCTTAATGTTCACACCAACGCGCTGCCCCGATATTTAAGCATTCCTACGGCAGTCCTTGTTGGTTTTGTTTTAATTCGTCGTCAAGTAGCACTATGACCAAGTTGACTTTGATTTTGACATGACTGCTGGAACAAAGAGTTTTATGACCCCATTTAATCGACCATCAGCAACAAGCGACTTCATATTGCCCTTTGAAAATTCACAGTTTATCGCGAAAAGAATACAATCTGACCTGTATGGACATTCCTTTTGTTTTACACCAAGAAGTATCTATGCGCCGGGTCCTTCCAAAAACAAACAAGCCATTAGCAACGGACAATAAACTTCCATTTTCCTGTTCTTGTGATGAAATCTTAGTTGTCAACACGACAGGTAAATGCAAATTCTTAACACTTCCCGGCCCTGATGAAGGCTGAAGTTTTCGCCGAAACGTTGGGATTTTAAACATTTAATTTTACATATGTTTTTTAACTAGGGTGACGTTTTATTTTTTATCATGAATCCACCTGGTTACAGGTTCATTTTTTAAAAGACAGTTAAATAATCCAAAATCGCTGATAATGTAGAACATTCTGTCGACCTTTAAATTCAATTCAATTCCGTTTTTAATTTTATGATACAAACTGTATGTTTCAAGAAACTAATTGCTTTTAGCCGTGCGAGCAAGCTCTCTGTTAGGTTAGAGGATTAATCCTCGCGCGGCTCGCTTCGCTCATCTTTAATCCTTTCGCAGCTGACCTTACAGAGAGCTTGCTCGCAGGCTAAATTACTTTGTACTTTTAGTTCCTCCAAAATTTCAAACAATCGATTGGCAATCAGATAAAACGAAACTGGATGTATAAAATCAAACAGAAACTTCAAGCGGTTTTCCGTTTTGTTTTAACGACGGGATGGATAAGCAAAAGACGATACACTGGCCACTCGCGAACCTTTTCAAAACCACGTACTACCGTCCGTTAATGTGAGGAAACAGTGAGTACTCAGATGTGGGAAACATCCACTAAAGGATGTCATGTTGATGTTCCTCCAAATCATCAAAACTTGCATGCATA
Organism: Pavona decussata; assembly: GCF_977016875.1. Taxonomy (NCBI): domain Eukaryota; kingdom Metazoa; phylum Cnidaria; class Anthozoa; order Scleractinia; family Agariciidae; genus Pavona; species Pavona decussata. The sequence continues at coordinate 3,909,536 of NW_028145528.1, read as the reverse complement.
ACACGAAATAAGCTAAAAGATCGAGAATGGTCAGCATCTTTTTAGTATATATTATCCAGGTAACTTGGGAAACATTTTGTCTCCATGTACAAAAACAGTTACCAAAACAAATTTCGATAACTACGGCACTGAGCGTTTCCTTTTCAAATCACGATGTTGAATGTCATTTTGTTTTCAGTCGGGTGGATAGCCTGTTACGCCAAGTGTATTTGATCGGAGATACAGTAATCGCTTGGTGATAATGTTTTACTCGCGTTTTCGCGTAGATCGTATAGCAGAAATCTTCATTCTCACTGGTCAAGGCTTAAACACGTTTAAAAGCTGTTTAGTCAAGCACGGTTTAAAATTGCTTCCTTCATAAAAGCTTCGGATTTTTGTGGACTACACTAAATCTGAGATTGATCACTAATGAAAGCATAAGACAAGTTCAAGTTTACCTGAATCTTATGTCAAAGCCAATGGTTCAGCTTTGTGTTAACAATTTTCACTTTGCTAAACCTGCAGGTTTGATTAAACATGTTTTACTTGTGTGAATGGAGCCTAAGATATGCTTAATTCTCGTCATGACAGTAACGAAATTTTTCAAGGTAAAGACTAATTTACACTTTCTTATTAATCTGGCCGATCTAGCCCATTTTGACAAAGAAAATGCGGTGAGCGGACAAAAATCGGCCTGATGTATAAAACTCTATGGCAATGCTACAGATTTTTTGAATCAGGCAGATTCTTACCAATGATGCGGTAGACCAACAGAAAAAAAATCGGCCACACAAATTATAACGTGTATTAAAATTGGCCCATGCGATTAAACCTACTTATCGGGTCGCGGGCAGAAAGCGGTGCGTGTAAATAAGCCTTAGGATAGCGGGAATATCATGATGGCGAAGGGCGAAAAACAGTTTTAAGAGAGATTCATACTTTTTGTGATCATAGGAAAATAATTATGTGGTAAACGACCGGAATATGAAGAGAAGCTCTGGAATTGGCATTGCTATAAAGGACAAATACATGAAAACACTGCTGATGACTTGCGGTTTGAAGCATCCTCTTAAACAAGAGTCAAAACACTGAATTAAACTGATACTTTGGAGACCAACAAACTGTCCACATATTAAACGATCGTGCTCGCCAGATTTTCTTTCAGCAAATCGTCTGTGGTTTGTAACTACCTTTAGGGCCCTTCATCTAGGCCGGGTTGTTCGAAAGTCGATTAACGCTGATCCACGATTTTCATTTTGCTCATTAAAAGCGTTTTTTTAAAAGATAATTTTGAGCTAAAATGGTAAAGAAAAGTCTAAGTCAAAAGGGAGGGCCGAAAATCTTTTGGAAGAATCTTTATTGATTACTAATTAACTCGAATCTAAGTTTACGTTAACCCAGGAATCGCTTAATGGGGCCTTGAACAATTGGGTCCAGTTGTTCCAGGCCTGATTAAGCTAATCCTGGAACTTTGATTCGGGTTTAATTACGTATCAATAAACATTCTTCAAAAAGATTTTTGTCTTTATAAGACTTCTCGTTACTATTAGCGTAAAATTAGCTTTTAAAAACATTTTTAACTAGCGAAATAAAACTTTCGGTTAACTTTTTACGATCGGGGGTTGGCGTTCAGGGCCCAGTTGCTCGAAGCATAGTTAGCGCTAACCCGGGTTAAATACCATGACAACCTATAGGTTTTAATACCTCTTAAAGTGCCACTACGATCAAAATTTTGCATCCCTTTTTTTCTTCAGCTTTGGAAAGTATAAGTGATAAATACTTACCACGCCAAATTTTACATCGAAATTCCAACGGGAAGACCAGTTATTTTAAACGCGAAGTTCAGCTTCGCTGTGCCGCCATTACTCGAACGACAAATGGCCGTGAACTACATAGAGAGCTGGATCTAGTTGCACCGACAGGAATATGACGTCATACGCGCACAACAACATGGCCTGCTTTCGAATGTTCGATCTCGCTGAAAGAAGCCACTTCTTTTTATTTTAGTGGCTCAAGGGCCGTCTCTACAACGCACACGTACTGTGGGCACCCGAAAGAAACCCAATGGGTCATAATGGTGGTTGTTTGAACATTTATGGTTCTGAAATACGTCAAAAGGGGGTCGTTTCTTCAGACAAATCGTCTTTTTTGTACATCGCACCGAAGTACTAAAGACATATCCTCTCGACGACTTCGACAGCTGCTTCGAAGGACACACAAACGAAAGGACTGCCATACAATGCTACTGCCTCGATGCTTACTTTTCTAGGGTAAAGCGAGGGACTAAGTGAAACGATTAGGCCAAGATAACGGATCGGAAATGAACTGTTTTCGATTCGTGAATGCGTGCAGTGAAAGCAAGTGGCGCGGAGTGGTGGTGTGTATGTTTTGTTTATAGCTCATTGTAATTTTTCGTTTGTCTAGTGTTCATTACGTCTACTTCCTATAAGTGTCATGCTTTGGTAAAATGAAAGTGCATAGATACTCCATTTTATTAAAAAATAATAATAATAATTGCTTGTGGTATAATATTGACAACCAACTGCCTCGAGTTTTTCGAATGCTCTCTTCGTACAAAGCACCCAACACATTTCTGAAAGACTTGTATGCCGACTGTAGAATACACAGCAAGGCGAGATTTTCGATCTGTATTAAATAAGCAATTGTAATTAAACTGATTGTGACATTGACATGAAAATTTCATCTCTATATTTTGAAACAATCACATGAAGGCAACTTGCAGGCAACTTTCCAGCTGATGTGAACCTGCTGACACTCCAACTTGCAAAATTATCTAATGTAACCATCACCGATTACTGTGAGTCAAGAGGGAACTGTGTTGTTAACTAATTATAATACTATTATTGAGCAATTTTTTTAAACATTACTTGTAAATATGCTTTGACTGCACCTTTGTGCAGACTTGCAGTGAATATTATGCATGAAAGTTATCTTCTGGGACAAGTCAAGATAATATCTACAATTTAAACCATATAAGTTTGTACTAAAGAGAACAAATGAACCAAACTGACAAAATTATGAGAGAGTATTTTGTCCAATACCCTATTCTAAAGAGTGTGAAAAACTACCAGTGCTTGGTAAATTTCATGTTTGTGTTTGAATTATTAATTTTGTATTTGTGCCTTCTTTTGTTTTCTTGGCAAAGTCTGTTATATGAACAGCCAATTTTATAGCATTTTTTGTACAACATAATAAATTTCTAACAAAAGTATTGCACTGTTTTGGTATATACCAGAGACAGTACAAAGGCATCAACAAGGTCACCTAAGCACACCATGGTAAATAGGACTACCCATGGTAAACAATGCCATGGTAAATCTCACTTAGCTTTTAGTTTAGATCTGTCAACGACACTTCCTGAACCTTAAAATATAGGGATCTGTATCATTAGGGTTAGTTTAGGGAAGCATGAAGGCATTTTTCACAGTTACAGAAGATACCTTGTCCAGAGGAATGGGCCAGGATCTTAACACTAAGGTTTACATTGTACATAATGTGCAAATTTATAAATGGAAGGGAGAGGAGGAGAACCCCCAGCAAATTTTTGCAATATTTAGCATTGATATCATATCAATATGACAAGTAGGTACTGGTAATGCATGCAAACTGTGTGTGTGTGGTTTTTTTAAAAGTTGTTGTCATACCCATGTCATCAAGAACCACAATGCTGCAGGCATGGTGAGAGTAGACAGCAAGACTGCCCTCTGACTTCAAGGGTAAACTTATCTTTATACAGGGAAGGTTTTTGGCCAGTGGGATCATGGCATGCATTCTTGTGCTCTGAGTATTCTCATTGTTGAATATGGTTATCAGAGAGGGCCACAGCAAAAGGCGTACCTTTAAATTTGATCCTAGAAACTGCCAACATAGCTGATAGGGGAGTCTTCAAAAAAATCTCCTGGATATAGGTCAAGCACATTAACATAAACAGTGAAGGGATTATGGAAATTGTTTACTGATGGCCAATTATTTTGTTGGCTTATTCACAGTGAGGGAGATTTGAGTGTTATGTCATAACAGCAACAACAAAAGCAAAACAAAAAAGACCCACCTCCCCCCCCCCCCCCAAAAAAAAAATAATAAATAAATAAAATAATAATAATAAAATGAAATAAAGTAAAATATGTGGTATTATTGGCATAAAAATGGCTTTGATATTTAAAGCTGGCCCTGTTCTTGGTTCTGGTTATTTTCTGAAGGCCAAAGTAAAAACCCACAGATATCAACATCCAACATAAGAAAGCCAGGGCTATTTGACAGAAGGAAAAAGCTAAACAGAATAGATAAAAAAAAACACATAGTATAAGGGCTAGTATAAAGCATGAAAATGTTTGTGTAGGGTCATGTAAGATAAAAATTACAAGATAGAAAAAAAAATTAAAATGAAGTCCATGTCGCTGAACAAAAACAAAAAATAAGCTGTGGTTTGTGGGAAAATTTAGGTTAAAGTATTTTGGCTCTTAATTCAAAACACCAAAGAAAAAAGACATGAAATCTCATTTCTAGTTGAATCTCCAAGAATAATTAAGGTATATCTGTGGAAAGGATGGTCATTCTTTAATAACTATAATATTTCAATTTTATGTCTGTGAACATTGTGTGATTTTGTGGGAAAATACACAATACTGTTACTAACAGCACAGTGTTATGCTGGCTCTTCACACTCAACATGTAAAATGATTACAATTATAGTGCCAGTTTTAAATGAGATCCAGAGGCTGGTTTGCTTGTTTCACTCAGATTCACACATCCTCATTGACCAAGGAACAAACATTATTGAAATAACAAAAATGGGTGAGATATGATGCAAGCCTACTAAGGTTTCCTCCTTAGCTGTCTTCCTAAACTCTCTTATTAATCTTTAGTTTTCCAGCTGCATTTGAGGGCCTTACAACAATTTATTGTTAATGTTACTTGGACTGTGGCTTTAAAATATTAGGTCCCTCATGATTCCTTCATTTACTGCTTGAAAGTTGTTGTAGAATGAGGAAGGGATCTAACCAGGTAATACCTGGTAGATTACAGCCCTGTAGTATTGTAATATTGCAAATATTCTGTAGATTACAGTTATAGCTACCGACTTTTCAACTGAAGTTAATTATACATCATTTTAGTTTTGTCAAAGCTTTATTGAACTATAAAAAAAACGAGGTTAATAGTTCTTTTTTTCTTGACTCATTATGCAGCTTTGATTGATACTTGCGAACATCAACATGTATTGGTTTGGAGTTATCCATCCTATTCAATAATTTGTTGCTCAAGTGCTTCTGCGAATAGTGATTAGGTTCTGTTTACTAATCCCAAATAGAAAACATATCCAGAATATTAAATAACCATATGTCTACCTCCAATACAGTTGCTGAGTAAATGCCGGAGTAAATTCGTTTCTTCTTCGGCTTTACATGTAAATCCCAGGCTTGAGTGAGCTGTTCGCGTGTCTTCGAAGCGTATTCTTTGCAGTCATACGACTCCAAATCCACCGCCAAAGAAATTATAATCCAAGATATTCGGTAAAATTGTCCTTTAGATCGCTTTTCACCAAATTGGATGGTGAATCTTACAAATAATCTTGCCTATTCACTTACTTTAGGACTTACGATTACTAAGGTTTACTGAGTTCTTGCAAGGAACGATGCGCGTATGACGTCACACAAAGATCTCATACAAGCAACCGCATTTTAGAATCACCAGGGGCGTCACTTTGCCGTCGGAGTAATGGCGGACGGGTTTTCGACGGTTTTCGGCCACGTATTCCCAGGATCAGTAAGCTTGTATAAAGCTAATTAATAGCTATTTTTGAAATTATGAACTCATTAAATGGATTGGAACTCGAAAAGGGCAAAAATAGAAGTAAAAATTTTCGTCGTAGTGGCACTTTAACCAATGGTTAGCACTAACCATGCTTCGAGCAACTCAGCCCAGGGCTAAGTTGCTCGAAGCATGGTTAGCGCTAACCATTGGTTAATAGGTATTAAAACCTATAGGTTGTCATGGTACTGAAACCCGGGTTAGCGCTAACCATGCTTCGAGCAACTGGGCCCAGCCTTATTCAAAGGTTTAATGCTAATCCCGATTAAAGGTTACCCGAAGTTTTCATCTTGTTCACTAGAAGTGAGCGGGCCTGTGCCCTAGTTAACAATTAAGCTGAAGATTTTGTCTGTTTGTTTTCTCAGATCGAAGCAGCTCATTAAGGACGCCATCAACGAGAACGATTTCTTGAAGAACTTAGACTCCGCTCAAGTACGAGAGATCGTCGACTCCATGTACCCCAAGAGCTACAACAAGTCAGATATCATAGTCAAGGAGGGAGATATCGGCCACGCACTCTACGTCATCGCAGGTAGGCATTTGAATTGGACCTTGAATGATAGCAGCCTTCGCACGAGACTGTGTAATTAAAAGGACCTTAGTTTAATTGCCAAAGAAAATGAATGGAAGCGCACTTGGACCAGTTTATTATCTGTCACTATGCTAATTGTATGGAGCGTTTATTTTGATACGCCCAACATTGGAAGAAGCATTTGAAAACCGATGTTGCCATTTATTAAAACTCAAATGTAAAAGCACTTTTGTAAATCATGTTGTGGTTGTGGTAACCTTCAATGGTTACGCCTTCGTCTCCTTCCAAAATGCCAGGGGTCAATCCTTTCAACATTTTCTTTTGGTTGTTGAGCATTACTTTTACGTTACCTCCATACACACAATGCTTTCACGGCTACATAGAATGGGACTGGATAACTTTATATTGGCTTAACATTAATCCAGGAAAGCTCAGCCACCTTATCGGAAACAAGCGTTACTCAATTCGTTTACGAAACTGATTAATGCACCAAAGTGGCCGTATGACAATTTTTGGATTTAATGTGGATTAATTTCTGGATAATTTGTCTTGTTTCAGAGGGTCGCCTTGAAGTGACAAAAGACGGTGAAGTGTTAGGAGAAATGAACGGAGGAACTGTGTTTGGAGAGTTGGCAATCTTGTACAACTGTAAACGAACGGCGACAGTGAAAGGTACTGAACAAACCATCCTATTCTACAACGCTAACGGATCCGGAGTTTCACAATGCTTTGCGTTAGGCAAATCATGCGATTAGGGATATCCTTGTTCGTCTTGGCTAACAAGCTTTGCAACTTCTAATACGTATTTTCCCAAAATCCCCCCCCCCCTCCCCCTCCCCATTCTGCTTGGCTGACAGTAGGATTGTTCGATAGCCTGCGTAGCAGTCGTTTCCGTTTCCTTCAAGCCAAGCAGGGCACGCGCGCGAGGTCATTGGGCAAAAAGGGCTTTTTTTGCTCCTTTTTGCCCAATGCCCTCGCGCGCTTACCCCGCTTGGCTTGAAGGAAACGGAAACAACTGCTACACAGGCTAATTGTTCGGTTGATAATAATCCCAGTTCAACGAGGAAGTATGCTTATCAGAGTAAGTTTGAAAAGTCAAAATCATCATCTTTGCATTTTTTTTTTTTCTAGCCATAGCCATTACTGCCAAGCTATGGATTATCGATCGCAGCGTTTTTCAGATGATCATGATGAGAACTGGAATGATGAGACAAGCGGAACATATCGCATTCCTTAAAAGGTAAATTCAACCATGTTTATTTTACCACCCTTTCCGGTAATACGTCACACGTGGGTACTTTCAAAGCTGTTACCAGATTGTAGTTGTACAGTCTTACAATAATCGAACTCAGAATTGAAAACCCCATGATTATCTCCACCCCCTAATTAGGTCGCCAAATTTAACCCTATCTTCACCGGACCTTTCGTCTCATAGAACCCAGGTTTCGTCTTATGGTTTCCAACGGTGGGAAATTGGCCTTCTTCTAAACCGAAAACCAAAGAAAATACTCAATCTGGCAATTCGTAACTAGCGCTTATAATAACGTAGTGAACTGACCGATCAGAGCTGAAACCTAGAAGGAGAAACAGTAACCAGTGTCAAGCTTGGACAAACGTGTGTATGTCAAGTCGCGATTGGCAGTGGTGTTGCTGATGTTTGGCTGAAAGTGTTGTGAAAAAAGTAGATTCCTTGCTATTATTATTTTGTCGATGATATAGATACCAGCTTACCCTAAATTACTTTAAGGCCTTCGAGTACAAGCTACGTTTATAAATTATCTATTTCGTTCGTAAGTCTATAAGCGTCTTATCTTTTTCTTTATTTTTTGTTTTTAGTGTTCCTCTCTTGAAGAATTTGTCGGACCAAGAATTTGCCAAGCTCGGAGATGTTCTAGAAGAGGTGATGCAAACAGTTATTTTTAAAAAAAACAACAACAAGGAAAACAATTAAAACAGATTCGAAAACCAGGCCTTTGTGATACAATGCAGTTAAAACCAACTTAAAACCTTTAAACCTAGGCAAGATCGTAATCTTAATCTAAGGCTTTAATGTAAGGCTATATCTGATTTTAAAGACGCTCATTATTTTTTTCCCTTTGAATTTCCACGAGGAAATATATACCTATCAACCAGTCTATAAACCGGAACATGGTCCATTCTTGCTGTGGCTGTCCTACTGCTTCTTAAAACTCTAACAAATGTGTTTATTTTCCTTCATCGTTTTGGCCTTTAGGATTATTATCATGGTGAAGACTACATAATTCGCGAAGGAGAGAGAGGAGATACGTTTTACATTATCAATAAGGGATCGGTATGTTTCCTGGTTTTGTTTCAGTATTTCACACTAAGCACCTGCCTCAACAGTCCGCCTGTCGAAGGTGAAGTTAAGGACTGAGCCAGGAATATCATATCTATCTTAGAGAGTTGTTCGCCTTGGAGGGCCGCAAAGTAAAAGGCCAGGGAATGGCAGAAACAAATTTCATATGTAGCCTGTTATTCCTTTTGAACAGGAAAATTCCGGTATAAAAGGGGCCTGGCGTTGCTATTCTCACCTTCAGTTGACAATCGACTATTACAGCGCAAAGAACTTGACAAACAACATGCGTCTTTTTCTACGACCCTTATTGATAAAATTGGCTGCGGGAAAAACCCTGTTAACCGATTTAAGAAACCGATGTCTTATATTGCTGTGGTGAAATTTTGAGGCATATTTTTTCAGAAGACGCTCGTGTCCACCTGACTTGCCACGACTGAACGGCGTCTAAATTTGCATTTCACACCTACAAAGGTGTGAAAAGAAGGATGAGCTTGCCCAGTTATAGCGGAACTTCTTGTTCAAAGATTAAGTGTCATTTGGGCGATGGGCCTTCCAAAATAAAATAAACTGATATCAAGGCTGTAATTGGAGCTAAAGACAACTTTGTTTAGCTCACTTTTGAGGAATTCTCCCTCCCCTGTCCCTCCCAACCTTTTCTGGGGCTGGGAGGAGAGTAGGGATGACTCAGTAGTTTTCTCCTTCCCGCACTGCGAACAGAGGTTCCCGTTCTACCCTACGGGGTCAGACTGTTCGGTAGTAAAAGTTTGGTTTTGCCTTCCGTCAGGTGATTGTCACCCAAAGAGTTGCTGGGCATGATGAGCCACAGGAAATCAGAAGACTTCAAAGAGGAGATTATTTTGGCGAGAAATCTCTTTTGAG